>NC_082706.1:9055167-9423167 GCF_030144855.1 Hypanus sabinus
CCACTCCACGTTGACAAAAATATATAAACAGTGCAAAAGAGTAATAGGTAGGCAGTGTTCACGGGTACACAGACAGTCAGAGGAGAAGAAGCTGTTGCTAAAATATTCAGTGTGTGTCTTCAGGCTCCTGTACCTCCTCCCTGATGGCAGTGTAGGATTTTGTGAATAAAACATGTGAGAATGTGAGATGTGAAACATGTGAGAACCATTTTATGTGCTTAACAAACATCACCCTTTACTTCCATTTCAAACAAAACCAAAAACAATTGCCTTACACTGTTGTCATTACACACAAACACAGACACACAAACATAGACACACAAACATACACAGACACTGACACACACAGACATACACATACACACACACACACTCATGCACAGACACACACACACATAGACACAGACACACACACACACACACACACAGACACATACATACACATATACTCACATACGCACGGACACAGACAAACAAAATTTATCATCAGAGTGCATACACATCACCATGTACAACCCTAAGATTCTTTTTCCTTCGGTCATACTTAGCAAATTTATAGAACAGTAGCTGTAAACAGGATCAATGAACAAAGGTATTGGTGTTCCCATACCAGGCCGTAAGAGGTCCCATGTACCACCTAGGCACTAAGGGTTCAAAGAGAGAGAGGGAGAGAGATACCAGCACACTTTCCACCACTCATCTATAGAAATTTGCCAAGGTTTTAGTTGACATTCCGAACCACCGCAGACTCCTGAGGAAGTAGAGGCCCTGTCGTGCTTTCTTCGCAATTATATTTATATGATGGGTCCAGGACAGGCCCTCTGAGATAGTGACACCCAGGAATTTAAAGTTACTGACCCTCTCCACCTCTGATTACTGGCTCATGGACCTCTGGTTTCCCTCTTCTGGAGTCTACAATCAGTTCCTTGGTCTTATTGACAATGAGTGAAAGGTTGTTGTTATGACTCAAATTTACAATCTCCCTTCTGTAGCTATGGAGAGGGTGCAGAGGAGATTTACCAGGATGTTGCCTGGTTTGGAGAACAAGTCATATGAAGCAAGGTTAGCAGAGCTGGGACTTTTCTCTTTGGAGCATAGAAGAATGAGAGGGGACTTGATAGAGGTCTACAAGATTATGAGAGGCATAGATAGGGTGGATAGTCAGTACCTGTTTCCCAGGGCACAAATAGCAAACACCAGAGGGCATATGTACAAAATGAAGAGAGGGAAATTTAGGGGAGACATCAGGGGTAAGTTTTTTACACAGAGGGTTGTGAGTGCCTGGAATGACTTGCCGGGGACGGTGATGGAGTCTAAAACATTAGGGGTATTTAAGAGCCTCTTGGACAGGCACATGGATGAAAGAAAAATAGAGGGTTACGGGGTAGTGTGGATTTAGTACTTTTTTTTAAGGAATACATGGGTCAGCACAACATCAAGGGCTGAAGGGCCTGTACTGTGCTGTAGTATTCTAGTGTCTAGTGTTTAAACAACCTGAAAGTCTGACTCTTCACAGACATCCACAAAACGGAAAAGAACCCAAAGATTCAATGACAGAAATATCAGAGCCCCAAAGCCTCCCCCCGACCCGTGCAAAAGCAGCAGCAGGTGCATCAACCCTCCTCCCAGTTACTCCAGCAAATGCACGACCCCCTCCCCCCACCATGCAAACAATAGCAAAGCCCCCAAAAAGACCACGATCTGGAGTCCATCAAAAACAGGAAAGAGAGACATAAGAAAGGACAATTTAATATCACTGACATATGCCATGTTTTGTGGCATCAGTACAGTGCAAAACATTACAATAAGAAACATCTAAACAAATAAATTAAATAAGTAATGCAAGTCAGTATTACAATAAGTAGTTGCTAACTCTGAATCCTAGGAAAGGCTCCGCTACAGCCTGCAACCTGGTCACCTCTGAGGCTGAGGTACGTAGATGTTTCCAACAAGTGGACAGTCGCAAGGCTGCGGGACCAGACGGCATCCCAGGGCGAGTACTCAAGCTGCGCTCAAGTGTGTTTACTGACATTTTTAATCTCTCCCTGTCCCAGTGTAGAGTGCCCTCCTGCTTCAAATTATCTACCATTGTCCCTGTACAAAAAAGACCAAGGTAACATGCCTGAACGACTAGTGTCCTGTCACTCGATCCAGGCTCGACAAGAAGCTCAGAGACCTTGGCCTTGACTGTGCCTTGTGCAGCTGGATCCTGGACTTCCTGTCAGATCGCCAGCAGGTTGTAAGAGTGGGCTCCCTTACCTCCAACCCTCTGCCTCTCAATACAGGAGCCCCTCAGGGCTGTGTACTGAGTCCCTTCCTTTATTCCCTATATACCCATGACTGTACTGCCACCCACAGCTCCAATCTGTTAATTAAATTTGCCGACGACACTAAGTCTGTTGGCCTTAACTCAAACAATAACAATGTGACCTACAGGGAAGAATTCATCACTCTGACACAGTGGTGTCAAGAAAACAACCTCCCCCTCAATGTTGTAAAAACAAAGGAGCTGGTTGTGGACTACAGGAGGAATGGAGACGGGCTAACCCCTATTGACATCAATGGATTTGGGGTTGAGAGGGTGAACAGCTTTAAGTTCCTTAGCATCCACATCTCCGAGGACCTCATGTGGTCTGTACACACCAGCTGTGTGGTGAAAAAGGCACAACAGTGCCTCTTACACTTCAGATGGTTGAGTAAGTTTGGTATGGGCCCCCAAATTCTAAGAACTCTAAGACTGAGAGCATCCTGACTGGCTGCATCAATGCCTGGTATGGGAACAGTACCTTCCTTAATCGCAAGACTCTGCAGAGAGTGGTGTGAACAGCCCAGCACATCTATAGTTGTGAACATCAGGACATTTACAAGGACAGGTGTGTAAAAAGGGCCCATAGGATCATTGGGGACCCAAACCATCCCAACCACAATCTATTCCAGCTGCTACCATCTGGGAAATGGTACTGCAGCATAAAAGCCAGGACCAACAGGCTCCGGGACAGCTTCTTCCACTAGGCCATCAGACTGATGAACTCACACTGATTTGAGTGTACTTTATATTACATTGACTGTTCTATTTATTATAAATTACTATGATTGCACATTGCACATTTAGGTGGAGACGTAATGTAAAGATTTTTACTTATGTATGTATGTGAAGGATGTAAGGAATAAAGTCAATTCAATTCAGTTGAGGTAGTGTGAGGTAGTGTTCATGGACTGTTCAAAACTCTGATGGTGGAGGGGATAGTGTGTGTACCTCGTCTCTGATGGTAGTAATGAGAAGGGCGAGGGGAGATCCTTAACTGTGGATGCCACCTTTCTGAATCATCACTTTATGAAGTTGCCCTCGACGCTGGGGAGGCAAGTGCCCGTGATGGAGTTGCAACCCTCTGTAACATAAAATAATGTTACCTTGACATCAGACATTGAAGAGGACAGAGGTTAAGCACCAGATGGCTGCTCAAGCGGGGGAAATGGCCTAGTATGATGCAATCACTCTCTCTAATTTCTAATGTGAATGATACAATCTCACTACTTTATGAGCCGACTGTGCACAACAAACACACAGCAGCAGTCAGCTGCCATGTGATAACAACAGAATGTGAAACATTATAGTGTAACTTAATCTGCACCAAATGTCTTGCTATTTATATCTTGTGATAATGGAAGTGATTACCATTTCACCAAAGAAATATCTGAGTTGTGATCAGCTGCTTTTTGCAATAGGTGTCTGATCCACTTTTCCAGTGAATCGCAGGATCCTTTGTTCAGTAAATAAATTCTTGAGAGCTAGTTTAACCGGAGAGGTAGGAATTAGGGGTTGGAGGAGTCAGGGCCCCAGGCCTCTGGGGATTTAACTGCGCTGCAACTAACTCCCATTTCATGGTGTTAGGACTGTGATCTAACAAAAACCTTTGCTGTTTGGGATTATATTTATAAATAAGACCAAAAGATATAGGAGCAAAATCAGGCCATTTGGCTCATTGACTCTGTTCCGCTACTGCTGCACCATCAATAACTCTCTGAGATGTGAGGCGACATATCGGCTTTTATTGACTGGAAGAAAGAACAAGCAGCAATTGACCACCATGCTACATTCTGGAGACTGAGAGGCAGGGCTCAGGCCCCAATCGTCTTTATACCGGGGTCTGTGGGAGGAGCCATAGGAGCAGTCCGCGGGGGGGGGGGGGGGGCGTGTCCAGACAGGTATACATAGTTCACCACAGCTACTTCACATTGACTGATCCATTTTCCTTCTCAGCCCCTATCTTCTGCCTTCTCCCTGTATCCCTCCATGCCCTGACCAATCAAGAACCTTAAAAAAGACTTGGCCTCCACAGTCACCTTGGATGAGGAAGGGGACGGCTGGGTGAGTAAATTTTCAGATGACGTTAAGGTTGGTGGTGTCGTGGATAGTGTAGAACAGGGGTCCACAGCCTTTTTTCTGTGCCATGGAGCCTTACCATTGACTGACGGGCCAGTAGTCCCCAAGCTGGGTACAGCTGGTGTAGAAGCTTGTAGGTTACAACAGGACATTGACAGAACGCAGAGCTGGACTGAGAGGTGGCAAATGGGGTTTGAAGGCTAAACTGGAGGGAAGAATGCAGAGTTAACGGCAGGATTCTTAGGAGTATGGAGGATCAAAGCAATCAGCGGTCTATGTCCATAGATCCCTCAAAGCTGTCATGATAGGGTGATTAAGAAGGTGTATAATGTGTTGGCCTTCTTTAGAAGTGTATAATATTATAAGGTGCACCGACAGAGTGGACAGCCAAGGCATAAATGGCCAATACCAGAGGGCATTCTTTTAAGACCATAAGACATAGAGGCATAATTAGGCCATTCAGCCCCATGACTCTACACCATTTCATCATGGCTGATCCTGGATCCCATTCAAACCCCTTCTCTTTTAGGGCAGATATCAAAGGTAGTTTTTTTTAAATACTGAATGGTAAGTGACTGAAATGTCCCCAGACCTTCTTGGAATTGATAAGACCATAAGACATAGGAGCAGAATTAGGCCATTTGGCTCATCAAGTCTGCTCCACCATTTCTTTTTACCCTCCTCAGCCCCACACCCTGGCCTTCTCCCTGTAACCTTTGATGCCGTGTCCAATGGAGAACCTAGCAATCTCTGCCTTAAGTAAACCCAACGACCTGATCACCACAGCTGTCTGTGGTAACAATTTCCACAAATTCACCACACTCTGGCTAAAAAAAATCTCGGCATTTCTGTTTTAAACAGAGACACCGCTATCCTGAGGCTGTGCCCTCTTGTCCTAGACTCCCTCACCATGGGAAACATCCTTACTATATCTATTCTGTCTAGACCTTTCAATATTCAAAATGTTTCAATGAGATCCCCTCTCATCTTTCTAAATTCCAGTGAGTACAGACCTACAGTCATCAAATATTCCTTGAATGATAACCCTTTCATTCTCAGAATCATCTTTGTGAACCTCCTCTGAAATCTCTCCAATGCCGGCATATCTTTTCTTGGACGAGGAGTCTGAAACTGTTCATAGTACTCAAGGTGAGTGCCTTATAAAGCCTCAGCATCACATCCTTGCTCTTGTATTCTAGATTTCTTAAAATGTATGCTAACACAGCATTTGCCTTCCTCACACTGACTCAATAATCAATTTCTTTAGGACATTCTGCACAAGGACCCCCAAGTCCCCTTGCATCTTGGATGTTTGGGTTTTCTCCCTATTTAGAAAATAGTCTGTACATTTATTTCTTCTACCAAACAGCATGACCATGCTTTTTCCAACATTGCATCTCATTTGTCACTTTCTTGCCCGTTCTCTTGATCTGTCTAAGTCCTTCTGCACCTTTTCCTGTTTACCTGTTTCCTCAACACTACCTGCCCCTCCTCCAATCTTCATATCATCTGCAAACTTGGCAAAAAGCCATCTATTTCATCATTGAAAGCATTGATATACAGCATACAAAAGCAATTCCTGCTCCAACACATGCAGAACACCACTAGTCACTGGCAGCCAGCTAGAAAATGATCCTTTTATTCCCACTCATTGCCTCCTACCAATCAGCCAAAGTTCTAACCATACCAGTTACTTTCCTGTAATACCATGGACTTTTAACTTGGTAAGCAGCCTCATGAGTAGCACCTTGTTAAAGGCCTTCTGAAAGTTCAATTATACAATATCCATTGCATCCTCTTTTATCTGTCTGACTTGTAATCTCCTCAAGGAATTCCAACAGTTTGTCAGGCAAGATATTCCCTTAGAGAAGCTATGTTGACTTTGTCTTATTTTTTCTTGTGTCACCAACTACTCCATAACCTCATCCTTAACGATTGACGCTAACATCTTCCCATACAATGAGGTCAGGCTAACTGGTCTTCTTGGATCCTTCTTGAAATCTCCCTTACTATTATCAAACCTCTGAATCTCCTCAGGTATTCCACCCTGAATCTCCTCCTCTGAGTCATCCCGAATTCCTTTCCACCTATTCCAACTCTGTCTTTCCTGAGTACTTGCCCCTTCCATAAAATCTCTGAGCCATATGACACTCAAGCCAATATACTGCAGAGCATTAGCTATTTTTGTCAGTCTAAGTCATAGAGCACTGAAGCCCTTCAGCCCATCTATCTGGAACTATTGTTTTGCCTAGTCCAGGGGTTCCTAACCTTTTTTATGCCATGGACCAATACCATTAAGCAAAAGATCGTGGTCCCCAGGTTGGGAACCCTAGACCCATAGACTTGCACCTGGAACATAACTTTCCATACCCCTCTCATTCATGTACTTATCCAAATTACTCTTAAAAGTTGAAATCAAACTCATGTCCAGCACTTCTGCTGTCAGACCTTTCCACATTCTCATGACCCATTTGAGTGAAGAAGTTCCCCCTAAATATTTTCATCTTTCACCCGTAACCTAAAACCGCTAGTTCTAGCCTCATCCAACCTCAGTGGAAAAATCCGGCTTGTTTATCCACCATATTTACCCCTCATCAAATCTATGCCTCTATCAAGTCTCCCCTCAGTACCCTACACTCCAGGGAATAAAGTCCTAACCCATTTGACCTTTCCTTATAATTCAGGCCTTCAGGTCCCAGAAACATCCTTGTAAGTGTTCTCTTTACATATTTAATTTTATTGATATCTTTCCTGTAGATAATTAACCAGAACTGCACAGAATACTTCACCACTAAAAGGCCTCACCAACATCTTATAGAACTTCAACGTAGTATCCCAACTCCTGTTCTGAATACTTTGATTTATGGTCAATGTGCCAAAAGCTTTCTTTATGACCCTATCTGCCTGTAACACCGCTTTCAAGGAATTATGGATCTGTATTCATAATAGAGTGCTGGTTGCTGGTGTAGTGGCATCAGCACTGGACTTCAAGGCAGATGATCCTGAGTTCAAACCCAGCCGGGTCCCAACCTGGACAGCAGCAGTATCTGCACAGGAGAAAGGCCTGGCAATCCTTACCTTGCCATGAAAGCCCTTTGGGCCCTATGGTCCATGGGTTCATGAAGAGTTGGACTCAACGAGTGAACAACAGCAAATTCATAATAAAAGACTTTATGTTCAGGCGTGGGTTGTGAAATAACAAGTCATATTGGCACCATATACTGTAAGTGATAGACACTGTCCATCTCCTACAAGAGAGAATCTAACCACCTACCTTTCAATGGTGTTAATATGGCTGAGTTACCCATCATCAGTATTCTGAGGGGTCCAATGACTGGAAACTCAACAGGACCAAGTAAACAGCACAAGTATGAGAAGTACCTCTAAGAGGACCCAACCTTGTTGTAGTTTGGAGGCTTGTGTGCCTCAATGACCCAGAGATCTCTGTTGACTAGAGTCAGGGCTTTATGCTTTGGCTCTTGGTAGGGTCACTAGACACTAGACACTAGAACACTACAGCACAGTACAGGCCCTTCGGCCCTCAATGTTGTGCCGACCCACGTATTCCTTTAAAAAAGGTACTAAACCCACACTACCCCGTAATTTTTCTTTCATCCATGTGCCTGTCCAAGAGGCTGTTTTATACCCCTGATGTTTTAGACTCCACCACCATCCCTGGCACCCTGGCAAGTCATTCCAGACACTCACAACCCTCTGTGAAAAAACTTACCCCTGATTTCTCCCCTAAACTCCCCTCCCTTAACTTTGTACATACGCCTTCTGGTGTTTGCTATTCATGCCCTGGGAAACAGGTACTGGCTATCCTCCCTACCTATGCCTTTCATAATCTTGTAGACCTCTATCAAGTCCCCTCTCATCCTTCTACGGTCCAAAAGTGAGGAGACTGCTAACCTTGCCTCATAAAACTTGTTTTCCAATCCAGGCAACATCCTGGTAAATCTCCTCTGCACCCTCTCCATAGCTTCCACATCCTTCCTATAATGAGGTGACCAGAATTGAACACAACACTCTTCAGTGCGGTCTCACCAGAGATTTGTAGAGTTGCAACATGACCTCTCTACTCTTGAACTCAATCCCCCTGTTAATGAAGCCTAGCATCCCATAGGCCTTCTTAACTACCCTATCAACCTGTGCAGCAGCCTTGAGGGATGTTTGAATTTGAACCCCAAGGTCCCTCTGTACATCTACATTCTTAAGACACTAACCATTAACCCTGTACTCAGCCTTCTGGTTTGTCCTTCCAAAATGCATCACCTCACACTTGTCCGGATTGAACTCCATCTGCCATTTTTCTGCCCAACTCTGCAGCCTGTCTATATCCTCTTGTAACCTTCAACAATCTACAGCTCCATCCACAACTCCTCCAATCTTCGTGTCATCTGCAAACTTAGTCACCCATCCTTCTGCCTCATCATCCAGGTCATTTATAAAAATCACAAAGAGCCAAGGGTCCCAGGACAGATCACTGCAGCACTCCACTGTGAAATAAACACATTTCAACCCCTCTAACTGGCTACATTTATGTTTTGTCCCCTGCCTGTCTTTCCTCACCAACTCAGAACACATAGCACCATGCCCTTGTCCTTCTACCCTAATCTCTGCACTCACATTCTGATTCCCACCGCCCCCCCCTTGCCAAACTAGTTTAAACCTGCCCCAATAGCTCTAGCAAACCTGCCCGCCAGGATATTGGTCCCTTTCCAGTTTAGGTGCAGCCTGTCCTTTTTGTACAGGTCAGACCGTCCCCAGAAGAGATCCCAATGATCCAGAAATCTGAACCCCTGCCCCCTGCACCAACTCTTCAGCCACACATTCATCTGTCATAACTTCCTGTTCCTACCCTCTCTGTCTTGTGGCACAGGCAGCAATCCCGAGATCATCACCCTTACTCAGCCAAATTCTGTTTTATTTCACAGTCTTCAATGTAACCCATACGCAATGAAGTTTTCAAGTGGATATCTCCCGCAAAATAAATCTCATAGATTGGCCATGCACCCTATGCTTTCCTTGTGTTTCCATGATTTAAGCAATTTCAGTGCCTGTGGTTCTAGATGTCAGCACAGAGGTAACAGTAAAGAGTACTTACACAAAATGCTGGAGGAGCACAGCAGGTCAGGCAGCATCCACGAGGAAATGGGCAAGCTACATTTCCCGTTGAGCCCCGATGAAGGGTCTCAAACCAGACTGTCCATTTCCCTCGACAGACACTGCCTGTCCCGCTGAGTTCCTCCGACATTTTGTGAGCTGCTCCACATTTCCGGCATCTGCAGCCCTCCCTGTGACAGCCTGTGTCTATCGCAAAGTATCATATGTCAGTAGAGAAGAACCTTATGTTCAGTGTGCTTGAAGGTTATTAGAAGTCTGCCAAGGCCCATTTGTTCACTGCGAACTTGCCTGACGTGGCTCTTGATTTGCAGGGCTAAATTACAGGAAGTTGGACTGTAATTGGCAGCCTGCGGCTGGTGTGCATTGGCTGTCACACACCTAAAAAGATTGTGATGTTGAAAATTCACTGGGCATCTGTTAATCTCCCATAATTAATCTAAAAAAGGCCATCTGGATTTAATATTTTTAATAATTTCAGATCTTAATCACAGCTGACCTTTCCTCAGGCGGCAGATACTGGTAACAGATCAGCTGTTGCTACACATTTATACCTCCACACCCCTCCTTTTGTGTTAATTTACCTATGGCATATAGAAGTTTATTGGCTAAGTCACTGCAGTGGCAGCCAGAGACTTGGTTTATTGGGCTGCAGACGTGAGATAAAGATTAACTTTATTTGTCAGCGGTTTAAAGGTTCCATTTAATATCAGAGGATGTGTATGGTATGCAACCTGGAATTCTTACTCTGCACAGACATCCTCGAAAAAGAAAGAACAACCCGAAGAATGCTTGACAGAAAAGTGGTAGGACACCAAAGCCTCCCTTCCCCCTCCCATGCAGAAGCAGCAGCAAAGCATCAATGTTTCCCCCTTCCTCCTGCTCCATCAGTGTCCACCACCTACCAAGCAAGCAACAGCAAGCCCCCATGGTCTGCAAGTCCAACAAAATCTATTGTTCACCCAACAATTCGACATATCTCTCTCTCTCTCCCACCCCCCCCTCTCTCTCTCTCTCCCACCCCCCCCCTCTCTCTCTCTCTCTCTTCCTAACAACGGACAGACAGGTGTCACCAAGGGGAGACCAACAAAACTAAACAGCTCGCTCGCTGTTATGATGTTGCAGTCTGCTGCATCGCTTTCATTCTGAGTTTCTCCGACTCGAGAGGGAATTTGTCACACGTACATCGAAACGTAAAATGAAATGCGACATTTGCATCAGATCAAATCAGTGAGGGTTGTGCTGGGCAAGTGTGGCCATGCTCCCAACACCAACATAGCCTGCCCATAGCTCGCTAACGCTAACCTGTACGTATTTGGGATGTGAGAGGAAACTGGAGCACCTGGAGCAAGACCCACACTGTAACAGAGAAAAGATGCAAGAGAGTGGCAGGGATGGAATCACGGTCTTCTAGTTGCTGTTATAGTAGCTTTCTAGTGGCTGCTGCACTGCCAAGTCACCCACACGAGATTGAAGGCAAGCATGAATAATCTGTAATCCAAACTCAAGTAAATTAAAACTGAATTTAATGGCAAAGTTATGGTCAGACATAGTGAGTTGATTGGTTATTTCTCCTGGTTACAAAACAGTGATCCTGATCGCTTTTGGCAATAAATAGATTCAATGAATGCTTATAGTACAGAAAAGGCCATTCAGCCCTTCACCTCTGGGCCTGCTCTCAACTGTTGCAATTGAGATCAATTTTATGCCCATATAACCTATTCTCCATTTAGGACATTTTCTCTAGAGACTGGCCTTGCAGTTTTGGAGAGAATTTGCGGTTGGGTCTGTACTCTTTTCTTTCAATAGACCAAGTAAATGTACTCGGCTTGCTTCACAGCTTCACTGTTTGCTCCTATGACATCCTGTCCCATTTGCACCTCATGGCTGATGGAGTGCTGTCAATAGTTAAATCCCAGTATCAGTAATGATAACTATCAAACTACTAGACTGTTAGGAAGGAAGTTTCTCAATCAGCTTCAATGAAGTCTCTTCAACGTGAGGCATTACCTCTGGTTTTTCTTCCAGGATATTTTTCTGTTTTTGTCTACCCAACATGTTCTTACTTTGTCCTACTTTGTTGCATTTTCTGCAAATTTTGCCTTTAACCTGCATTGGTCTGGTGCCAAACAGTAACACAATTTGTTTGGCCAGGCAGGTTTCTGTTTAGATGTTGCAATTTTGCTCACACTCACTTTCATTCAAGTCAAGTTGCTCTTTATTGTCATTTTGACCATAAACTGCTGGTACAGTACACAGTAAAAATGAAACAACGTTCCTCCAGGACCCTTGTGCTACATGAAACAACACAAAACTACACTAGACTGTGTGAGACAACTCAAGGCTACACTAGACTACGTAAAACAACACAAAAACTACACTAGTCTACAGACCTACACAGGACTACATAAAGTGCACAAAACAGGGCAGTACAATAATTAATCAATTAATTAAAAACTAATAAACAAGACAATAGGCACAGTAGAGGACAAATTTCAATATAATAATAAATGATGTAGACTCTGGATATTGAGGAAACTGTTGCACAATCTGGTCGTAAGAGCCCAAATGCTTCAGTACCTTTTGCCAGACAGCAGGAGGGAGAAGAGTTTGTATGAGGGGTGCGTGGGGTCCTTCACAATGCTGTTAGTTTTGCTGACTGCAACTCAATTACATCTCTGGTTGCTGTTTTGATCTGGACAGCAATTTCAACTGCTCTTTTAAATGTGAGTTGTACTTCAGTTAGGAGCCATTTGTGAATGCTTTCTTGTAAGATTCCACAAACTGAGCAATTTCTCAGTGTGTCACTAAGCCCATCACTGAACTGACAATCCTCTGTGACGATTTCTTCAATTCAGCCACATAAGCTGTTATGGATTCCCCTGCATTTTGATTCCACTTATGAAACTGAAAGCATTCTGCAATCAACAATGGTTTTTGTTCTAAATGACCCTGCATTACAGTCATGATATCAGCAAAGCTCATTTTGACTGGTTTGGTTGGAGCAGTCAAACTTCTGAGCAAACTCTATGCTCTTCTACCAATCATACTCAGCAAAACTGGCACTCCTTTCTCACTGGCGATTTCATTTGCTTCAAAATACTGCTCAATTTGTTCAGTATACAGTACATCAACCAGTTATCTTTTGTGCAATTGAACACATCTATCTTTTCGATGTAGCCGGCCATTTCTGCTTATTTTTAATTTATTATTATCACCTGGTAGTCACTGTTTATGAACCCAAAAATTCCATCCATCTGCTGCCAGTTTTTAAACTTGACTGCCTCTCTCCCCATGCAGAGAAAATGAGTTGTACTTTTTAAAAAACTCAAATATCTTGCTGCGCTTCAACAGGTAGTTAGTTGTCTTGGGTTCGTTTTAAAACTTACTTGTCACTACCTGTTATACTTTTTAACTTCACAAATTAATCAAAAGAAAAACATGGGAGACCAGGATAAGTGTATACACTCCATTTTTACCTTAGTGAGGTGCACACTTTTGGTGCGGTGGCATAATCAGAATTAGATTTAGTATCGTCGATATATGTCGTGAATTTTTTAACTTTGTGGCAGCAGTACCATGCAATACATGATAATAGAGAGAAAATAAGTGAATTACAGTAAAACAAAATATATATAATAGTTAAATTAAATAAATCAGAAATAAAAAGTAGTGAGGTAGTGTTCATGGTTCAATGTCCATTCAGAAATTGGATGGCAGAGGGGAAGAAGCTGTTCCTGAACCATTGAATGTGTGCCTTCATGCTTCTGTACCTCCTTCCTGATGATAGCAATGAGAAGAGGGCATGTGTTATAGGGCCTGGTTGATGTGATGGGGGTCTTTAATGATGGATGCAGCCTTTCTGAGGCATCGCTCCTTGAAAATATCCTGGGTACTACGGAGACTAGTACCCATGATGGAGCTGATTAATTTTACAACTCTTTGCAGCTTACTTCCATCCTGTGCAGTAGAAACCAACCCCCCCCCCCCATTCCAGGGTGGTGATGCAGCCAGTTAGAATGCTCTCCACGGTACACCTGTAGGAATTAGCAAGTGTCTTTGTACTTTTATATATAACCCATATTGAATAATGTGAACAACATGGAATATTCAATCAGACAATATCTTTACAATATTACTGAAATATAAAATAGACAGCAGCCAGCATTTTGGTTGTATCTGGATCTGTGGAGGAATTGGAGGGCTGTGAGATGGCACAGAGCTGTGCTTTGGAGCTCAGACTGATGGTTTGGTTGCAAGGCAGAGGAAGAGGTAGGCTGGAGTATTTTCTTTTGAGTGAGGGGTTCGGGTGCCTGAAGATAAAGAGGAGTTGTTGACATCCGGTGGACATCTCTGTGTAGCTTTGTATTGGGAAGAGCATGTAGCTCCTGGATGTGCCAACATTTATTGCTGCAGGGATAGTGAAGTCCTAGTGGAAGGTTCCAAGTCAAGTCAAGTTTATTGTCATTTAAGTGTATACATGTATACCGTCAAACGAGATAACATTTCTCCAGACCTGAGCGTAAAACACAGTAGTACACATAACACACAATCACCTAGGAAAGTTAGAATAAAATTTACAAATGAATTATATATAAATAAACAAAATAAAAGTGTATAAACTAAATATTGTAAGGTAAAGAAGAGGGAGTTCAGAAGCCTGTTTCAGAAGAAACTGTTTATCATCCTGACTGTTCTTGTTTTTATGTACTGGAGTCTCCTGTCTGATGGGAGAAAGTCAAAGAGGATGCTGGATGGATGGGTGGGATCCTTAATAATACTAAGGACCCTGCGTATGCAGCGCTCCTGATAAATGTTCCCAATGGATTGCCAGGAGACCCCTATGATCCTCCCAGTCCTTCTCACAGTCCTTTGTAGGGAGTTCTGGTCCAATGCTCAGCTGCTCCCATACCAGATAGAGATGCGACTTTCAAATAGCTCCCTTCACATTTACCCTAGACTGTTGCAGATTTAAGTAACTGATCTTGTCTTTTCTCTGCAACACACACAAAATGCTGGTGGAACGCAGCAGACCAGGCAGCATCTATAGGGAGAAGTACAGTCGCCATTCCTGTGGATGCTGGCCTGGCCTGCTGCGTTCCACCAGCACTTTGTGTGTGTTGCTTGAATTTCCAGCATCTGCAGATTTACTCGTGTTTTCGTCTTTTCTCTCCTTTTTGCCACAGGTGTGCAAGGGCACGGGTTGTATAATGGTTAGCACAAGACTTTACAGTACAGGCAACCCAAGATTAAACTGGGGGATTGCCCGGTGGCAAGGCTGGAAGATCCTATTCCAAGCTGTATCTCAATCAATAAATAATGTAATGTTTGCAATGATGTAAAGTAAGCTGGAAGTTGTGATATTATTTTTCAAATTGGAATACAATTGCATAATTTTGAATTAAACATTATTATGTTGTTGAATTCCCGGCTGGAAGTGTTTAACACTCAGGAATGCTGGCTGGAATGAGGAATTTGATAACTACAGAGTCCCGAGCTGATCCCACCCATGCCCCCGTTTTTTAACCACTGATGAACAGCTGCACTGGAGCCACGTTCCGAATTTAAGGATGAGCTTTAACTGTCACACGCACATTGAAACATACAGTGGAATGCATCGTTTGTGTCAATGACTTACACAGTCTGAGGCTGTGCAGGTGACAGCATGCAACCCTAACTCATGTATTTGCAAAATGTGGGAGGAAACCAGAGCACTCGGAGAAAACCCACGTGGTTGGAGGGAGAAGGGACAAAATCCGTACAGACAGCGGTGGGAATTGAACTCCCACCAGGGACTGCTGGCACTGTTAAGTGTTAAGCTAACAGCTATGCTACTTTATAGTCGTGCCTCACTGACAAGATAATAAAATAAAAGAGACACTCATTGTGTTGGTCTCAAGGCCAATGCAAAATTTTGTATTTCAAGTCAATCAAACTTGTCGTTTAATTATATACACGTATACTGCCAAATGAGACTGTGTTTCTCTGAACCAGGCTGTAAAGCACAGTAACACTCAATAATTTATGAAAGTAAGGATAAAATGTACAGATGAATTATGCATAAATAAAGTAAAGTCCATAAATTAAATATTGTAAGGCACAGAACAGATTAACTGGCTACACTTTGATTCTGACGTGGCAAGTTCAGAAGCCTAATGGCCTGAGGGAAGAAACTGTTCCTCATCCTGACTATTCTTGTTTTTATGCACCGGAGTCTCCTGCCTGATGATAGAAAGTCAAAGAGGATGCCGGATGGATGGGTGGATCCTTGATAATATGCAGTGCTCCTGATAAACGTTCCCAGTGGATAGCAGGGAGACCCCTATGATCCTCCCAGTCCTTCTCACTGTCCTTTGTAGGGAGTTCTGGTCCGATGCTCGACTGCTCCCATACCAGATGGAGATGCAACTTTCAAATAGTTCCCTTCACATTTACCCTAGACTGTTGCAGATTTAAGTAACTGACCTTGTCTTTTCTCTCATTTTATTTATATATTGAGATACAGCACAGAATGGGCCCTTCCGGCCTTTCGAGCTGTACTGGCCAGCATCACCTGATTTCCCCCTAGCTTAAACATGGGACAACTCACAATGACCAATTAACCTACCAACCTGGTCACCTTGGATGAAACTGGAACACCCAGAGGAAACCCACATGGTCACAGATTGAATGAACAAACCCCTTGCAGACCACGGAGGGAAGTGGACCTGGATTGCTGGTACTGTAAATCATTGTGCTAACCACTACACTACCATGCTACCCCAAGCTGTAATCTGCTGACACTGCGGATACAGTCTGAACTATATCCTTTAAATAGGGTCACCATATTTATAAACTGCTGTAAAAAAAGTACTTCAGCTGCTTCAGCATGAGCCACCAGTGGCCAGCTCTGGTTATCTCAGACAGAACACGCTGTTCCATTTAACTCTTTCAGTACAGCCGATTAAACCCCCAACCAGACAAAACCTGCTTTTTGTTTCTTGTTCTTTCTTTCTCCTTGGGGTTGTGTTAACTTTCACTGACAAGCAAAATTGTGGTACTAACTTGTAATCTTAAGTAACTTGTCGATGATGGCAAGCAATTAAAGTTCCCTCACTTCAACGCGTCATCATCCCTGAGGCCCGGCGTGGTCATTCTGTCAGAAACCGTGAAGCAAGTGGTCTTGGTAGAACTGATAGTGCCTTGGGAAGTCCGGATTGAGGAGGATTTTGAGTGTAAGAAGGCCAAATAGCAGGAGCTGGTAGAGCGGTGACAGGGACAGAGGTGGAGGGCACAATACGAGCTTGTGGAGGGGATGGGTGTAGAACCTTTGCTGGCTGCTCACTTTGCAGAACCTACTCTCTCCTTGGGATTATGGTGGGGGGGGGCATCACAGAGGCTGCTGAACGAGCATCCCGATGGCTATGGATCAAAAGCTGTGACCCGTGCATCACCGCTGCTGGTTCACAAGCCAGGGCCTGATCAACCTTGGCTAGGTTGCCTGGGTGAGGGTGTCCGATGACCCCAGGTTACATCACTGATGACGTGTCCGAACGCATCCTAAGATGTACCTCAGCATCAGCCGGGGTAAATTAACTCTTAATTTCTTCCAGGTGTTCTGGTTTCCTCCCACATTCCAAAGACGGATGAATTAGGGTTGGTAGATTGGGGGCAAGCTAGTCTGTCTCTAATCTTGGAGCCCAGTAGCGGAGTTGTTATAACGGACTAGGAATAAGTCTGCGGGAATGAACCAGCGAAACAAGTTCAACTCACCAATGAAACCTTCTGTTCCAAGACAGGGAAAAATTCCGTGTGTTATCCATGTGGTGGAATGGTTAGTGCAATCACTTTACAGTGCCAGCGATCATTGATTGGGATTCAGTTCCCACCACTGTCTGTGCCCGTGGCTGTGCGGGTTTCCTCTACGTACCAGTCAGGGTTATTAAGTTGTGGGCTGGATCCAGCATCATATCGCTGATTTGATTTGATGCAAGCGGCTGTATCGAGATTTGATGTAAATGTGAGAACTAAATCTAATCGTTCTTTCGGTCTTTAATCTGACTGTGATAACAACTTAACATCCATTAACGATAAAGCAAATAAAAGAATGAGAGAAAGGTTGAGGTCAATCGGGGTCCCTGATTTGGTAGGCTTCCTCATATGATTTGAAGACACTTACTGATTCATTCCTTCAGGTTTCTATTCCTGGTCAAACACACATAATTACTCTGCTACCACACATACCCATGTTTCTTTTCCAGTAATGGTCTTTAGGCAAGCTTCTCTCACCGTTCTCTATAAACGAGGTCATTCAGATCTGTGTGGCCCATATCCGAATTTGTATTGTTCTGCTTACCTATCACCTTGTACTTGTGATCTATATTTTAAACTTAACATATTATCTTCAAATGTGCACTTGGCCTAACTTGCCAGTACCTCTGTAAGAACCTCCTGAGCTCTCTGAGTTATCTGGCATCTTAATCAGGTCTGATTTTAACAGCCACATTTTTAAGATTCTCCTTAAAATTTGAACTTCTTGAAATTTCTTCTTTTTTAAAACATCTATTTTTATTTAATATTCCTTCTGTGAAGTAATTTGAGATATTTTGCTGTAATAACAGTGGCATATACACTCAGTGGCCACTTTATTAGTTACACCTGCTCATTAATTAAAATACCTAATAGCCAATCGTTTGGCAGCAACACACACAGACGTGGTCAAGAGGTTCATTTGTTGTTCAGACCATATTTCAGAATGGAGGTGACTTTTGACAGTGGAATTGATTGTTGGTGCCAGATAGGGTGATTTGAATATGTCAGAAACCGCTGATCTCCTGGGTTCTTCGTGCACAGCAGTCTCTGAATGCACAAAATGTCAAACCTTGAAGTGATGGGCTACAGCAACAGCAGACCACAACCATCAGTTCAGAGGCCACAGGAGGTTCTAATAAAGTGTCACTGAGCATAAAATGCATCAGATTCCTGAACGGCTCATGAACCACGAACACTACCTCACTATTTTGCTCCCTTTTCATGCTTTTTAAAGATATATTTCTTATCAGCCCAGAAACTGCTCATTTCCCTCCATAGATGCTGCCTCATCCATTGAGGTACTCTAACATTGTGTGTGTGTGTGTGTGTGTGTGTGTGTGTGTGTGTGTGTGTGTGTGTGTGTGTGTGTGTGTGTGTGTGTGTGTGTGTGTGTGTGTGTGTGTGTGTGTGTGTGTGTGTCCCCAGATTTTCAGGATCTTCAATCTCGCTTGTGTGTAAGATATGCCAATAATCTATTTTAAGGTCCTGGCTGAGAGGCTGAATAAAATTTTATAACCACCATACTGGATAAACAAGGTCTCAGCTAATAGCTCATTCACAAAGATGCCACCGTTGGCAATGTAGTCCTTCTGTACCAGAATGGACTGTCACCTCTGCTATACGATCAAGGCTCTGGCAAGGCAGAGGGAATGACTGGCATTTATGCTTTCAAAGTGTCTCAAGATAACTTTTTCTAACAGTTGAAACAGAGGATGAGACATATATGAGAACCTGGAGTTATGCTGGATCAGCATATCCGATTGAGGAGTAGTCTTGAGGAGTGTGTGGATCTGCCCTCGGTAAAGTCATGAAGTCTTAAAGCTCTGGCAATCCGAGAATGGTTAAAGTATGCAACTATACAGAGGTTGCAATCCCAGTACAGAAACGTCTCCATAAATGGGACTGAAAGTGGAGTCAAGCCCCACATTAACTCTCTCACTTCCACTCGAGTCACAGCTTCATCAGTTCAGAACCTGGTTTAATATCACTGGAATATGTTGTGAAATCTGTTAACTTTGCAGCAGCAGTACGTGATAAATATAGTAAAAACTGAATTACTGTAATCATTTATATATATATGTACAATAAATAGTTAAGTAAAAATAAGTAGTGCAAAAAACAGAAATTAAAAAAAAGTAGTGATTTGTCCATCTCTCTGACACTCTGACACTCATTATGTGTCAAATATCATAGTATTACATAGGCTTGGCCTGGAAAAGAAGAGATTTTTGGATAACCTATTGACGTGTTAAAAATAACAAAGGTGAACTGGTTAATTATTCACTACGGTGAATAGCTCAAAAACCAAACTAAAAGCACACATTTTATAGTTGGAAGAGAAGCCAGGCAGAACTTCCACCTTCAAATGGTAGATGAATTATGGAATATGTTACTAGGGAAGGGCATTAAAACAGATGGTGTCCGTGAGAATCCCGGAGACCAAACATTTTTCCCCTGCCCCGAGCTCTGGAGAAAGTGATGCTCTGCTTTTGGAAACAGACTTAAGCCAGAATAAAGTAATGTTAAGGAGGCACAAGATGCTGCAGTAAGGAGAAAATAATACATTCTAGAGGAACTCAGTGGATCAGGCAGTATCTGAAGGGGAGGGTGCTGGTCAGTCAGGGTTGGGTGGGGAAGGAATTTTCAATGTTTTGGCTCGAGACCAAGCACCAAGAATGAGATTGGAGACAGAAGGTAGCAGGTATAAAGGGGAATGGTGGGCGAGTGAGATGGGGCTGGTGGGGGATGTTATAATGTGAACAAAGTCACCAGAGAGTGAGAGAGACTGAAGCTAATGCATAGAGAAGTGGTTTATTCAACAAGAATGAGCAGCAGGCATCACACTGAGACCCTTTCAGCGGAAGAGGCCTGTTCAACCAACATTTTATCTGCTAAAGATCAAAGGACAATTCTATACAATGGAGCTACAATGCTTCCTTTAAATGACGTATAATTTCCACACCCCCTCCTTCGCACCCACACTCCAGACTTCCAACATGAATGTTATTCAGCATTGTCTGGTTTTTCACTTAACTGATTTTCACAGCTCCAGGAACCCATTTCATCCACAGTCCACGTTTAGGTCTGAATATTTGTTGTTGAAGTTAATATTTTGCTATATACCCTAAGGTCAGAATATGCTCGGACAGGGGAGCTTCATCTCTCCCTTAAATGTTTCCTGTTATCATCTTCAGTACTTACCAGCACTTGTAGTGTTTATATCCGAGCCCCAGTCTCCACCTTCACCCTACCTTACTTCATCTGCCCCTGCTGGGTCCTAAAGATACTGGCTTTTTTCCCCTTCCTTTCCAGTCCTGACAAAGGTCTTGACTTGAAATGTTGACTATTCCTCTCCCATGACCTACTGAGCTCCTCCTGCATCTTGTGCGGTTTCTAACACTTGCCGAATCTCTTGTGTACGCCTGCCCTTTTCTCTTTTTTTTTCCTCCTGTTTTCTTTCACCTGTCAACCATCTGCCAGCCCTTTCTCCACCTCTCCCCCAATCCCAGCTGCTGCTGTCATGCTGCACCCCTCCTCGGTTCACCCTTCACCAACCGGCCCCTATCTCACTCCTACCCCCTCCTCTTCTTTCTCCACCCTCAATCCCTATGCGGCTCTCCCCCGAAACATTCTCAATTTTCTCCTCACCACAACCCACTTGCTGAGTTCCACCGGCAATTTGCTTTTTCCGGAGTAAGTTCCAACAATGTGTGATTGTCATAGAGTGATGCAACATGGAAACAGGCCCTTCGGCCCACCAGATGTATGCTGACCATCACCCATCCATTTTCAATAATCCTATGGTAGGCTCTTTCATCTCTGAGTTGAATGGGAAATTTGACCTTGGGACTTCTGCTAAAGATGGTTTTAGTACTAGGAAAGATGAATGCGAAGAAATCAGAATAAGAAGGTGGTGGGGGCGGGGGAAGGAGGAAGAAAGTACAACCTCCACCTCCTTACTTTGGCTTCTCTGCTTCCATTCCAGTCCCGAAGAAGGGTCTCGGCCTGAAGCGTTCCTTTTTACTCTTTTCCATAGATGCTGCCTGGCCTGCTGAGTTCCTCCAGCGTTTTGTGTGTGTTGCTTTGGATTTCCAGCAGTTGCAGATTTTCTTGTGTTTGGTATACATCTCACAGTTGTTGCTCACAACTACTTTCAGAATCAGGTTTATTATCGCTGACATATGGTGTGAAATTTGTTGTTTTGCGGCAACAGTACAGTGTGATAAATAAACAAATACTATAAATTACGGAAAGAAATGCAGTGGATTCCAGTTAATTGGGCCATTGGTTGATTGGGACAGCTCTTAAAAAAACAATTGCGAAAATAGTTGAGATTCCCTTCATTTATTTGGGACACTATTTTGCTTAATTGGGATAGGAGAATGTTGCTGAACGATGTCCATCTAGCATCAGTCACATGCACTTGCATGGCCACGAGACACTACACCGTACTTAGAGCAAACAGTTTTTAGATAGTGTCATTTAGGTGTATTTATGTTCAAAAAGCAGAGATTTTTGTCACTGATGGTTGGTGAATAATAAGCAACAAGACAATTCAGAATTGCTTTGCTCACTGTGGTTCAAGCATTCTGGTTTTGAGACGGCAGAAATGCCCAGGTGTGAAAATGAAATTATTTCCCCTACTTCTGGCAGTGTTCACGTCTTCCTTCACCATCTGATAGCTTCCTCTTGGCTTTCACCACTGTCAGACGTGCAAGCCCCGGCTGCAGACTCAGGAATATCGTCACACTCAGATGCAGAAGGAAACTTTATCACTGTTTCCATTTTGTTTGACCAGTCAGGGTCGTTAGCCCTGAGCTGAGCCCCTGAACCTGGAGGACCAGTGGACCACTCTTGGTCTGGCCTCTGCCCTTTGACCTGTTTGGCATGGGTGACCATACCAAAAGCCAAAGCATAAAACCCTGACTCCAGCCAACATTGCTCTCTGGGTCATTGAGGCACACATGCCTCCAAACCTCATGACAAGGTTGTGGTCTTTTTAGAGGATTAAAATAGGCTATCACCTCCTTTTATGTGGTAACTTGTTTTAAAATTTCATTATTCTGCTCTGGATTCTTAAACTACCTTCTCCTTAGTGAATACATAAGAGAGGTATTAATTTAAAGACGTTTCCCATGTCCTCTATTACTGATTACAATTTTGGCCCCTAAGGAATCCTTCTTCATCTCTTTGGTTTTTACATCTATCACCTCCAGCTTCTCACCGCATCCCCCATCCCCCACCCACCCAACTTCCCCTATCAGTTTGTATTCCTTCCCTTCTCTTCCTCTTCTTATTCTACCTTCTTCCCCTTCCCCTTCCAGTCTTGAAGAAGGGTCTTGGTCTGAAATGTCAACTCTTTAATTCCTTTCCATAGATGTTCCTGACCATTTGACTTCCTTCGACATTTTCTGTGCATTAGTAGCTACTTCAGTAGTTACAATGTAGCAACTAATAAACATGAAATTATTTCAGAATTTATTTAATCTTTTCTGTCAGAGGTATTTCATGCCTTTTCTTTGCTTTCCTAATATATTAGGACCTACCGAACCCTTCTGTACTCCTGCTGCGCCTCCCCTGTTTTCAGTTCTCTAATCTTGTCATGTGCTTCTGATCTGTACATTTGATATCCCTTTACATCCAGAATTTCTTGGACTTCTTATTGTCCTAAAGTACCACAGCACAGAAACAGGCCCTTCAGCTCATTTAGTCCATGCCCAACTATTACTCTGCTTATCCTGTCTACCTGTGACGGCACTTTCAAGAAGTTATGGACCTGTATTCCCATAGCCCTCCGTCCTATTGCACACCTCAGTGCCCTACCACTCACCGTACAAGTTCTATACTGGTTTGTCCTCCCAAAGTGCAACACCTCACACTTGTCTGCATTAAATTCGATCTGCCATTTTTTTCCAGCAGGTCCTGATCCTGCTGTAAACATTGACAGCCTTCCTTGCTGTCCACTAAGCCCCCAATCTTGGTGTCATCTGCAGATTTGCTGATCCACTCTATCTCATTGTCATCCAAATCATTGATGCACTGCAGATGACACAACTACAGGCCCAACACCAATCCCAACCCTCTTGTCCATACCCTTCCCCATTATGGAAGCATTTTGTTCCTGGACTTTCATTGAATTATCTGAATTTTATTGAATTCTTTTGAATTATTTCCACTGGCTGGTTGTAGACTAATTCTCAATCCTCTCAATTGTTTTAGGAAATTGTTTACTTATGCGTGACTTTCTAATCAGTTTTAATCAGATGGCAGCAAAATGGACTGAAGGTCAAGAAAACTGCTGAGAGAAGAAGAACCAGTGAGCAGTGGCTTCTGAACTACTGGAACTTGACCCCAGGTATGGAGGTGTGGAATCAGATGACTTGACAGCTGCAGATAAGTCTGTTCACAAGACACGGAACACAAAGAATATCATAAACAAAGGGGACGTTCAAAGCATCCCAAACCCCACCATGCTAACTCATTCCTTCTATCATTGTACATAGAACATAGAACATCATATTGCAGGACAGAACCTTCAGACCATGATAGCTGACCCTCAAGGTCAACCTGACCCTTCCCTTCTACATAGCCCTCTATCTTTTTATCATCCACCTGCCAGTCTAAGAGTCTCTTAAATATTCCTAATGCAGGAATCATTGTCTTGATTTAGAACATCAATCTCTCAAACATCCAGTAATTAATTACCTCTCTCCCTCCCCAACTTCTTCACCATTTCCCATTCTTGAACCTCTCTCTCTCTTTCAATATTATTGTTATTGGAGGAATACAGAGTACAAGAAGATATATATTATAAGTCAAAAGAAAAAATAAAATAGTACCAAATACACTGTATTAAAAATACAGTTACAATCACAAAACCCTGTATTCATAAAAAATAAATTAAATCGTAATATTGAAACATAATAATTTTGTTACAGAAAAAAATTTAAACCCACTACCGAAGTCAGAGCTGTTAGGAAAAGCAAGGAAAAAGGGGAAAAACCCTGATCATATAATAAAATATATTATTGGCCATCATCTGTACTTCTACAACAAATCAAAGGTTTTGAAAATAACTGAAAAATGGTCCCCACAATGTATAAAGGTCTTGGCTGGATTCAATTCACTCTTTCTCTCTCTCTCTCTCCCCCCCCCCCTTATTTAACCCCTCCCCTCCCTCTGGTGCTTCTCTCCCTTCCCTTTCTTCCATGACCTTCTGTCCTCTCCTATCAGACTCCCCCTTCTCCAACCCTCTTATCTCTTTCGCCAATCAGCTTCCCAGCTCCTTACTTCATCCCTCCCGTCTCACTCGGTTTGACCTATCACCTGCCAGCTTGTACTTCTTTGCCCCCCCCACCTTCTCCCCAGTCCTGATGAAGGGTCTCAGACTGAAATGTCGACTGTTCACTCTTCTCCATAGATGCTGCCTGGCCTGCTGAGTCCCTCCAGCATTTTGTGTGTGTTGCCTCTACAGCTACCCCCGGCAGTGCGTTCCATGCATACATCACACTCTGTGTAAAAAACCTGTCTCCGATATTCCCCTATACTTTTCTCCAATCACCATTAAATTATGTCCTCTCATATCGACTTTTGCTGCTCTGGGGAAGAAGAACTGGCTGTCCACCTGATCTTTGTCAAGTCACCTCTCATCTTCCTTCACTCCAAGGAGAAAAGCCCCAACCGGTTAAACTGTCCTCATAAGACATATTCTCCAATCCTGGTAAATTTCCTCTGCACCCTTGATGCACCATCAATAACTCACTCTGAGACGTAAAGGCAAGATATCGGCTTTTATTGACTGGAAGAAGGAACAAGCAGTGAGTGACCACTATAATACATCCTGGAGACTGAGAGGCTGGGCTCAGGCCTCGATCGCCTTTATCCAGGGGTCTGTGGGAGGAGCCACAGGAGCAGTCAGCAGGGGGCGTGTCCAATTGTAGTTCACCACAACCCTCCACATCCTCCCTATAATGAGGTGACTAGATCTGAACAAGCTTCCAAGTGCGGTCTAACCAGAGTTTCATAGAACTGCGACATTATCTCGCAACTCTTGAGCTCAATCCCCAGACTAATGAAGGGCAACAAACCACACAGAATCAGAATCTGGTTTAATATCACTGGCATATGTCGAGAAATTTGTTAACTTTGTGGCAGCAGTACAGTGCAATACATAATAATAGAAAAACTCTGTGAAATACAGTGAGTATTTTGATGTTTAGCTGGGGCTACTGGCAAATTTTCAAACCTGGTTTACCAGTGCCTCACTTGTTTACATACATCAACCATCAGGTCCCGCACCACCAGGTTCAGGGACAGTTATTACCCCTCAACCATCAGGTCCCACACCACCGGGTTCAGGAACAGTTATTACCCCTCAACCATCAGGTCCCACACCACCAGGTTCAGGAACAGTTATTATCCCTTAACCATCAGGTCCCACACCACCAGGTTCAGGAACAGTTATTACCCCTCATCCATCAGGTCCCACACCACCAGGTTCAGGAACAGTTATTACCCCTCAACCATCAGGTCCCACACCACCAGATTCAGGAACAGTTATTACCCCTCAACCATCAGGTCCCACACCACCAGGTTCAGGAACAGTTATTACCCCCTCAACCATCAGGTCCCACACCACCAGGTTCAGGAACAGTTATTACCCCTCAACCATCAGGTCCCACACCACCAGGTTCAGGAACAGTTATTACCCCTTAACCATCAGATCCCACACCACCAGGTTCAGGAACAGTTATTACCCCTCAACCATCAGGTCCCACACCACCAGGTTCAGGAACAGTTATTACCCCTCAACCATCCAGTCCCACACCACCAGGTTCAGGGACAGTTATTACCCCTCAACCATCAGGTCCCACACCACCAGGTTCAGGGACAGTTATTACCCCTCAACCATCAGGTCCCACAGCACCAGGTTCAGGGACAGTTATTACCCCTCAACCATCAGGTCCCACACCACCAGGTTCAGGGACAGTTATTACCCCTCAACCATCAGGCTGCTGAACCACAGTGGATAACTTCACTCACCTCAATACTGAACTGATCACTGAACGCGATCTGTAGACTCACTTTCAAGGACTCTAGAACTCATGTTCTCAAATTAATTAATTTATTTCTGTTATTATTATTTGCTTTTTTATCTGTACAATTTGTTTTCTTTTGCAGATTGGTCGTTTGTCAGACTTGTGTGTAGCTTTTCATTGGATCTATTGTATTTCTTTGTTCTACTGTGAATGCCTGCAAGAAAGTCACTCTCCGGATAGTACATATGGAAATTATTTTGTGCATTTTTAATGCTTAAGGAGCAACTTTGTGTTGAAATCAGAGAGAACCTGTTTGAGATGTCGAAGTGTTGGGATGGACAGTAGTTTTTAATGGATTCTAGATCATGTTATTTGCTGTTGCTAGTGTGGTGAGTGGTGGGCGGGGGAGGGAGTTGTTGCTTTTGCTGGAGCAATGGGGGGAGTGTTTTTCTGCTCATTGTGTGTGGGGCAAGGAGGGGGCATTGGGGTTCTCACATTTTCTGTCATTCATTCTTTGACGTTTTCCCATCTGCGTAGTGGATGTCTGTGAAGAGTAAGAATTTCAGGTTGTATACTGTATACATTCTCTGATATTTTAAACTGAACCATTGAAATCCTGCTCGTCAGAAATTTGGAGTAGACATTTCCTGTGAAAATTACTTTAGCTTGGCCAGTGGTTATAATGATGTTACCTATGTGCCTGACACTCATCTCTACCTTAATGTCAAACTGGATAACAATGTATAACCCCGAGTCTGACTCGTAACTGCCAAAGTAAGCAAAGAGCAAACTCACAGCAGGTAGTTCAGGCAAAGTGTACTGAAGGGTTTCCATCGAGATATCTGAGGCTTATGTTCCTCAAGTACACACACGAGATTTCAATGGTGCCTCAGTGCTACACCATACCGTGTTTGCTGCAGATAGGGCAGCTGTCATCTCCACAGACAGCTGTTATTGGCAATTGTGTTATAACACCGCTTAGGATAAAAAGCCTCCTCTATAATTTTAAAGGGACAGTTCTCCAGTTACGTCGTTTTTTACGGAAGGTCCTTAATTGGATTTTAGCACTAAATGGAGCACCCATTCCGTGTACCACGTGTAGATGACATGCCAAGTTTGTGTATTAGGTAAGTGCAGTTACCAAATGTCAGAATCAGAATCAGGTTTAGTATCACTGGCATATGTCATGAAATTTGTTAACTTTGTAGCAGCAGTACAGTGCAATACATGATAATATGGGGAAAAAAGTGAATTACAGTAAGTATATATAATATATTTAAATATTTAAATTTATGATTAAGTATATATTTAAATAGTTAAATAGGTAGTGCAAAGAGAAAGCTAGAAATAAAAAGTAGTGAGGTAGTGTTCACGGGCTCAATGTTCATTCAGAGGGGAAGAAGCTGTTCATTGAGTGTGTGCCTTCAGGCTTCTGTACCTCTTTCCCAATGGTAACAATGTGAAGAGGGCATGTCCTGGGTGAGGTGGAGTCCTTAATGATGGACATAACCTTTTTGAGGCATCGCTCCTTGATGATGTCCTGGATATTACGTAGGCTGGGGCCCATGATGGAACTGTCTGACTTTACAAATCCCTGCTGCTTAGTTCGATTCTGTGCAGCAGCCCGTACCAGACGGTGATGCAGCCAGTTAGAATGTTCTCCACGGTATAGCAGTAGAAATCTGTGAGTGGTTTTGGTGACGTAACACTGAACTCCTAATGAAATGCAGCCGCTGTCTTGCCTTAATAGCTGCATCGTTATGTTGCGTCCAGTTTAGGTCCTCAGAGAACTTGAAATTTCTGACTTTTGGAGTGCCACGTTGTGGTGAACTACATAATACCTGTCTGGAGATGCCCCCCCGCTGACTGCTCCTGTGGCTCCTCCCACTGACCCCTGTATAAAGGCGATTGGAGGCACTGCTCCTTCCTCAGTCTCCAGGATGTTGTGCAGCTAATAAAAGCCTGTCGTTTGCCTCCCGTCTCTGAGAGTTATTGATGGTGCATCACACGTAGATCTATGTAGATTTGGTCAGCACAAAATTAGCTGAAATTACCCGCCATGGTTAAAAGAAGCCAAAAGAATGGTTTAAAGGAATTTCTTTAGACAGAAGATGGTGAATCTGTGGAATTCATTGCAGCAGACGGCAGTGAAGACGAAGTCATTGGGTCTATTTAAGGCAGAGGTTGATAGGTTTCTTGATCATTTATTTATTTATTGAGATAAAGCGTGGAATAGGCCCTCCTGGCCCTCCAAGCCACGACACCCAGCAATCCCCCAATTACATGCTAGCCTAAATAGGGGTCAATTTACAATGACCAATCAGCCTGACCAACCGTTACACTTTACAACCTGTGTAGTCACGGGGAGAACATACAACCTCCTTCCAGCCAGCGGAGGGATTAGTAAAGACATCAAAGGTTACGGGAAGAAGGCAGGAGAGTAGGGATTGAGGGGGATAATATGTCAGAGCAGACTCAATGGGTCAAACGACCTAATTCTGCTCTTATGTCTTATAGTCTAAACCAACATCCCATTAGCTTATTTTTCGGTCTGTGTAAACTATTTACATAGAACATAGTACAGTGTTGGACAGAAATTGGCCCTTTGTGCTGAACTAACTAAACTAGTAATATAATGCTTAACTAAAGTAATCCCTATTGCCTATATCTGTATCTATGTCTCTCCATTTTCTGCACATTCATGTCAGTATTTAACAGCCTCTTAAACACCTCGATTGGCAGCACATTCCAGACACCCACCACTCCTTTTGTAAAAAAAACTTTGTAAAGCACTTAAGCCCTCTCACTTTAAATGCATATCCTCAGGTATTAGACATTAGGCGGCCTGGGATGCTGGTTGTCTATCAATGCCTCATAATCTTCCCTCAGCCTCTGCAGCTCCAAGTTTGTTTAGAAACACAGAAAGCCTACAGCACAATGCAGGCCCTTCGGCCCACAAAGCTGTGCTGCACACATCCTTACCTTAGAAATTACCTAGGGTTACCCATTGCCCTCTATTTTTCTAAGCTCCATATACCTATCCAGAAGTCTCTTAAAAGACCTTATCGTATCTCCACCACTGTCACTGGCAGTCCATTCCACACACTCACCACTCTGCATAAAAAAACGTACCCCTGACATCTCCTCTGTACCTGCTTCCAAGCACCTTAAAACTGTGCCCTCTCATGCTAGCCATTTCGGCCCTGGGGAAAAGCCTCTGACTATCGACATGATCAATGCCTCTCATCATCTTGTACACCTCTATCAGGTCACCTCTCATCCTCTGTCGCTCCAAGGAGAAAAGGCCAAGTTCACTCAACCTATTCTCATAGGGCATGCTCCCCAATCCAGGCAACATTCTTGTAAATCTCCTCTGCCCCCTCTCTGTGGTTTCCACATCCTTCCTGTAGTGAAGTTACTAGAGCTGAGCACAGTACTCCAAGTGGGGTCTGACCAGAGTCCTGTATAGCTGTAACATTACCTCTTGGCTCCAAACTCAATCCATGGTTGATGAAGGCCAATGCACCATATGCATTCTTAACCACAGAGTCAACCTGTGCAGCAACTTTGAGTGTCCTATGGACTCAGACTCCAAGATCCCTCTGATCCTCCACATGGCTAAGAGTCTTACCATTAATACTATATCCTGCCATCATATTTGATCTACCAGAATGAACCACCTCACACTCACACATAGGGTGACCAGAAATACATGCAATACTCCAGGTGCAGCTTAGCTAGCTTTATAAAGCTGCAACATATCTTCCCAACTCTTGAACTCAGTGTCTTGATTAATAAAGGCAAGCAAGCCGTACACCACCTTTACCACCCTATCGACCTGTGCACCCACTTTTGGGGAGCTGTAGACTGGGATCCCTCTGTAGATCCACATTGTTGAGGGTTTTGCCTTTATGACCCTCAATAGTGACCTTAACATTTACACTTGATCTTCCCAAGTGCAACGCCTAACATTTAGCCGGACTAAACTCCATCTGCCATTTCTCTGCCCATATCTTCTACTGTTCTCTGTTATGTACCCCGTAACTGGGTTTACAGACCAGCAGAACTAGAAGTATCTGTTGGAGTCTGGTGGTACCGAAAACTAAAGGTGTTTATTAGTAAATTAAGCAATACAATATCAAAAATGCAGATATACATATAAAACAGGTTAGCAATAATAAGCATAGAAGTGTAGAAATATTAATCAACAATAATGAACAAGCTCTATCAATGTCTAGGGGTAAATAAATTGCCATAGAAGAATATAAAGTTCAGTTCAGTTCATGTGTGCTGAGGTAGTTGCAGTTGTTGTATTGTAATTTGTTGGAGAGAGAAAGAGAGAGCGAGCAAGAGATTGAGCAGCTGCAGCCAACAAACCTTCTGTTGTATTCTGATTCCGTCGTACCGTTGTGGTCATTCGGTTATGACCCCTCCGTCCTCAGCCAGACCGTTCTTCTGTGGTGGACTCGTCACTCTGGCATGAGTGGACACACACACACACACACACACACACACACAAGTCCCCACCGGCCCTGCGGTCACACTGTGAGCTTTGTTGACCGATCTCCTGATTCGGTCCTCGAAGCCCCCACCTTCCTATGGGTGCACAACACTCGGTCAGTGTCCACTGGTGTGTCTGAGGGGTGTCTCCCCACACCTGTCTTTTATCCCCACTGATGGTCTATCAGCCATCCATCAACTCAAAATGACCATGTCGATCAAATCAGGCCACTTCTGCTGTCTCCTTAGGAACATTAACAAGCAAAGTAACGTCCTTGCAGCGAAAGGTAAACAATCCAGGAAAAAGCCATAATACATAAATCAAATGTCTCTCTCTCTCTTTCTCTCTTATCTGTGGCAAATGTTCCTGTCTCTGTGCTTCATCTCTCTCTCTCATTAGCAGCATAGCAATAGCCATAGTTCTCAAAAGGGGGGGGGGGGTAATGGTTAACTCTTCACCCCATTTCCATCAGGTCTGCTCAGCACTCATAACATCTCTATCCCATTGTATCCTTTGGCACTACTCTACATATCTCACTACATGATCCATCTTTGTATCATCTGATGCTACGAAGGGTGAACAGCTCTGATGGGCAGAAGGGTGCAGCGTTGCCCATGCCCCCCCCCCGGAGAATCGCAAATCACTACTACTTCGATGCTGCTAACAAGGAAGTAAGAGAGACAAAAGGAAATCTGCCAGGGCAGTTGTTATTGATAACAGCCCATGAAAGAGAATGAGAGAGAGACACAGCTAAGAGGTACACAAGGTGGAACGTCTCCTACTGACAAAATGAGGAGATTTACTGCTATTGTCTTTTGGAGAAGGATTGTTTACTTGGTACTGTTCTATTCATTGAAATCCCTCAGAGTGGGCTGGTTTGATGGGTTAAGTCATTCAAACCTGATTGACACTGGAGACCCTGTGAGTGGGGATAAAAGTGAGGTCTGGGGTGACCCCCCTCAGACACACCAGGAGACACACTAGTGAGCATCAGGCACCCACGTGAAAGTGTGGGGCATCGGGGACCGAACGGAGGATCGGTAAATTTTAACTCACAGTGTTTATAGCGAGGCCAGTGGGGGCTTGTGTGTGTGTCCACCCTTGCCTGGGTGACGAGTCCACCACGGAAGAACGGTCTAGCTAAAGGATGGAGGGGTCATACTTGAATGGCCACAGCAACACATCGATGGATCTATATCGTAAAGGAAGGTTTGCAAGACAATAGCTGTTACTGTTCGCTCTCTCTCTCTCTCTCTCTCTCTCTCCCTCCAACAATTACAACACCTCGACCAACCACTACCTCACCCTGCATGAACTGAACTTTATATTTCCATATGACAATTCATTTTCCCCTAGACAACAATAGAGCTTGTTTATTATTGATTACTATTATACCCACACTTTTAGGTTTAGTATTGCCAACGTATATTATCTGTATATTTGCATTAATATTGTTTTGTATATTTTTACTAATAAACACTGTTGAATATAGTACCACCAGACTCCAATGGACACTTCTGTCTTTGCTGGTAATACACCCAGTTATGGGGTACGTAAAAAATTGGGGCCTCATCTCGAGATTTGATACTAAATTGGGGCCAGTGAATCGGGTTATAAGTCCAGAATTTGATCTGGTTGTGTGGGTAACCAGACGGGAAACCAGCAAAGATGGATATAGACAAATTTTTAGAAAATCTGACTTTGAAGGCGCTAGAGGATGCCACAAAGACGGACTTGGTGAATATTGCGAAAGGATTAAATCTCACAGAGGTGAAGTCGTCAATGAAAAAGTGGGAGATACAGAGGGCCATAGCTCAGTATTATATGGACACAGATGTGTTTTCGGCTGGGGTATTGCATCTGTGCCTGGAAAGGAAACCAGTTGTTGGGGTGGTTCAGTTAGAGTTGGAAAAATTAAGGTTGGACGCGGAATAGAAGAAAAGGGAGTATGAACTCCAGCTAAGGGAGATGGAGGAAAGGGAAAAGGAGAAACAGAGGCACTATGAGCTGGACATGGAGAAGTTAAAGCAAGAAGGAAGAGTCCAAGGGGCAGACTGAGAGGAGAAGTTTAATGTTAGTAGGGAGTTTAGGTTAGTACTTCCTTTCGAGGAGACAGATGTTGATAGTTATTTCTTGCATTTTGAAAAGGTGGCAGTGAATCAGAAGTGGCCCAGAGATCAGTGGGTGGCATTGTTACAAAGTGTGTTAAAAGGGAAGGCTCAACGGGCATATGCGGCATTGTCTGTGGACGCGTCTGCGGATTATGAGGAAATAAAGCGGGCCATCCTTTGGATCTATGAGTTAATCCCTGAAGCATATAGACAAAAGTTCAGAGATTTAAAGAAAGTGTGGAATCAGACGTATGCAGAGTTTGCCTATGAGAAGGGTGTGCTCTTGGATCGTTGGTGTGCAGCAGAAATTGTGGAGGAGGATTTCCGGTGTTTCAGAGAGTTAATTCTGATTGAGGAATTTAAAGGTTATGTTTCGGATGATATCCGGATGTATTTGTACGAGAAGCCGAATAAGTCTATATCAGAACCTAACCCACAAGACAAAGTTTTCCTCGAATAAGAGTTACCAGAAAGACCGTAGGGACAGTAGAGAAAGCCCGCCAGCTAAGGTAGAAAATAAGCCGGGAGCTAGTGGTAAAGGTAAGGAGGAAGAAAGGCAGGCTGGCAGGAGGGTTTCTGGCTTGACCTGTTTTAATTGTGGAAAGGTTGGTCATATTGCATCTAAGTGCTTTGCTCTGAGGAAGGAGACAGGAAAATGGAAAACAGCAGTCCCTACAGGGTGTATTGAGTCAATCAGCAGATCGATGAGAAAGGCCAAGGTAGATAAAATACGAGAGGAGCGTGAGAAATTTATTTCAGAAAGGACCGTGTCTGTGAAAGAGGGAGAAACACCAGTTCCAGTGAGGATCTGGAGAGATACTGGAGCTGAGCAGTCAATGATTCTAAGTAAGGTACTAGATTTTGGTCCTGAGACTGGAGAGGTAGTTTTAAGAGGTATAGGAAAAGGGACAGAAGCTGTACCTTTGCATGGGATCATTATAAATTGTGATCTGGTATCTGGACCAGTTGAAACGGTCAGAATTACTAAGAGACAGCGTGGACGTCCCTTTTGGTAACGATTTAGCAGGTGGTGACGTGTGTTCAGCAGTGAGGCTGACGAGTAAGCCTATAAGTGTTGAGGACCCGCCCCTAGATTCCAAGATCTATCTCGCATGCACAATTACTTGTAGCATGTTGAGAAAGGCAGCTGAGAAAGAGACCAGTTTAAATGAGTCCAGTGTCGATTTGGCTGAGACGTTTTTACTGACCCTGTACCAAGAGGGGTTAGAGGATGGTAAAACGGAGAATAGGGAGGTGAAAGAGAGTAAAGGAGAGGAGGTAGACCTACCCTTAGCAAGAAGAGAATTTATAAAAGAGCAGGGACGTGATGAGGAGCTGGTAGCATTGAGAGAGTCAGTTTTTTCTGAGACAGAGCCAGAGGGTTACTACCTGAAGGAGGGTGTGTTGATGAGGAAGTGGAGGCTGACCACGGTGCCGGTCGATGAGGATTGGACGGTGGTACATCAGGTGGTAGTTCCGAAGGTGTATCGGGACGAAATTTTGAACTTAGCTCATAAGGGACCTTTAGGTGGACATTTGGGAGTAAGGAAGACAGTGGGTAGGGTTATGAAAGATTTCTATTGGCCGAACATGAGAAAAGATATTGCTGATTATTGTAAAAGGTGCCATACATGTCAGGTGGTAGAAAAGCCGAACCAAGTTATCCTTAAGGCACCCCTCCGACCAATACCCGCTTGTGAGGAGCCTTTCTCCCGAGTCATTGTGGATTTTGTGGATCCTTTACCTACAACTGCGAGTGGGCGACAGTACGTCATGACCATGACGTGTGCCGCTACACGATTTCCAGAGGCTGTGCCTCTGGGGAATATTAGGACCCCTGCGGTGGTGAAGGCACTCATTAAATTCTTTACCACAGTGGGGCTACCTAAGAAAATACAGTCAGATCAGGGGAGTACATTTACATTCAAAGTATTTCAGCAAATGATGACACAGATGGGAGTCAAACAAGTTTTAGCTTCTGCATACCATCCGGAATCCCAAGGAGCGTTGGAAAGATTCCACGCTACACTAAAGACCATGATTAAAACTTATTGTCAGGAAAATGTTCGAGATTGGGATGATGCTTTACCACTTCTGTTATTTGCAGTGAGGGATACGGTTCAGGGATCTCTGGGGTTCAGTCCGTTTGAGCTCATTTTTGGTCACAGGCCCAGGGGGCCTCTAACCCTACTTAAAGAGAAGTGGTCTAGTCCAAACATTCAAGTCAGTGTGATTGACTATGTTTTAAAATTCCGAGAAAGGCTTCATAAGGTATGCGCCTTGGCAAGAGAAAATCTTAAAGACTCCCAGACCAGAATGAAACAATGGTGTGACAAACGAACGAGAGAGCAAGAGTTTCACGTGGGCGATAAGGTTTTGGTCCTATTTCCTGTAGTTACCAACCCCCTACAGGCAAGGGTTCAAGGACCGTATAAAGTGATTAAGAAAATAGACTCACTGAATTATGTGATTGAAACACCTGATAGATGAAAGCCGAACCAGTTGGTTCAAGTGAACATGATGAAAGGTTATCATGAAACGACCCCCGCGGTGGTCGGTGCAGTCATGAAAACTGATGAGGCAGAAAGAAGTGTTGAGGAGGAACCATAGCAGTTTGAAAAGGTAAGTATAGTACCCACCAGATTAGAGAACTCTTGTTATTTTAGCAAGCCTTGCTGATAGAGTCAATCACTTAGAGCCTGAACAGAGGGAGCAGGTAACACAGCTCATTAAACGGCATACAGATTTATGTCCAGATGTTCCAAGGAGGTGTAGAGGAACAGAGCATGATGTGATTGTTACCTCGACACAGCCTATTAAACGATCCCCTTATCGGATGAATTCAGAAAAGAGCCAGCTAGTAGGAAAAGAGATTGAACATATGCTAGCTGCTGGTATAATCCGCGAATCCTCTTCTGCGTGGGCCTCTCTCTGCATGGTCGTCACAAAACTGGACAGTACCATAAGATTCTGTACTGATTACAGAAAGGTGAATGCTGTCACGCAGACAGATGCTTACCCTATCCCAGGGTGGACGATTGCATTGATAAAATGGGGAAGGCAAGTTACATCACTAAAATTGACCTGTTAAAGGGGTACTGGTGCGTTCCTTTAACAGACAGGGCTCGAGAAATTTCAGCCTTTGTCACCTCATCCGGGTTTTACGAGTACAATGTCTTGCCGTTCGGAATGAAAAGTGCACCATGGACATTCCAGAGGATGATCGACACAGTGATAAAAGGGTTAACAAACACCAAGGCTTATATTGACGATGTAGTGGTTTGGAGTGACACCTGGGAGGAGCACATGGAGGCTGTAGAAAACCTGTTTAAAAGAATGTCTGCAGCCCATCTTACAGTGAACCTTGCAAAGAGTGAATTTGGTCATGCCACAATCACGTACTTGGGGTATGTGGTAGGAAAGGGGCTCCTGTGCAAGCAAAAGTACAGGCTATTTCCGAGGTTCCTGTACCCACCAATAAAAGGGCACTGAGAAGGATTTTGGGCATGGTGGGATATTATTGAAAATTCTGTAAAAATTTTGCAGATATTGCCCTCCCACTTACAAAACTCCTACGGAAGGAGGAAAAATTTGAATGGAGCAATTCTTGTCAGAATGCTTTTGAAAAGTTAAAAACCATGTTATGCCATCACCCTGTGTTAAAGGCACCTGATTTGTTAGCACCCTTCTCCCTGGTGACGGATGCGAGTGATGAGGCTGCAGGGGCAGTCCTATTGCAGAAAGCAGGGGATGGAGTGGAGCACCCGGTAGCGTATTTCTCTCGGAAGCTCAATGTGCATCAGAGGAACTACTCTACCGTGGAAAAGGAATTGTTGGCACTTGTTTTGGCAATACAACATTTTGAAGTGTACATTTGTCCAGCGCAAAAACCCTTAATTGTTTATACAGATCACAACCTGTTGGTATTCCTGGCTAACATGAAAAATAAAAACAGGGGGTTATTAAGTTGAAGTCTGATGCTGCAAGAATTTGATATTAAGATACAGCATATTAAAGGAAGTGATTATGTACTCGCTGACTGCTTATCTAGATGCTAAGTTGAATGTATATCTGTATTGTTCTGTAGTTAAAAAACTTTTCTGTATTTTTGTTAGATTCTGTAATTCTGTAAGACTCTGTATTAGTTAATTTTCTCCTTTGGTGAAAATTCCTAGAAGGATGGGGGTGTTACGAAGGATGAACAGCTCTGATGGGCAGAAAGGTGCAGCGTTGCCCATGCACCCCCCCCCCCCGGAGAATCGCAAATCGCTACTATTTCGATGCTGCTAACAAGGAAGTAAGAGAGACAAAAGGAAATCTGCCAGGGCAGTTGTTATTGATAACAGCCCATGAAAGAGAATGAGAGAGAGACACAGCTAAGAGGTACACAAGGTGGAACGTCTCCTACTGACAAAACGAGGAGATTTACTGCTATTGTCTTTTGGAGAAGGATTGTTTACTTGGTACTGTTCTTTTCATTGCAATCCCTCAGTGGACAGCCAGAGTGAGCTGGTTTGATGGGTTAAGTCATTCACCTGTGAGTGGGGATAAAAGTGAGGTCTGGGGTGACCCCCCTCAGACACACCAGGAGACACACTAGTGAGCATCAGGCACCCACGTGAAAGTGTGGGGCATCGGGGACCGAACGGAGGATCGGTAAATTTTAACTCACAGTGTTTATAGCGAGGCCAGTGGGGGGGTGTCCACCCTTGCCTGGGTGACGAGTCCACCACGGAAGAACGGTCTAGCTAAAGGATGGAGGGGTCATACTTGAATGGCCACAGCAACACATCGATGGATCTATATCGTAAAGGAAGGTTTGCAAGACAATAGCTGTTACTGTTCGCTCTCTCTCTCTCTCTCTCTCTCTCTCTCTCTCTCTCTCTCTCCCCAACAATTACAACACATCGACCAACCACTACCTCAGCCTGCATGAACTGAACTGAATTTTATATTTCCATGTGACAATTCACTATCCCCTAGACAACGACAGAGCTTGTTTATTATTGATTACTTTTATACCCACACTTTTAGGTTTAGTATTGCTAACGTATATTATCTGTATATTTGCATTAATATTGTTTTGTATATTTTTACTAATAAACACTGTTGAAAATAGTATCACCAGACTCCAACGGACACTTCTATCTTTGCAGGTAATACACCCAGTTACAGGGTATGTAACACTGAGAACTTACTAACCCACGCATCTACGTTTTCATCCAGACCATTTATATACAGCACAGACAGCAGAGAGACTGGTACAAATCCCTGTGGAACACCACTTGTCACGGACCTCCAGCCATAGTACCACTACCCTCTGTTGTCTGTAGACAAGCCAATTCTGAATCCAAGCAACCAAGTCACTTTCAGTCCTATGCATCTTAATCATCTGGATGAGCTTCCCTTGAAGAACCTTGTCAAATGCCTTACATTTACGTAGACAACATCCACAGCTCTGCCTTATTCAATTTCCTTTGTAACCACTTCTAAAAACTCAATCAAGTTATTAAGACATGCCTTGCCTCACACAAAGTCATACCAACTGTCTTTATGTCACAGTTTTCAAAATACTGAAACATCCTATCTATTAGAATCCTCTCCATGGCTTTCCTACCACTGACTTAAGTTTGTAGTTTCCATGGTTACCCCTATTTCCTTTCTTAAATAGTGGGACAGCATTAAGTATTCACCAGTCCTTTGGGATGTCTCCTACGGCTAAAGAGGTCAGAAAGATCTTAGTCAAGGCCCCAGCAACCTGATCTCATGCCTCTCTCAAAAAACTGGATTATATCCCATCAAGCCTTTCAGAGACTTTTCCACCTTAACGTTCTTTAAGAGATCCAATCACTACCACTTTCTTTATCCCAACGTTCCCTGGCATACTAGCACAACCGACACGGATTTCACGATGTTCCATGTCCAACATGGAAAATACCAACACAACGTACTCATTGAGGACCTCGCCCACATTCTCATTTTCCAAACACATGTTCTCTCCTTATCCTTGTGTGTCTACCCTCTCTTGATGTAGGGATAGAATGCCTTGGGATTCTTTGTAACCCTACTTGCCAAGGAATTTTCATGGACCCTTATGACTCTCCTTATTTCCTCTCTTGAGTTCTTTCCTAACTTCTTCATAATCCTCAAGAGCTCCATTTGATTTTGGCTTTGAAAATCTTACACGCCTTCCTTTTTATTCTTGACTAAATTCACCTCCTTTCTTGACATTCATAGTTCACTTATCTTGCATTCTTTGTCCTTACTGGAACATACCTGCATTCCACATGTCAGATATTGACTTACCTGTAACTCTCCTTAGTTCCTGGTTCACACAGAGAGCAGAGGGTGGTTGAAATGCAGTGCCAGTGATGGTGGTAGAGGACGATACAAAAGGGTCTTTTAAGAAACTCTTAGACAGTTACATGGAGCTTAGAAAAACAGAGAGCTATGTGGAAGGGAAATTCTAGAGTAGGTTACATGGTTGGGAGTGTTGTGGATAGTGTGGAGGGCTGTCAGAGGTTACAGCAGGACATCGATAGGATGCAAAACTGGGCTGAGAAGTGGCAGATGGAGTTCAACCCAGATAAGTGTGAAGTGGTTCATTTTGGCAGGTCAAATATGATGGCAGAATATAACATTAATGGTAAGACTCTTGGCAGTGTGGAGGATCAGAGAGATCTTGGGGTCCGAGTACATAGGATTCTCAAAGCTGCTGTGCAGGTTGACTGTGTTGTTAAGAAGGTATTAGTGTATTGGCCTTCATCAACCGTGGGATTTAGTTTAAGAGCTGAGAGGTAATGTTGCAGCTATATAGGACCCTGGTCAGACCCCACTTGGAGTACTGTGCTCAGTTCTGGTCACCTCACTACAGGAAGGATGTGGAAACCACAGAAATGGTGCAGAGTAGACTTACCAGGATGTTGCCTGGATTGGGGGGCATGCCTTATGAGAATAGGTTGAATGAACTTGGTGTTTTCTCCTTGGAGCGATGGAGGATGAGAGGTGACCTCATAGAGGCGTATAAGATGATGAGGTTAGTCAGAGGCATTTTCCCAGGGTTAAAATGGCTAGCACGAGAGGGCACAGTTTTGAGGTGCTTGGAAGTAGGTACAGGGGAGATGTCAGGGGTAAGTTTTTACGCAGAGAGTGGTGAGTGTGTGGAATGGGCTGCCAGTGATGGAGGTGGAGGTGGATACAGTAGGGTATTTTAAGAGACTCTTAAGAGACATGGAGCTTAGAAAAATAGAAGGCTATGAGTAATCCTAGGTAATTTCTAAAGTAAGTATATGTTTGGCACTGCATTGTGGGCTGAAGGGCCTGTATTGTGCTGAAGGTTTTCTATGTTTCAATTAACATTGTGGGCCGAAGGGCTTGTAATGTGCTCTAGATTTCTATGTCCTATGTTCTATGTTTTAATTTGCCCTGCTCCAATTTAATCCTCTCTGAGGACTCTCTGAACTACTGTGTTCCTAGCGACACACACAGAGATGGACATGGAGTGCTGCTGGAAGGTGATTAACACAGTGAAAGGCGCCTTTTTGTCTGCCCAAAACTTGTTGGTGTTCTAGTGCAGCAGGATGTCCGAAGGGGAATGCATATTCCAGGCTGCGGGAGTACGCGATGAGGGACGCGCTGAAGCTCATTGCAGCCACTGTAGGGGCTCGGTGGGGAAGGACTACAGTGTGGGGTTCTTCCACTACTGGACAGGGAGGGGCCGGGTTGAGTGAGGAAGCCCCTCAGTTACTGTGGTAGTTTACCACCCCAGGGGCCACGTGGGTAGCACCAGTGCTATTGATGTGTAGCAATGTGATAGAACAGCACTGAAAGCATTGACTATGAACGTAAGAATGAAAAAGGATTGTAAGGTTTATTCTTATAGATAGTTCTTATTATGAATAAAGCTTATTTCAATGTAAAAAATTAATAGTATTCAGCAGGTTTCATATTATCCTTATTTATAGCCATTTTAAAACTTCATAAAACATTAATTACTCAGGAGTACTGTGATGTGTACTATGTAGTAGTAGCAGCAATTGTAGGCCTCTGTTAGTTTTGATAGACCTTGGAAAGTTTCCAGGGTGCAAGCCTGGGCAGGATTTTTTTTATGGAACACCGACAGTTGCCCAAGCTGCAAGTCTCCCCTCTCCACACAACCGATGTTGTCCAAGGGAAGGGCACTATGCACACACACAACAAGGGAGTTGTGGTCTCTGTTCCCTAAACATTGACAGGCTGGTAATCTGTCCAGGCTCACATCCCAGCACCAGGTCCAGTCTGACCCCTCCTCTCATTACCTACATCCTGTTTCAGAAACCTTCCTGGCTGTATCCAAAAACATTCTGCGCCATCTACACCACTTGCACAAAGGAGGTCCCAGTCTACACAGGGGAATTTGAAGTCACCCATGACAACAGTTCTGTTGGTTTACAGACAGTATTTGTATAATCTATCAATGTATTATTCTATTGTGAAATTGATAAATGTTCTTTTGCACAAATTATTTAATCTGCTAATCTGGTGCTGGGCTCTACAGGTTTTACATGTACAATGCCCAATTTTGCCACTTGTTGCTGACTCATTGTCAATTTGAATGACTCAGTTTTAGAACCACAAGTTCTGCCACATCTGAGATCAGGCAGCAGATGTCTCTGCTGATAGTGTGACTGACTTACAGAATTGCTCTGCTGGTAGTGTTGCTGCCTTACAGAATGGCTCAGCATGTGGTGCCGCTGATTTACAGCGCCGAAGACCCAGGTTTTACCCCGGCCTCTGGTGCTGTCTGTGTGGAGTTTGCACAATTTCCCTGAGGCGGTTTAGGATCCTTTATGGCCTGGTGTGGAAACACCAATGCCCAGGAATGGAGAAGTCTACCAACAGCGGTGGATCCAGCCCAGCCCATCAGAGGCAAAGCCCTTCCTGTCATTGAGCACATTTGTTTTAAGTTATTTATTGAAGTACAACGTGAATTGGTCCTACTGGCTCTTTGAGCGAGACCACCTAACAATCCCTCGATTTAGCCCTAGACCAAACACAGAAAAATTTACAATGACCAATTACCCTACTAACGGATACATTTTTGGACTGGGAGGAAACTGGAGCACCCGGGGAAAAAGCATGCATTCCATGGGGAGGGTGTATAGACTCCTTACAGACAAGCCCCTCCTGGCACTTATTCCTGCGAGCCAAAGTGTCCATCCACCTCCGCCCTCACCTCCATTCAGGGCTCCAAACGGTCCTTCCAGCTGGGGCAACACTTCACCTGCAATTCTGCTGGGGTTGTCTTTTGTGCCCGGTGCATCCCGTGTGGCCTCCTCCAGATCAGTGAGGCCTGTCGTGAAGTGGGGGAACCGCTTTGCTGAGCACCTCCGCTCCATCTGCCAAAGGCGAAACGTCCCAGTGGCCAAAACATTTTTATTCCGATTCTCATCCTCGTTCCGATGTGTCGTTCCACGACTCCACTTGTGCCAAGGAGAGGCCACCCTCAGGGTGGAGGAGCAACAGCTTATATTCTGTCTGGATAGCCTCCAACCTGTTGGCAAGAACATTGATTCTCCTTCTGGTTAAAAAAAATCCCTCTCCTTCCCCTCTTCTTCCATTCCTGATGCTGGCCTCTTACCTCTTCTCACGTGCCTATCACCTCCCCATAGTGCCTCTCTCCTATGGTCCACTCTCCTCTCCTATCCGATTCCTTCCTCTCCAGCCCTTTACCTTTCCTACCCACCTGGCTCCACCTATAACTTTTAGCTATTCTCCTTCCCCTCCCCCCCGGCGCCTTCCCCCTTCCTTTCCAGTCCTGTAGAAGGGTCTCGGCCCTAAATGTCGACCGTTTGTTCATTTGCACGGGTGCTGCCTGACCTGCTGAGCATTTTGTGTGTGCATGTTGCCTTACAGGAGGCATCAGAATTGAACTCTGAACTCTGATGCCACGAGCGTAACGTGGCAATACCTACTTGTGGGCAACAGAAGGAAGCATGATGTTTGCTGAAGGTTCCTTCTGCTCTTGGCACTGGCTGCTTGGGAAACGTACACAAAGGTCTGAGCTTTAAAAGTAGTTATTATTTCTGCACTGGTTGCTATTTACAAGGAAAGAACTTCCACCACCCAGCGAACAAACCTCAGATCCTCTTCTGTGCTCTGCCCTATCCTGTTCACGCCTGGCTTTGGATTTTGCAATCGTTGCTGGCCGTGCCAACGAGGGCTGATTTGTCACCATTTGTTCTCTAATCCATTTGTTCAGGGACTTCACTGATTTCGATTGTTGCTGCCTGAGGGATACGTGAAACCTAATAACAATCCTGCCGTTTACTTCAGAAAAGAACACTTCCAGACACAGTGTGCCCCGTGATAGGAAAGTGGCCGTAGTCTGTGTTCTGAAGACAATGCTTCAGCCTCCAGGTACATTAAGTAGCACAGAAGGCAACTCAATGTCCCCTGAGTTAAAAAAAAAGCAGAACACTTGCAGAGAGAGAACAAATTTAGGAAATAGGACAAGAAGCATAAATCAAAGCAAATAGATAGGGCAAACATGAGGAAATATGCAGATGCTGGAAATTCAAACAACAACACACACAAAATGCTGGTGGAACACAGCAGGCCAGACAGCATCTATAAGAAGAAGCACTGTCGACATTTCGGGCCGAGACCCTTCGTCAGGACTAGATAGGGTCTTTGTTCAAAGTATATTTACTATCAAAATATGTATCATACAACCTTGAGATTTGTCCCCTAACAGGCAGCCGTGAAATAAAGAAACTTCGAAGAACCCATGACAAATAAGACTGTCGAACACCCCATTGTGCACAGAGAACAAAACAAATGATGCAAGCATTAACCACAAGCAAATAGTGTTCTGCACTGAAGCCCGCAAAAGGTGTCCCCTAGTTCTGCACAGAGCTGCGTTGTGGAACAGCGATCTGAACTGGCCCATCCCTCGCGTCGGGCCCCAAAGCCCTGACCTTTTCAACCTGGCGTGGCGCCTAAATCGACGTCCAAGTGTCAAGTTCAGAGGCCCTGAACCACTCTGGTGCCTGAACCCTGCTGCTTCGATCGGGTCTGTGCTCGATCTTTCGGATTTGGCCCTGTGCTTAAGCCTCCATCCACCGAGTTCGGTTACTTTGGTACGCTCTGGTGCCCGGACCTTGCTGCCTCAATTCGGCAGTTAAATTGGTTGAACTTTGGGTCTTCCTTGCTCTTGGCAACAGCCTGTTTCGCCTCCAGTTTGATGATGACAGATGGGTGGCACAGTGGGTAGAGCCGTTGCCTTGCAATACTAGAGTCCTGGGTTCAATCCCAACTCTGGCGCTATCTGTGTGGAGTTTGCACCTCCTCCCTCACCTCCATTCAGGGCTCCAAACAGTCCTTCCAGGTGAGGCAACACTTCACCTGAGAACCTGCTGGGGTCGTCTATTGTGTCCAGTGCTCCCGATGCGGCCTCCTCAACAGTGATGAGACCTGACGTAAATTGGGGGACCTTTTCATCAAGCACCCTTGCACCATCCGCCACAAGCGGGACTTTTAATTCTGATTCCCGTTCCCGTTCTGGCATGTCGATGCATGGCCTCCTCTTGTGCCAAGATGAGGCCACCTTCGGAGTGGAGGAGCAACACCTTTTATACCACCTGGGTACCCTCCAACCTGATGGCATGAATATCTATTTCTTCTTCCGGTGAACAAATTCTTCTCCCCTCTCCCTTCCTCTATTCCCCACTCTGACCTGTCACTTCTTCTCAGCTGCCTGTCACTTCCCCCTGGGTCCCCTCCTCCTTCCCTTTCTCCTATAGTCCACTCTCCTCTTCTATCAGATTCCTTCCTCTCCAGCCCTTGACCTTTCCCATCCACCTGGCTTCACCCATCACCTTCCAGCAAACCTCTTCCCCCACCCCTCCTCTTTTTATTCTGGCATCTTCCCCTCTTCCTTCTCAGTCCTGATGAAGGGTCTCGGCCTGAATTGTCAATTGTTTACTCTTTCCCATAGATGCTGCCTGGCCTGCTGAGTTCCTCCAGCATTTTGTCAAGTCAAATCTATTTATGTATATAGCACATTTAGAAACAACTCACATTGACCAAAGTGCTGTACAGATCAGAGCAGATAGCTACAATCACAAATACAAGAAACACAGACATAACCAACAAGGCACACAGCTCATAGGCACAAAAGAAACAACACAAGGGCCAAGGCACAAGCCAAAAATCAGCCACATCAGGAGGATTCAAACACTAGTGAATGAAACACTGTCGATGTTTCCCCGCTTCCCCTTTCCTTCTCAGTTCTAACGAAGGGTCTCGGCCCGAAACGCCAACAGCGCTTCTCCCTATAGATGCTGCCTGGCCTGCTGTGTTCCACCAGCATTTTGTGTGTGTTGTTGTTTGAATTTCCAGCATCTGTAGATTTCCTCGTGTTTGCTAGTGAATGAAAGTAAGTTTTGAGCCTGGATTTAAGAGTTGATGGAGGGGGCATATCAGATAGGGAGGGGAATGCTGTTCCACAGTTTAGGGGCTACAACAGCAAAGGTGCGGTCACCCCTGAGTTTAAATTTAGATCGCGGGACAGTGATCGAGGGACCTGGAAGTAGAATAAGGGGTTAGAAGGTCTGTGATATGTGGGGGGGGGGGGAGGGGAAGTTGGGTGGGCAGCCCATTTAGGGCTTTATAAAGAAACAGGAGAATCTTAAAATCAATTCTGAACTGTACTGGCAGCCAGCGGAGGGAGGCCGGCATAGGAGTGATATGGTCCCTCTCAGGAGCCTGGCTGTGGCGTTCTGGACCAGTTGCAGATGGGGCAGGGACGACTGACTAATCCCAGTATACAGGGAGTTGGAGTAGTCCAAGCAGGAGGATATTAGGGCGTGGATGACTCTCTCGAGATCTTTGAACGAGAGAAATGGCTTGATTTTGGCAATAGTACGAAGCTGGAAAAAACTGGCTTTTACTACTGCATTAACTTGCTTGTCAAACTTAAAGGCGGAATCAAATATCACACCATGGGATTTAACATGGGGTTTGACAAGGGTGGACAGGTTACCAAGACTGTTGGTAATCACTTTGATGAAGTCAGGGGGACCAAACAGGACAACTTCAGACTTGCCTTCATTCAGCTGTATGAGGTTTTGTGCCCTCCAACACTTTATATCCTCAAGGCAGTCCATGAGGCTGGCTCGATTTGACTGGTCGTTTGGTGTCAAGGGGAGATGAAGCTATGTGTCGTCAGCATAACAGTGGAAAGAAATGATTTTGAATGATTTGGCCGAGGGGAAGCATATATATATAGAGAATGGGACCTAGGATGGAACCTTATGGGACCCCGCAGGAGAGACTAGCTGGGGGAGAAGTAAATTTGCCTATGTTGACGGAGAAGCTTCTGTTTTTGAGGTAGGATATAAACCAGTTCAAGGCAGTGACATCAACACCAACCTCGTATTGGAGACGATCTATTAAAATGGCGTGATCCTCAGTATCGAATGCTACACTGAGGTCAAGAAGGATTAGAATGGCAGAGTCACCTGAATCGATAGAGAAGAGCAGATCATTGTACACTTTATGCAGGGCAGACTCCGCGCTATGATAAGCCTTAAAACCTGATTGAAATCTTTCCAAGATGTTATTTTAGTGTAAGTAGGGCAGCAGTTGACTGAGAATAACCTTTTTGAGAACCTTTGACAGGAATGGAAGTTTAGAAATAGGCCTGCAGTTTCTAGTTGAGGGTAAGGTAGGGTCTAAGCTGGACCACGGCATGCGTGAAGCAGATTGGAACTGTACCAGTGGCCAGGGAGCTGTTAATAATAGAGAGGATGCTGGGACCGGCTATGTCAAAGACATCCTTCCAGAGGGCAGTGGGAACAATGTCAAGGGGGCAGGTTGCAGGTCTCATGGTGGGCACAATCTTTGTAAGGAAGGGAAGCGTGATGGGTTGGAAGCAGTCCAGTTCTGTGTGTTTTGTTTTGGATTTTGAGTGTCTGCAGGCTTTCTCATGTTTGTGATTGGCTGTGTTCTGGGACCATGTGGGTTTCCCCATTTCCTCCCACTTCTCAAAGACATGCAGATCGGTTGGTTAATTAGCTACAGCAAATTTAGTGTGCAGTTGAGTTGTAAAATCTAAGGGAAGGTGAGGGTGGTAGAGGAGGAGTAGATGATTATGTGAGGAGAATAAAAAATGGGACTGAAGTAGAACTGATATGGATTGGTAGATAATAGTCAGTGTAGACTTGGTAAGTTGAAGGGTATTGGTTTATTATTCTCACATGTATCAAGATACTGTGAAAAGCTTGTCTTGTAAACTGTTCGTACAGATCAAATCATTACACAGTACATTGACGTAGAATAAGGTAAAACAATGCAGAATAAAGTGCAAAGACTAACAAAAAAGTGCACCACAGGTAGCAGATAAAGTGAAAGATAATAACGAGGCAGCCCAGACCCTGAAGAAGGGTCTCAGTCCAAAACGTTGACTCTTTACTCTCTCCCATGGATTCCACCTGACCCGCTGAGTTCCTGCAGTGTTTTGTGTGTGTTGCTTTGGATTTCTAGCATCTGCAGACTTTCTCATGTTTGAGATCATATCGAGGTAGATTGTGAGGCCGAGAGGTCACCTTGTCGCTTAGGAGGTCCGTTCAAGAGTCTGATAACAGTGGGATAGAAGCTGGTGTTATGAGCTTTCAGGCTTTTGTATCTTCTGCCCAATTGGGGGGGAGGGGGCAGGAGAAGACAGAGAACATCTGGGATGGGTGGGGTCTTTGGTTATGCTGGCTGCTTTTCTGAGGCAGTGAGAAGTATGGAGGGGAAGCTGGTTTCTGCAATGGGCCGAACTGTATCCACACCTTTCTGCGGTTTCTTGTGGTCATGTGCAGAGGAGTTGCCGCACCAAGCTGTTATACTTTCTGTGGTTCATCTGTGGGGTAGGTAAAGGAGATGGAGGGAGCTGCCATGCCAAAGGGGTTAAATAGCACCAGTTAATATTAATGACTGTTGGGCCAGTGAGACATGGAATTGGTGATGCCGTGCAGGGAAGGATAGAGAGCAAAGCACACAGGATCTCAGCAGGTTGGGCAGCATCTGTGCAAAAGGGTTAACTGTCAATGTTTTGGGCCAAGACCCTTCTTCAGGACTGGAAAGGAAGGTGGGAGAGGGAGGAGATGTCATGATCCGGTCCGTGAAGTCCACGTTCTGGTTCACGGTCTGGACTGTGGACTCCAGACTCCGGGTCTTCCAGCTGTCCCTTGTTTCAGTTGGGTTTAATCATAGGCACCTGATACTCGTCTTGAGGCTGGGAATATAAATGTCCCTGGGGTTGCGTGTGGGTGCTGGTTTGTCTTGTCAGTATCCTGTCCTTGCCTCCGTGGGGTAAGGCAGTGGCTGGTTTTGCCGTTACCCTGTGGTTGGATCTGTCCCTTCCTGACCTTGCCTCTGTTGGGTAAGCCAGGCTGTCTTTGCCGTTACCCTGAGGTTGGACTGTTCCCTTCCCTTCTCTTCCCCTTCTTTCTGTAGCCCTTGGCTGTGTCCTCACCTGCGTCCTCGCCTATTCTTGCAGTATAGTTCTACCACTGGAGCAAGACCAGAGCCTTGCTGTGTCCAGATAAGGAACTGTCTATCGTTGTTTGGAACTGTCTCTGTGTCCATGCCTTTGCTAGGTAGGTCTGGCTGTTTGCTGCTACCTTGTGTTGGGAACTGTCTTGTCGTGTTCAGCTTTCTGTGTATGAGTTCCGGCCCTACGTTCTGTTCCCAAGGGGGAACCCCAGCTCTGTGTTCTGTGTTTCTGTCTCCCAAGACCAAGTCTGGGCTTTATGTCCTCATCTAGCCCAGGAGTCCCACGTCCTGCCCCCGCATCCAATCCAGTTGCCTTGCCACGTCTTGTCCTTGTCTAGATCTGGGAGTCCGAGCCCGAGTCAAGACCTGGTCCTGGTTCCAAGTTCCTAGTTCCTCGTCCAGGTCCTGGTTTCCTAGTCTAGTCCTAGCCTAGGCTCTGTCTCCTAGTCTTGTCCAGGGCCCATGTCTTGTCCAGCGTCATTTCTTCCCCACTTCCCTTGCTTTCTTGACACATCTAGTCCTGCTCTTACGCAGGGAGGTTAAAGAGACTGCGCTTGTACACACTGGAATTAAGGAGATTGAGAGGGGATCTGATTGAAACATATAAGATTATTAAGGGATTGGACAAGATAGAGGCAGGAAATATGTTCCAGATGCTGGGAGAGTCCAGTACCAGAGGGCATGGTTTGAGAATAAGGGGTAGGTCATTTAGGACAGAGTTAAGGAAAAACTTCTTCTCCCAGAGAGTTGTGGGAGTGTGGAATGCACTGCCTCGTAAGGTAGTGGAGGCCAATTCTCTGGATGCTTTCAAGAAGGAGCTAGATAGGTATCTTATGGATAGGGGAATCAAGGGAAATGGGGACAAGGCAGGAACCGGGTATTGATAGTAGATGATCAGCCATGATCTCAGAATGGCGGTGCAGGCTCAAAGGGCTGAATGGTCTACTTCTGCACCTATTGTCTATTGTCTATTGCTCCTAGTACTTCAGTCTGTGTTTTGTGTTTGGGTCTGCTCTCTACACCCACCTTATAACAGGAGATGCCTAAATAAAAGGGGAAGTGAGTGAGGGGAAGGAGGGCTAGCTGAGAGATAATGGGTGAAGCCAGTTGGGTGGGAAGGTAAAGGGCTGGAGAAGAAGGAATCTGATAGGTGAGGAGAAAGGGAAGGAGGAGGGGACCCAGGGGGAAGTAATAGGCTGGTGAGAAGAGGTTAAAAAGTCAAAGTGAGGAAGAGAGGAAGGGTGGAGTGGATTTGTTTACCAGAAGGAGAAATTGATATTCATACTGTTAGGTTGGAGGATACCCAGACGGAATATAAGGTGTTGCTTCTCCACCCTGAGTGACCGACACATCAGAAAATAGGCATGTGGCTTGAAGTTCAGTTCCGAACTGTGCAACGCACCTTTGTGTCAGGGCAACTGCAAACTACCTCTCTACACTGACTCATCAAACACACCATGACCCGGAAACGACTATAAGTAAAGAACAGCAACACACACAAAATGCTGGAGGAACTCAGCAGACCAGGCAGCTTCTATGGAAAAGAGTACAGTCGATGTTCTGGGCTGAGACTTTTGGCAGGACTGGAGAAAAATGCTGAAGAGTAGGTTTTAGAGGTGAGGGTGAGAGAAGCACAAGGTGATAGTTGAAACTGGGAGGGGGAACGGATGAAGTAAGGAGCTGGGAAGTAAGGCAGAGGCCATGGAAGAAAGAAAAGGGAAGAGGAGCACCAGAGGGAGGTGATGGGCAGGTAAGAAGATAAGTGAGAGAGGGAAAAGAGGATGGGGAATGGTGAAGGGGGAGGCATTACTGGAAATTCAAGAAATCGATGTTCATGCCAGCAGGTTGGAGGCTACCCAAACGGAATATAAGGTGTTGTTCCTCCAACCTGAGTGTGGCCTCATCGCAACAGTGGAGGAGGCCATGGATGGACATATTGGAATGGAAAGTGGAATTAAAATGGGGGGCCACTGGGAGATCCCACATTCTGGCGGACGGAGTGTAGGTGCTTGACGAAGCCATCTCTCAATCAACGTCAGGTCTCACCAATTTACAGAAGGCTACACCAGGAATCACCAAACCCAGTGTATGACCCTAACAGACCTACAGGTGAAGTGTCAGCTCACCTGGAAGGACTGTTTGGGGCCCTGAATGGTAGTTGGTAGTGAGTGAGGATGTGTAGGGGCAGGTGTAGCACTTGTTCTGCTTGCAAGGATAAGTGCCAGGAGCGAGATCAGTGGGGAGGGACGAATGGACAAGGAAATTGCATAGGGAGCGATCCCTGTGGAAAGCAGAGAGTATGCGGGGGTGGGGGGGGGGAAGAGGTGCTTGGTGGTGGGGCACCATCTATAAGATCAAGATTCAATTCCCACCATTTCTGTAAGTACTTTGTATGTTCTCCCTTTGATTGTGTGGGTTTCCTCCATGTGCTCTGGTTTCCTCCCACATTCCAAGTACCTACTGTTAGGGTTAGTAAGTTGTGGGCTTGCTATGTTAGTGTGAGAGGCATGGTGATAATTGTGCATGGCTCAACACAATCCTTACTGATTTGACTGATGCAAATGATGGATTTCACAGTATGTTTTGATGTCAGCATCATCATTATGCGCCGTGTCATGTGACATGGGTGATCATGGTCCCATGACCATGATTGTTCTTGGCAAATTTTCCTAAAGAAGTGGTTTCCCATTGTAGTGTCTTTACAAGATGGGTGACCCCAGCCATTATCAACACTCTTCAGAGATTGCCTGCCTGGTTGTATAACCGGGACTTGTGATGTGCAGCGGCTGCTCATACGGCCATCCACCGCCTGCTCCCGTGGTTTCACGTGACCCTGATCGGGGGGCTAAGCAGGTGCTACACCTTGCCTGAGGGTGACCTGCAGGCTAGTGGAGGGAAGGGGTGCCCTACACCTCCTTTGACAGAGACGCATCTCCACCCTGCCATCGGGAATGTTTCGATGTACCTGTGACAAATAAAGCTAATCTTAGAGTAAATCTTTTTGTAAACTGCTCCAAAAAATTGTAAAATTATATAAACTACAAGGAACCAGGCTATTCAGCCCAACTGGTCAGTAGATTCCTATATACCTAATCTTCTTTCAATTCCCTTTACAACCACAGAATTAGTCAGATACTTGATGAAGAGGGCTAAGTGGTACATCATGACAGTCCATGCAGTCCATGCAACTCAGTGGCTACTTAATGAGGTACCTCCCGTGACCTCTGAGTGTATGTTCATGGTCTTCTGCTGCTGTAGCCCAGCCGCTTCAAGGTTCACCGTGTTGTGTGTTCAGAGATGGTCTAACGTGTGGTTATTTGAGTTACTGTCGCCGTCCTGTCAGCTTGAATCTGGCCATCTGATCCTGTCAATCTGGCCGTCCTCCTCTGACCTCTCTCACTAAAGAAATGTTTTTTCCCATCTGGTCAAGATACTCCCTCAGTCAGCATCTTCCAGGTGGCTCACAAAAATGTATTTTTTACTTCTTTTATGCCTGTTTTTCACCTTAAATGTGTTTCTGGGACTGTTAGAGCCTGCAATTTACAGTTTGGGGATTGTTTGATCCAGCGCTTTGCAGTCTCCAAGAAGATTCCAGAAAGCAAGTGCATACTTGGACAGCCTCGATGCAAAGAATCTTCAAGAGCGGGCATGAGCCAATGGTCGACTCCATTTCACCGATTAAATCGTCCATTAATCGCTGATTAAAGCACCGGGTGGAAGATTGAGAGTCTGAGGCGAATACAGAAAGCGAGCGAGAGTTCTGTGCTGACTGCCTTCCTTCTGATGGCTGCCAGAGAAGGAAACTGTGAGCGGCCTATCGCTGTGTGGCTCACTGGCAGGTGGGTAGGCCCCTCTGCCTCATATGGTGACTCTCCCTTTCGATGAAAGTCGGTTAACACATGGGGATATGATATGCTGGCATCACATAGATGTGTTTGGAAGATGTACAGGACTGGAAACTCCACATTCCAGGGTGTAGAAACTTGAGGTGTGGTAGGGCAGGTGCATAGGGGAAAGAAGATTGCAGTATTAATCAAGGAGGCCATTATTACAGTAAGAGGGGTATTTAAAAGACACCAAGTAGTGGGCACTTGGAAACAAAGTGAGCCAATTATATAAACTACAAGGAACCAGGCTATTCAGCCCAACTGGTCAATATATTCCTATATACCCAATCTTCTTTCAATTCCCTTTACAACCACAGAATTAGTCAGATACTTGATGAAGAGGGGTAAATGGTACATCATGACAGTCCATGCAGTCCATGCAGTCCATGCAACTCAGTGGCTACTTAATGAGGTACCTCCCGTCACCTCTGAGTGTATGTTCTTTTATGCCTGTTTTTCACCTTAAATGTGTTTCTGGGACTGTTAGAGCCTGCAATTTACCTGTAGCAAGTACAGAGGCCTGCGATTCAGGAACAACTTCTTCCCCTCTGTCATATGATTTCTAAATGGACATTGAACCCACAGGCACAACCTCACTTTTTATATATATTATTCCTGTTTCTGCACTATTTTAATCTATTTAGTCTACATATATCTATACATACTGTAGTCGATTTTTTTCTTTCTATATTATCATGTATTGCATTGAACTGCTGTTGCTAAGTTAACAACTTTCACACCAGTGATAATAAACCTGATTCTGATTCTGTGTGTGCTATCAGCAGGGACAGAGTAGCATAAACCTAGGTAAATCAGAGATTTGGAAAAATAATAGGTCAATATCAAGAGAATTCTACTTCACCAATGTAAGTTTGGATTACCTTGCTACGATAGGCTTTAGAGTGGTATGAAAATTGTGAAGTGCACCTTAACTTTTTAAAAAACATTTTAGCCAGAGGGATTATTTTGGTCTTGGCGTGACTGATTTAAGTCGGTACACATTACAATCAGCTCTGCCACACAGAAACTAAATATTGACATCTGTTGATAGTAGTGATTGAATGGATTGTGTACATGCATCAGATCCCTTGGCCAACATCCCAATGACATTGAGTATAACCATGTTTGTAAATAAATAACTGCAGTATTGGGACTGAGGGAGCAATTTGATTCAGCCAACAATCTGGCGAAGAGGCTTTCAATCACCAACTATATCTCTGAGGTACAACTTCCAGAAATAGTCCTAGGTGAAAAAACAACCAAGTGCATGGACTGCCATCATGAGCTTCTCACTGCATACCTGACCAATGCTGTAGCGGTAAAAGGATTTGAAAATAGTTTGGGTGTATACATGCAGTCCTCCAAGAGGACCACAGCCTTGTTGTGGTTTGGAGGCTTGTGTGCTCAATGACCCGGAGAGGTTTGTTGGCTGGAGTCAGGGCTTTATGCTTCAGCTCTTGGTGGGGTCACCCATACCGAACAGGTCAAAGGGCAGAGGCCAGACTAAAAGTGATCCACTGGTCCTCCAGGTTCGGGGGTTGAGCTCAAGGTTAACATTCCTGAGTGGTAAAACAAGGTTGTTGTGGAAACAGCAATGAAGAATCCTTCTACATCTGGGTGCGACAGTATTCCTGAGTCTCCATCCGGGACCTGCGTGACTGACTGGTAAAAACCGAGAGCAAGTTAAAACGGTACCACAGCGTGAAAGCCTCTTATTGGTGTTCTTCTGCTGCTGTGGCCCATCCACTTCAAGGTTCAACATGCTGTGCATTCAGAGATGCTCTTGTGCACACCACTGCTGTAACGTGTAATTATTGGAGTTACTGTCAGCGTGAACCAGTCTGGCCATTCTCCTCTGACCTCTCTCCATTAACAAGGCATTTCCATCCTCAGACCTGCTGCTCACTGGATTTCTTTTTTGTTTTTCGCACTATTTTCTGCAAACTATAGAGACTGCTGTTCTTTAAAATCCCAGGAGGTCAGCCGTTTCTAAGATACACAAACCACCCCTTTCTGACACCAACAATCATTCCAATGTCAAAGTCACTTAGATCACATTTCTTCCCTGTTCTGATGTTTGGCCTGAACAACAACTTGAACCTCTAGATCATGTCGGCATGATTTTATGCATTGGGTTGCTGCCACATAATTGGTTGATTAGATAATTGCATTGACGGGCGGATGTACAGGTGTCCCTAGTAAAGTACATGAAGAAATATATACATTCTTATTGTGTTATAGTATATTTTATGTATTGCACTGTCCTGCTGCCACAGAACAATAAAATTGACGAGTGATAATGTCAGAGCTAATAAATCTGATTCTGATTCTTTTGTGGATTTTTCTAAGTTAGACTAGATGGACGTGTCTTTATGTTTTCTTTCCTCTAGTGAGTTACTGTCCTCCAAGAGGACCACAAACTTGTCGTTGGGTTTGGAGCTTTGCATGCCTCGGTGACTTGGAGAGCTCTGCTGGCTGGAGTCAGGGCTCCACGTTTTGGCCCTCGGCAGGGTCACCCATGACAAACATGTCAAAGGGTAGAGGTTAGACTAAGGGTGGTCCACAGGTCCTCCAGGTTCGGGGGTTCAGCTCAGGGCAAACAACCCTGAATGGTAAAACAAAAATTGTTACAGAAACAGCAATGAAGAATCCTTCTACATCTGTGTGTGACGGTATGGACAGACAGAAATGGAGCACCTTCATTGCTGCCCTAAACACAAGCAGCACAACGGGTGGTAAGTAATTATCTTATTGTGCAAGTCACTCAGTCACTGGCCATGAAAAGTTTATTTACAGCCCAGCGAACCACACAGCCTAGCAACCCACCAATTTAACTCTAGCCTAATCACAGGACAATTTACAATTCCCAATTAACCTACCAACCAGTACGTCTTTGGACTGTGGAACAAAACCAGAGCACCCAGAGGAAACCCACGCGGTCACTGGGAATTGAACCCAGACCACTGGTATTGTAAAGCGTTGTGCTAACCACTGCACTACCGTGCTGTTACTCTTGTGTTGTTTCAACGAGACAGCTCTAAACATTCAAGGGGATTAAATATTTGTTCTATAAGAGATGAATTCCCTTTGTACGAGCTGAATGCGGAGATGAATATTAATTTTGACAGCAAGAATGCAGGGAGGGAAAGAATTTAGGTTGTGGATTCTAGAGTTAAATATGCACCTATTGTTTCTACAGATGAGTACAAATGCACATCTTTTAGAAATATACAAAGTTTATTTGACATACACAGAGTCAGATAAATGATGACCAGGAAACCAATTTGATTCACAATAGTTTTCAATGTGGGAACGATAGCAATCTTAATGAAATATTTTTAAAAAAATCACAATGTTCAACATCTCAATCAAGGCAGAAGAAAATTTCACAAACTCTAGACACTTCACAGTAGTTCATAATTATTGATGCATTTTTGAACTGTTATTCTAGAGGAAAATTTAATCAAACATAATAGTAACATTATTTTTGAGACCATTTTAAAAATCATGCACTTTGCCTAAAGATGGATGCAAAATTTAAAAATGTTTGAAACCACATGTTTTATGACAGAGAGACCAGACAGGAAGGCAGATGAGTCTGTTGCTGTACGCCTTCTACAAATGTAATAAGTTCCCATTATAACACTGCACCAAACAAGATCAAAAAGGCTCAGTTAGCTGTTCTTGGCTAGAGTTGTGGGGATGAACGAACACTTGCAGGCAGAGGAGTCATGGACAGCAGTCAGGAGTGGGACATGTGGTCACTGTCAATCACAGCTCCCCCTTAGCTGGAGATGTGATTATTTTGGAGTTGACCTGAATGACTGAGATGGTTTCATCTATCCTCTGGACCATCTGGGGAAACTTCTCATTTCTCATATTCATCCCATTTTAACCTTTGAAAAATGGACAGAAGAGGTACGGAGGGAATAGTCCAGATGCAGGTGGTAGGATCTAGGCAGAATACCAAGGTGGAATGGACTAGGTAAGCTCAATATTTACTTATTGAGATACAGCACAGAGTAGGCCCTTTTGCCCGTTCGAGCAGTGCCGTCCAGCGATTCCCCCAATTTAATCCTAGCCTAATCATGGGACAACTTACAGTGACCAATTAACCTGGAAGGCCTTTGGACTGCAGCACAGAGGAAAGCCATATGGTCACAGGGAGAACATACAAACTGCTTACAGCCCCGGCCGCCTGTATTGTAAAGCGTTGTGCTAACCACTATGCTACTGTGCCGCTCAATGTGCTCCACGACTCTAAAAATTGTTGGCTTTTCTCATCAATACAGACACTGGCACAATATGAATTTAAGAAACTCATTCGACTTCGACTTCTTAGGTGTTAAACGTTGATAATCTAATGGTCAGAGTCCACGTCCATGTTATTTTGGATGATATCCTAAGCTTGGTTACATGGAGGTAGACATCCCAAACTGCCCACAAACTGGATAAGAACCAATAATCTTGCAGGCTGTGCCATAATTCAGATGTACTGCCTTGATCCTCTTATCATCGCTTTCTATACCTATAAACCACTCTTGCAGCAAACATCTTCCAAGATATTGCCAGTATTCAACAAGTAGTCAGCAGCTCTTTACTAGCTGCACTGACCATTCTCCCACTGGTCCCTAGTAACCTGCAGACTACCTGCTAGGAGTGGTACAGATTTATGAGAAGCAAACTCTTTGAAAGGAAGGACAGCCCATTCAGAAAAGATATCTCATTTAAAAACATTTTAATGGGGTTTCAAAGTTTATACAACCCCTCTGCAAAATAAAAAGGAATCCTTCTCAGAGTTACACCAACACTGGTTACTGGATTTAGCCATATACACAAACCTGATCTTTGTTCTGTAAAGTTTCTACACGTTATTGAAGATGACAGCTTCTCGGTTCCTTGGAAAAGTACCATAGCTATAGCCACCTTGGGTTCTACTTATCTGAAACTCTACCAAACAGATTTTAGAACAGAGAGAGAAAGAATTTCTTTAGCCATTTGGTGGTGAATTTGTGGAATTCATCACCACTGATGGCTGTAGAGGCCAAAGTTCTTGATTAGTAAGGATGTCAACAGTTACGGGGAGAAGGCAGGAGAATGGGGTTGAGAGGGATAATAAATCAGCCATGATGGAATGGCAGAGACTTGTTGGGCTGAATCATCTAGTCCTATGTCTTATACTCCTAAAATGAAGAATTGGATAACTCTTGGGATTACCATCAACACTTTGTGGAGTTGGGAATATTGGCACCAGGCAAGGATCTTACTGCGTCGATTTTTTTTCCCAGGTTTGTTAAAATACTTGCCAAAAATAGAATACTTCTGTTTTGCATATTAAATTTCAAGATAATATTGTTTCAGCCTGTTTATATTCTTTTGACATTCTGCACCGTTTGTGGAGCTTGAACTAAGTGAAGCTGAAGCTCCCATGAATCTGGCAGTTGAGCAATGTGCTTTGCCTCTTTCAGGAAATCTAGCCGTGGCCGCCACTCTTTTCAGCTTTCTTTTTCTCTTTTTTTTGGATCCATTTTGTCCTTGCAAATACTTGCATGGCCTCGAGGCCTCAAATCTCTCCACACTTCATTAACCACCTAAAAATGGAGAAAAACAACACATAACAAAAACAAAATTGGATCGCCCAATGAAGTTGCAGTTGGACTCAACGCTTTGAGATCCTCTTTTCAATTTCCTCCTGTATTCTTAGCCTTAGCGCTTCCTTCATCAAGGGCTCCAAGCTATTCTTAGACCCAATTTTCTCCGCCACTTTCTTGGGGTCATCATTCTGTGTGGTAAGAGGAAAAAGGACGTAAGTCATCATTTGGTCTTTTTACGCCTCCTAGTCTTGTTTTCATAGAAACACACTTCACAGAAAGAAACCAGTTATTATATTCTCAACACTGTCTCTTTGAAAGCGCAATCCAATTTATCCCACTGCACTGTTCTTATAGATAACTCGCAAATCATCCTTTTTACATATTACCATTTCAAAGTTTCTATAAAATTTGCTTTCAGGACTGGGTACCTGATTCTACCAACAAGTCCTTTCTTTTTGTTCCGACGCAAAAGTCTAGATTTCCCAGTGGCCATTTGTTTCAATTTGACTTCCCACTTCCACTCTGAAATATCTGTCTATGGCCACCTCTACTGCCACAATGTAATGGTAGCCTTCAGTCTGATGGCATAAACAATTTCTCTAACTTCGGTAATTTCACCTCACCTCCCCTTTTCTCTTTATTTATTCCCCATTCTGGCTCCCCTCTCACCCCTTCTCTGCCCATCATGTCCCTCCGGTTCGCTTCCTCCTATGGTCCACTGTTCTCTCCAATCAGATTCCTTCTTCTTCAGCACTTGACCTCGTCCACCTATCACTCTGTAGTTTCTTACTTCATCCCCACTTTCCCGCTCATTCAGTTTCATCTATCACCTGCCAGTTTGTACTCAATCCCCTCCCCTACCTTCTTATTCTGGCTTCTACCCTCTTCCTTTTCAGCTTTGATGAAGAATCTCAACAGATACTGCCTGACTTGCTGACTGCCTGACTATGTTACTCAAGATTTCCAGCATCTGCAGAATTTCTTGTTTTAAAGTTCTTTCTCTTTATATACTTTTAACTTCTTCCCAATCTGGCTGCTCCTTCATGGTACTGAGAGGCAGTTTCCGAGTGACCACAAGTGCGCTGAGGTGATCTGATCTGGGAATCATTTATCCACGAGAACGGTCACAATCAAACCTCATTCCGGTTATACACAAAAAACTCTTCTGTTTGCTTTTTTAAAAATGTAAACTTTAGATTGACACTTACATAGGTTAAGGGTGAAAGGTGAAATATTTAAGGGGAACATGAGGGGGAACTTCTTCTCTTAGAGGGTGTCAGGATTGAGGAAGGAGCTGCCGGTAGAAGTGGTGGATGCAGATTTGATTTCGACATTTAAGAGAAACTTAGATAAGTATACGGATAAGTTTGCCGATGGTCCAGCTGTGGGTCAATGGGACTAGGCAGAATAACTGTTTGGCAAGAACTAGATAGGCCAAAGAGTCTGTTTCTGTGTGTATTTCACTAATTCTCTATGACCTTATAACCTTGTAAAGATAGATATTGCCCTAATTTGCTTCAGAAAGAAAACTTACCTCATGGATTATGACTGATGTAACAATTTTATCATCTGCTTGGTAATCCAGACAGAAAAGCTCAGTGTTCTGTGCTTCTCTTGTGTCATTCTGTGGCTCCGGATCAGTGCCTGAACCGCTTTCATTTGATTCCTCACAGTCAAACCTCGAGAAATTTTCTGCTCCATCTACAAAGGACACCACAAGTACATCTAAAATGCATTGTTTCTAACCCATCTTTTTCCAGTTTGCCAACAACCCCCACCTCACTTGTAGCTTCTAATCAGCACAACTACACAAAGAGTGTAGTGCTCTATGACCCTAATACTCCACTAGCATCAATTGGATTTCTCTTGCATGGCTGGTTTAACCAAGAGGTCACCTACAATCTTCATGCTCAAAGAATTCATAACAAGAGTTGCTATGCAACGACTGGGACTCAAAGCCCTGCTGTTTTCAATTCCACCCACTAGAGTGGAGACATTTCCATCCAGCCTCTGGCTGAAATCAATTATTATAGCACACATCATGAATTTCCTGACCTTGTGGAATTCAATAACAGGCTGCACTCAGCCACAGAGTTTACCTTTCAATTGAAATTTCCCCTGGTGTTAATGTCCCACATCATAATCCCAACCAACATCCATGGAGAGGAACGAACAATCAGCAACTTGGAACGAGACTGTTCATCGGTCCTGATGAAGAGTCTCGGCCTGAAACATTGGCTGTTTATTCCTCTTCATTAGAACACAACACAAAGGTGAAGAATTAGGCCGTTCGGCCCAGAGTCTGTTCCGCCATTCCATCATGGCTGATTTATCATCCCTCTCAACCCCATTCTCCTGCTCTGTAAATCTTGACACCATTACTAATCAACCTCCACTTTAAAATTCAGAAATTCATGTGCCAGCTCACTTAAAGGAAGTATCCTGATCTTGTCCATTTCCTTTGTAGGTGCTCAACCCACTTAAGCTGTGCCCACATGGCAGAGATATAGATGCTGCCTGACCTGCTGAGTTCCTCCAACATCTTGTGTGTGTTACTCTGGATTTCTAGCATCTACAGAATCTTTTGTTTTTATAGTCCTGAGCATACCATGGCCTGTTCTGGACTGGGTATTATGTAATGACCCAGATTTGATTAGGGAGCTTTGAAAAAGGTACCTTTAGGAAGCAGTGATCTTACTCTGATTGAATTCACCATGCAGTTTGATAAGGAGAAGCTAAAATCAGATGTATTAGTATTATAGTGGAGTAAATAGAATTACAGAGCCATAAGAGAGGATCTAGCCTAAGTTGATTTGGGCTCTCACGACCAGACTATGTAACAGTTTCTTCCCCCAAGCTATCACACTCCTCAATACCCGAAGCCTGGACTGACACCTTGCCCTATTGTCCTGTTTATAATTTATTGTAAAGCCTGCACTGTTTTTGTGCACTTTATGCAGTCCAGTGTAAGTCTGTAGTCTAGTGTAGCTTTCTCTGTGTTGTTTTTTTCATTATTACATAGTTCAGTCTAGTTTTTTGTACTGTGTCATGTAACACCATGGTCCTGAAAAACGTCGTCTCATTTTTACTATGCACTGTACCAGCAGTTATGGTCGAAATGACAATAAAAGTTGACTTGACTTGATTGGAAGGGGACACTACTAGGGATAACGACAAAACAGCAAAAGCTGATGATTCTGGGGGAAATTCAGAAAGTGCAGGAAAGGTGCTGTACAAAGATTAAATATTCTAAAGCAAGGATGAGGCAACTATGGCAGACGAGGGAAGTCAAAAAGAGCACAAAAGCAAAAGAAAGGGGATATAATAGTGCAAAAATTAGTGGGAAGGTAAGGGATGGGAAGCTTTTAAAAACCATCATGACAACTAAGAAAGCCATAAAGAGAGAAAAGATGAGATATGAAGGTAAACTAGTCAATAATAGAGGATTTTTTTCAGATATATAAAGAATAAAAGAGACGAGAGTGGATATTGGACTATTGGAAAGAAACGCTAGAGAAGTAGTAATGGAGGACAAAGAAATGGCAGATGAACTTAAAGTATTTTGCATCAGTGTTTACTGTGGAAGACACTAGCAGAAGGCCAGGAATTCAGGAGTGTCAGGGGGCAGAAGTGAGTGTAGTTGCTATTACGAAGGAGAAGGTGCTCGTGAAGCTGAGGAGTCTGAAGGTAGATAAGTCACTGGACCAGATGGACTAACACTTCAGCGATATGAAAGTGGTAGTGGAAGAGATCGTGGAGACAATAGTAGTGATCTTTCAGGAATCACTAGATTCTGGAATGGTTCTAAAGGACTGGAAAACTGCAAGTTCACTCTGCTGTAAGGGAAGGGAGGCAGAGAAAAAGAAATTATAGGCTAGGTAACATGACTTCAGTGGTTGTGAAAATGTTGTTGATTACTGAGGAAGAGGTTTCAGGGTACTTGGAGGCATATAATAAAAAAGGCCAAAGTCAGCATGTTTTGTTTCAAGGGGAAATCTTGCCTGACAAATCTGTTGGATAGATATTTGGAAGGTACGGCCCAGATCCGGGTCAGGATCTGTTCAGCAGTCTTATCACAGTTGGAGAGAAGCTGTTCCCAAATCTGGCCGTACAAATCTTCATGCTCCTGAACCTTCTCCTGGAGGGAAGAGGGACAAAAAGTGTGTTGGCTGGGTGGGTCATGTCCTTGATTATCCTGGCAGCACTGCTCCGACAGCGTGTGGTGTAAAGTGAGTCCAAGGATTGAAGATTGGTTTGTGTGATGTGCTGGGCCATGTTCACGATCTTCTGCAGCTTCTTCCGGTCTTGGACAGGACAACTTCCATACCAGGTTGTGATGCACCCTAGAAGAATGCTTTCTACGGTGCACCTATAAAAATTAATGAGGGTTTTAGGGAACAGGCCAAATTTCTTAAGCTTTCTCAGGAAATAAAGGTGCTGGTGGGCCGCCTTGGCAGAGGACTCTGCTTGGTTAGACCAAGTCAGGTCATTTGTGATATTCACCCCTAGGAACTTAAAGCTTTTTGAGGAAATAACAGGCAGGAAAGAGAAAAGAGAGTCAGTGGATGTTGTTTATTAGGATTTTCAGAAGGCAATGCACATAAAACCATAGAACACTACAGCACAGTACAGGCCCTTCAGCCCTCCATGTTGTGCCGACCCATATAATCCTTAAAAAAAAGTACTAAACCCACACTACCCCATAACCCTCCATTTTTCTTTTATCCATGTGCCTGTCCAAGAGGCTCTTAAATACCCCTAATGTTTTAGCCTCCACCACTATCCCCGGCAAGTCATTCCAGGCACTCACAACCCTCTGTGCAAAAAACTTATCCCTGATATCTCACCTAAACTTCCCTCCCTTAATTTTGTACATATGCCCTGTGATGTTTGCTATTGGTGCCCTGGGAAATAGGTACTGACTATCCACCCTATCTATGCCTCTCATAATCTTGTAGACCTCTATCAAGTCCCCTGCTCCTGCGATCTCTTCTCTCATTTCCCACAATAACCTGGGGTGTATCATATCCGGCCCTGGGGATTTATCAATGTTTTTAAGAAGATCCAGCACTTCTTCTCCCTTAATCTCCACATTGTTCAGCACACAGGCCAGCTCTACTTTGACCTCCTCCTGATCAAGATCCTTTGCACATGAGGCTGGTTAACAAGATAAGAGCCCATGAAAAGTACTGGCTTGGATAGAAAACACAAGGAAATCTGCAGATGCTGGAAATTCAAAAACACACACAAAATGCTGGTGGAATGCAGCAGGCCAGGCAGCATCTATAGGGAGAAGCACTGTTGGCTTTTCGGGCCGAGACCCTTCGTCAGGACTAACTGAAAGGAAAGATAGTAAGAGATTTGAAAGTAGGAGGGGGAGGGGAAAATGCGAAATGATAGAAGACCAGAGGGGGTGAGGTGAAGCTCTGGTGCTCCCCCCCTTTCTTTCTCCTGAGGCCTCCCGTCCCATGATCCTTTCCCTTCTCCAGCTCTGCTTTCCTTTTGCCAATCACCTTTCCGGCTCTCAGCTTCACGCCGCCCGCCGGTCTTCTCCTATCATTTCGCATTTCCCCCTCCCCCTCCTACTTTCAAATCTCTTACTATCTTTCCTTTCAGTTAGTCCTGATGAAGGGTCTCGGCCCGAAACGTCGACAGTGCTTCTCCCTATAGATGCTGCCTGGCCTGCTGTGTTCCACCAGCATTTTGTGTGTGTGGCATGGATAGAAGCTTGGTTGACTGGCAGGAGGCCAAGAGTGGCAGCTGGTGACTAGTGATGTGCCACAGGGCTGTGTGTTGGGACTGTTTCTTTCTACATATACGTCAGTGATTTGGACGAAGGAATTTATGGCTTTGTGGCCAAGTTTGCGGATGATACAAAGATAGACGGAGGGGCAGGTAGTGTTGAGGAAGCAGGGAGCCTGCAGAAGGACTTAGACAGATTGGGGGAATGGGAAATAATTTACAGGGGGAATATAGTGTAGGGAAGTGCATGGTCGCACACTTCAGCAGAAGGAATAAAAGCTTGGACTACTTTCTAAACCTTGGGGGTCCTTATGCAGGTTTCCCTAAAGGTTGAGTCGGTGGTGAGAAAGGAAAATACAATGTTAGCATTCATTTCATGAGGAATAGAATATAAAAACAACGGTGTAATGCTGAAGCTTTAGAAGGCTTTGCTAAGACCGCACTTGGAATACTGTGAACAGTTTTAGACCCCTTATCTAAGAAAAGATATGCTAGCATTGGAGAGGATCCAGAGGAGGTCATAAGAATGATTCCAGGATAGATAGGCTTAACAAATGTGAAGCATTTGATGGCTCTGGGCCTGTACTCTCTAGAGATTAGAAGAATGGTGGGGGAGGGATCTTACTGAAAACTATGGAATATTGAAAGGCCTAGAGAGAGTGGATATGGAGAAGATGTTTCCAATAGTGGGGGGGAGGGAATCTAGGACTAGAGGGCACAGCCTCAGAATTAAGGGATGCCCATTTAGAACAGAGATGAGAAAAATTTTCTTTAGCCAGAGGGTGGTGATTCTGTGGAAATCACAGCCACAGACAGCAGTGCAGACCAAGTCATTGGGTATATTTAAGGTGGAGGTTGATAGGCTCTTGATTAGTCAGGGCGTCAAAGATTACGGGGAGAAGGCAGGAGAATGGGATTGAGAGAGATAATAAATCTGCCATGATGGAATGGCTGAATATACTGGATGGGCTGAGTGGCCTAATTCTGCTTCTACAGTATGTCTTATGGCCAGTTGGGACCTGAGAGAACTGTACTTACTTCTTCTGCGTGGATGGTACACCTGCAGGTCCGGCTTGCGTGGGCGGACTGGAGCAGGGGTCTGCCTCTTCCTCTGTTGTTCTTTTGCCTGCCTCACTTCCTTGTCGTAGTCGTCTCTAAACGGAACAGTCAGAAAACCATACATTTAATCCTTAAACTTCTCTTTGTCCACCCCTCATTCCTGTCATCCTGATATGGGAGGATTAGGCTATTTGGCCCATCAATTTTGCTCTGCTATTTGATCAAGGCTGATCTTCTCTCTCAATCCCATTCTACTGCCATCTCCCCATATACCCTTGTGGTGGCATCCATCGGTCTCGAGAGACCACGGATCTGCGCCTGGAGTTTCCAGGGCGCAGGCCTGGGCAGGGTTGTATGGGAGACTGGCAGTTGCCCAAGCTGCAGGCCTTCCCCTCTCCACGCCACCGATGTTGTCCAAGGGAAGGGCACTAGGACCCACGCAGCTTGGCACTGGTGACGTCGCAGAGCAATGTGTTGTTAAGTGCCTTGCTCAAGGACACAAACACACTGCCTCAGCTGAGGCTCGAACCAGTGACATTCAGGTTGCAAGTCTGATGCCTTGCCCGCTAGGCCACACGCCTAAATACCCTTGATACCCTTATTAATTAAGTACCTCAAAGTCAAATTAACTTTATTTTCAAAGTACGTACATGTCATCATATACGACCCTGAACTTCATTTTCTTGTGGGTATAAAGGAATACAATAGAATTTATGAAAACTATTATATAAATAGAGACTGACAAACAACCAATGTGCATTAGAAGACAAATTGTACAAGAAAATATATAACCAATAACATAAATTGTAAAGTCCTTGAAAATGAGTCTAAGGGTTGTGAAATCAATTCAGCATTATGGTGAGCAAAGTTATCCACGCTTGTTATGGAGGCTAATGGCTGAAGGGTAATAACTCTTCCTGAAGCTGCAGAAATGGGACCTAAGGCTCCTGTACTTCCTGCCTGGTGGTAGCAGAGAGAAGAGAGCTTGGCCTGGATGGTGGACGCCCTTGAAGATGGGTGCTGTTTTCTTGTGGCAGTGTTACTTGTAAATGTACTTGATGGTGGGCAGAGCTTTTGCCTGTGATAGACTGGGATGTATCCACCTTCACTTTAAATATCCCCAGTGACTTAGGCTCCACAGCTGTCTGTGGCAGTGAACTTACCACCCTCTGGTTAAAGAAATCCCTCCTCATCTCTGTTCTGTAGGGACAACTTTCTATTACAAGGCTGTGCACTCTGGTCCTAGACTCCCCAACTACTGGAAATATCCTCTGCTTGTCCACTCTGTCCGGGCCTTTTGATATTGAGTAGACTTCATTGCAGCCTTATCTATCTTGTGTGCAGCTATGTAAAGATGCATTAAGACCAATGGGCTTATGGACTTATATTTAAGGCAGAGGTTGATTAGTCTGGGTATGAAGGGATATGGGGAGAAGCAGGAGACTGGGACTGAGAGGGAAAATAGATCAGCCATGATAAAATGGCGGAGCAGACTCAATGGCTAAATGGCCTAATTCTGCTCCTAAATCTTAAGATCTTACGGTCTTATAAAAGCTTGGTCAGAGAGATGGGTTTTAATGAATGCCTTAAATCATGAGTTCCCAAACTTTTTTTATGCCATGGACCAGTACCATTAAGCAAGGGGTCCATGGAGGGAACCTCTGTTTTAAAGGGAGATAGAGAACAGAATGATTCAAGGAAGGCTTTTCCAGAGCTTGGAGGCCGGGCAGCTGAGATTCATTCAAAGGAACAAAGATCCTTTGAAGGGGTTTTGAAAACAAAGATGAGAACATTGAAACTCATTCCAAATGCAAGGATGATGTATTAGGGATGGACATCATGGTTTGGCACTAAAGGCTTGTGCTCCCACACTAGCTGCACTTCTAGCCAAGAGTTGCAACACTGGAATCTACCCAACAATGCGGGAAATTGCCCACGAAAAGCAGGACAACTCCATTGTCGACCAGTCAGCTTCCAACCTTCAGCAAAGGGATAGAAGGTGCTGTCAATAGTGTTACAGGGTCCGAAAGCACAGAACTATGTGCTGGCACTGGAGACAGTGGAGAGGAGGTTCATAGAAATTATCCTGCAAATGAAAGGGTTAATGTATGAGGAGTTTTTGATGGCTCAGGGCCTGCACTTGCTGAAGTTTAGAAGAATGAAGGGGAATCTCTTTGAAACCTATAGAGGACACAATGGGCTGAATGGCCTAATTCTCATGCTGTGTCTTATGGTCTCATTGTGGCTGCTGCTTGGATCATCAGTAAAGGGAAGGTCTGCTGTGCAAGGTCCCTTAAGCTCTCTGTGTATACTGTGCCCATCCAAACAACTTCCAACTAGAAGACCATAAGAACCAACATCTCCAAAATCAGTGAGCCTGAGAACAGGAAAATAATTAGAACATTACAGTACAATACAGGCCCTTCAGCTCATAACGTTGTGGTGTCCTTTTACCCTACGCTAAGATCAATAGAAGCACTCCCTCCCACCTTACCCTCCATTTTTCTATCACCCAAGTGCCTACCTAAGAGTCTCTTAAACGTCCCTAATATATCTCCGAATCAGAAACAGAATCTAGTTTCGTATCACTGGCATATATCATGAAATTTGTTGTTTTTGTGGCAGCAGCACATTGCAATACACAATAATAATTTTAAAACTTTAAATTAGAATGATTATATATTAAATAGTTAAATTAAATAAGTAGTGCGAGAAATGTAGTGTTCATGGGTTCAATGTCCATTCAGAAATTGTATGGTAGAGGGGAAGAAACTGCTCCTGAACTGTTGAGTGCGTGTCTTCAGGCTCCTGTACCTCCTTCCTGGTGGTTGCAATGAAAATAAGGCATGACCCTAATGATGGATGCCAGCAATTTTTATCTGCTTCCACCGCCACCCCGGTAGGGTGTTCCACACACCCACCACTCCCTGTGTGGAAAAAAACAACTTACCCCTGACATCCTCTCCTATACTTTCCTCCAATCACCTAAAAATTATACCCCCTCTATTGGCCATTTTTTCCTGGAAGAAATGTTTCTGCTGTCAACTCCATCTATGCTCCTTATCATCCTGTACCTCTATCAAGTCACCTCTGATTCTCCTTCACTCCAAAGAGAAGATCCCTAATTAGTCTATTATTGTCAAATTTGCTGGGGCACGGTGAAAAACGTTGTCTGCAAGCCATTCACACCGACCATTTTATTACGGCAGTGCATTGAAGTGGTGCAAAGGGGTAAAAGGGACAGATTGCAGAGTAGTGCTACAGTTACAGAGAAAGTGTAGTGCATGCCGACAGTAAGGCACAAGACTGAGGTACCTGAGGTAGACTGCCAGGTCAAGAGCCCAGCTTATCATACAAGAGATCCTTTCCAGTCTTAAAACCGCGGGCTACAAGCTGTCTTTGAGCCTAGTGATACATGCATCCAGGCTTTTATAAAATGACTCGCAAATAAGTAAAATCCCGCCACAATGTTTTGTCCACAATGCGCTTTGCAGTTCTTGTGATGCAATATTGGCAGACCTATCAGGCATCAGACTGCACCCATATTTTGCAATTTTGTTGCTAAATTGTGCCACTACTGCCAAACCAGAAGTCACCAAACAAGTTTCAAAATAGAGCATTAATGTGATTTACTTCCCTTGTGATGTTAAATCTGGCCTGTGCTTTTTATGTACACATTTCTCTAATTCCAATAATTTCTCTAATTCCCTCCTCTTATTTCATTACCCATTTTGGGTCAAAGTACACTCTACGTTTCTGGCCAAAACCCTTCTGCAGGATTGTAAGCGTTCCACTGATTTTTCTTACTTTTTTTCCGTAGATGCTGCCTGGCCTGCTGAGTCCCTCCAGCATTTTGTGTGTGTTACTCGGATTTCCAGCATCTGCAGATTTTCTCTTGTTTACAGTTTACAATTACCAATTAACCCACTAACCAGTATGGCTTTAGACTGTGGGAGGCAACCAGAGCACCTGGAGGAAACACACGTTTTCCACAAGGAGGACCATTGAACTCCAAACTGATGAGTTCCAACAATATGTTTTATTCTCTCTCCTCCAGCACCTTCATTTGCTTCTATTTGTATCACAAGCAGCAGCCTACAATCTGTTTCCCCCATATCAGACATTCCCTTCATCGAGGCTCTGCTTAAGGGGTCAGTATCCACTTCCCTCCAAGATGCTGCCTGACCTGCGGAGTTCCTGAAGCTTTGAGTCTTTCTCTTTCCTGACCTCTGCTGAAAGGGAAGACATTACAACCTACAACCCCCACTTCCAATAAAAGCTCCTAGATTAACCAGACAGTCCTCAAACACTTTCCCTTGACCACAGATGTTTTGTTCCAGTGCATTTGAAGTCCTGGAGATTTATTATCTGTCGTGGGCCTAAATCAAGCTCTTTAAACCATCAATCATCCAATTCAGACAAGCGATTCACCGCTTCCTCTCCTCACCGATTGGTTATGGTAGCATGTCCCGCTTCTAATTGGTTAGTGTGCGTGTCAATCAAGATGACGGCCTTCCGTCTCTGGGGAGCACTGGGCGACTGCCTGATGGGAAATTTGGCTTCTGATAGGCTATTGCACCAATCAATCATCAGGCCACTTCCGAATTTTGCGTGTCGGTTGGCCTAGCAACAGTGAAGTAGTGGATACCAACCTGGCGATCTGGTTGCGGCGGATATGGTGTACAAAGCCGTGGCTCATGTCGAGGCGGGCGGTCTTTGCCGTCGTTTTATCCCGGGGACCAGAGCTTTCATCCTCGAGCTCCATGCGGGCCGGCGTCCGTGTCGCGGGCGCCCAAAGAGCTCGGTAAAATGGACGACCAGCGTTTACCCTGAGTGAAATGGTGGCATCAATAATCCGGGGAAAGCTCCGGCCTCAGCCAAGCCCAAACCCGCCCTCTCTTAATTATGTTGGGTTGCCAATTTAATAATCCTGATTCTCCTCTTTGGAAAAAAAAAGCATCTTGTATATAATCTAGGTTTAAAACTGGCCAAGTCAAGTTTATTGTGCTAAGTAGTGGGGTTCAGGTATACCGAAAAACTTGTAGCAGCATCACAGAAAGTAAATTATATCAGGTAGTGAAAAGGAGGAAAAAAACCCAAGTAATTAGTGCAAAAACGAGTGAATGATAAGTTCAGGACCCACAGGAGGATTAATCCTTGGTAGAGACTGTGGTATAATACTGAAGAAGGGTGATGTTGCCTTTTGGGTGAGGTATTCAATGGGAATCCCACCTGCACTCTTATACGTGTTGTTGCGTGGACGAGCTACTGGAGAAATGTACTGGTAGATACAAAGCAGCTTCATTACTCAACAAAGCAAGGTACAGCAGGCATCACACGATGACGCTTTTGGTCAAAAGGTCTTCCTGGCTAAACGTGGGGCTTGGTATTTTATGTGCTGATCATCAAAGGACAATTCCATACTTACAAAGTATGGACGACGCTTCCTTTGAAACTACACACATACTTCACACCTCAGTATTTGCACGCACACCACAGACATCCAAATGAATTTTAATCAGCGTTGGTCTGAGATTCACTGCTTTTAGGAACCCATTGTTCAGAGCTGCACTCCAAATTAAAACCACAATACATATTCAGATGTGAAGACTGGTAGCTAAAGTCATTTGCTAAATGTAAATGTGCTAAACCCAAAAATTGTTCTAATATTCAAGCAGGAGTAGTCCACTCTACCCCTCAAACATGCCTCACTACTCCTAGTGGCCTGTAACTTCTAGTTATTTCTCGCCCTCCCCCTTCTATCTTATTTCACTTTCCATATGGGCTCCTCTCGAATCCCTTATCCTCACCTGGCTGTTGCTTCCCTCAGATGCCCCTCCCCTTTTTCCTATGCTCCATTTTCCTCTCCATAAGATTCCTTCTTCTTCAGCCCTCTTCCACCTATCTGCTCCCAGCTTTTCATTACATCTTCCTCCTTCCCCCTCACCTGTCTTCACCCATCACCTGCCTGATTGAACTCCTTCCCCTGTCCCACCCACCTTCTTACTCTGGCTCCTTCCCCCTTGCTTTCCCATCCTGATGAAGGGTCTCGGCCCAAAACATCGACTGTTCATTCCCCTCCATAGATGCTGACTGACCTGATGAATTGCTAGTGTTGCTCCAGATTTCTAGCATCTGCAAAAACTCTCATGCTTATGATTCACCACTCAGTATGATCATGATTGATCTGCACTACCCTCAACTCCTTCAGCTGCCCATTGCCCAGAGCTCTCAATTCCTTGATCCTTCTTTCAAAAGTTTATCTATCTCCTCCTTAAATAAATCTAATTATTTGACTTCTGCCATCTGGGCAGAATAATTTGTGTTCCTGCTTGCTGTGAGAAGTTTTTACGTACCTCTGTTTTAAATTACCTTATTTTGTAATCATTGTTTGCGACTTTCCCACTAGTGGAAGCTTGTCAACATCTACTCTGCCATTTAAAGTTTAAAGTAAACTTATCATCAAAGTACATATATGTCACCATATACTACCCTGAGTTTCATTTTCCTGTGGGCATACTCAATAAATTCATAATAGAATACTAAAAGAATGAATGAAAAGACCACACCAACTTGGGTGTTCAACCAGTGTGCAAAAGACAACAAATTATGCAAATACAAAAATAAAGAAATAATAATAACAATAAATAAATAAACAATAAATATTGAGAACATGAGATGAAGAGTCCTTGAGAGTGAGTCCATAGCTTGTTGGAACATTTCAATGATGGGGCAAGTGATGTTGAGTGAAGTTATTCCCTTTGGTTCAAGAACCTGATGTTTGAGGGGTAGTAACTATTCCTGAACCTGGTGGTGTGAGTCCTGTATCTTCTTCCTGATGGCAGCAGTAAGAAGAGCGTGTAACCTGGGTGGTGGGGTGCCCTGATCATGGTTGCTGCTTTCCTATGACAGCATTTCATGTATATGTGTTTAATGGTGTGGAGGGCTTTACCCGTGATGAACTGGGCTGTTACAAGATCTTACTACTTCTTGTAAGATTTTCCGTTCAAGGGCATTGGTGTTTCCATACCAGACTGTGATGCAGACTCTCCACTACACACCTACAGAAGTTTATCAAAGAATCTTTGGGATCTCGTGTGCCTGAATAAGGGCATCTCTTGTTTTCTGAAGTTCCAAGGAATATAAACCCAAATTGTCTTCCCTCTCTTGACAGAACAACCCTTTCATTCCAGGAATTATATTCATTTATTTTGTATCTTTTCTTTATTTTTGCCCATTTCTCTGCTGGCCTTTAGGACCTCCATCTCTGGCCATGTTCTCAGCTCCCTTCATCATGTCAGTAGCTTCATCTTGTGGTTTTCACTACTGGCAGTCATGCAAATCCCAGGTGGAGACTCTGGAATATCATCACACACAGATGTAGAAGGATTCTTCATTGCTGTTTCCATAACAATTTTGAATCAAATTGAGTTTATTTCTTACATCCTTCACATACATGAGGAGTAAAAATCTTTAAGTTACATCTCCGTCTAAATGTGCAATGTGGAATCATTGTAATTTATAATAAATAGAACAGTCAATGTAATATAGAGTACACTTAAATCAGCATGAGTTCATCAGTCCGATGGCCTGGTGGAGGAAGCTGTCCTGGAGCCTGTTGGTCCTGGCTTTTATGCTGCGGTACTGTTTCCTGGATGGCAGCAGCTGGAATAGATTCTGGTTGGGATGGCTTGGATCCCCAGTGATCCTACGGGCCTTTTTTACACACCTGTCCTTGTAAATGTCCTGAATCATGGGAAGTTCACAACTACAGGTGCACTGGGCTATCTGCACCACTCTCTGCAGAGTCCTGCGATTAGGGGAGGTACAGTTCCCATACCAGGCAGTGATCCAGCCAGTCAAGATGCTCTCAATTGTGCCTCTGTAGAAAGTTCTTAGGATTTGGAGGCCCATACCAAACTTCCTCAACCGTCTGAGGTGAAAGAGGCGCTGTTGTGCCTTTTTCACCACACAGCTGGTGTGTACAGACCACGTGAGGTCCTTGGAGATGTGGATGCCGGGGAACTTGAAGCTGTGTACCCTCTCAACCCCAGATCCATTGATTTTCAATAGGGGTTAGCCCATCTCCATTCCTCCTGTAATCCACAACCAGCTCCTTTGTTTTTGCAACATTGAGGGAGAGTTTGTTTTTTTGACACAACTGCGTCAGAGAGATGACTTCTTCCCTGTCGGCTATCTCATTGTTTGAGATAAGGGCAATCAATGTAGTGTCGTTAGCAAATTTAATAAGCAGATTGGAGCTGTGGGTGGTGCCACAGTCATAGGTATATAGGGAATAAAGGAGGGGACTCAGTTTTGAGATGCTCCTGTATTGAGAGTCAGAGGGGTGGAGGTGAGGGAGCCCACTCTTACCACCTGCAGGCGATCTGACAGGAAGTCCAGGATCCAGCTGCACAAGGCAGGGTCAAGGCCGAGGTCTCTGAGCTTCTTGTCGAGCCTGGAGGGAACTATGGTGTTGAATGCTGAACTGTAGTCCCAGAACAGCATTCTCACGTAAATATCCTTCTTCTCCAGATGTGTAAGGACGGTATGTGGAGCAGTGGCTATTGCATTATCTGTTGATCAGTTGTGTCGGTAGGCGAATTGTAGGGGGTCCAATTTGGGTGGCAGCAAACTACAGATGAAACCTTGACCAGCCTCTCAAAGCATTTGCTTATTATTGGGGTGAGTGTGACAGGACGCCGGTTGTTCAGGTATGTTACCTTGGTTTTTTTGGGTACAGGGACAATAGTGGATAACTTGAAGCAGGAGGGCACTCTACACTGGGAGAGGGAGAGATTGAAAATGTCAGTAAACACACCTGCTAGTTGTGCTGCGCACATCCTGAATACTCACCCTGGGATGCCATCTGGTCCCGCAGCCTTGGAACTCTCCACTCTTTGGAAACATCTGCATACTTCAGCCTCAGAGCTGACCAGGTTGCAGGTTGTAGCAGTGGCTTTCCTTGGAGGCTCAGAGTTAGTGACATTGAATTGAGCATAAAAGTGATTGAGCTCATTTGGAAGAGAGGCCACAATGTTGGCAGCACCACAGAGTCTGGCTTTGAAGTCTGCAATTGTATGCAGCCCTCGCCACAAGTCATGTGTGCTAGCCAGTCAGGGTTGCTAGCCTTGAACCTGGAGGATCAGTGGACCATTCTTAGTCTAGACTCTACCCTTTGACCTGTTTGGCATGGGTGACGCTACTGGGAGCCAAAGCATCAAGTTCTGACTCCAGCCAACATAGCTCTCTGGGACATTGAGGCATGCAAGCCTCCAAACCCTACAACAAGGTTGTAGTCCTCTTGGAAGTTATTTTGTATGGACTGCATCTAAAGCTACTATATCCTTTCATAGGTAAAGGGACCAGTGTGTATTGGGTAACTGGATGGAAGGTAAGATTCTATGGTATTATCTTACAGGAAAAAACAATATCAGCAAAATGGATAATCCTGTATGCATTCTGGGACTTTACTTTGCACAAAATGGCAGGGACATTTTCCCATCTCCAATGGCAAGTACATTACGAAACAAAATACTTTAGGACAGGGGTTCCCAACCGTTTTTATGCCATGGACTCTTAGCATTAACTGAGAGGTCCGTAGATCCGAGGTTGGGAAGCCCTGCTTTAGGAGATTTGTGATTGATTTTTATAATCTCTTTAAATTATAAAGTGTTCTTTATTTATTATAGTATCCTAAATTGTTCCCCTTACTTCAAGATTCTATTTAAGGAAAAAAAAACAAATACAGGATATCCCAAATTAGATTCTTTCTGAGAATTCTTGGAGAGCTAGAGCCACACACACAAAATGCTGGAGGAATTCAGCAGCTCAGACTGCAGCCACAGAAAAGAGTAAACAGCCAATATTTCGGGCCAAGACCTTTCTTCATTCCTGAAGAACTGTCAGTCCTGAATAAGGGTCTCAGCCCAAAACATTGACTGTTTACTCTTTTCCGTGGATGTTGCCTGATCTGCTGAGTTCCTCTAGCGTTTTGTGTAGATTAATTCATTCAGTGTTTGAGATTTTGATGGACCACTGGAGCAGATTCTTAGCACAATCGACATAAAAGAGGCCCTTTGTCCCACTGAGTCTATTCCAACCATTAAGCACACATTTAGACTAATCCTATATTATTCTCCCACATTTCTGATGTTGCTATTCCAATTTTTAACACTCACCTTTACATAAGGAGCAATTTCAGCGGTCAATTACACTGGCAATCTGCAACTTTTGGGATGTAGGATGAAACTGAAGCACTCGGTTAGAACCCATCTGATAACAGGGGAAAGTTGCAAACTCCACAAAGACAGCACTGGACAGCTGGTATCCAAAATGAGTTGCCAAGGGAGGTGATGGAAGACAGGAGTGAGGAATGGTAAGAGCATTTAATTGGCACCTGGAAAGGTACTTGAATGAACAGGGTATAGAGCAGGGGTTCCCAACCCTTTTTATGCCACGGGCCCCTTCCGTCAACCAAGGGGTCTGTGGACACCAGGTTGGGAACTCTGAGTATAGAGGGATATTGAATTAGTTCCAGCAAGTGGGTTTGTATATACAGTATGTGGTGGGCCAAAGTGTCTGCTACTGTACAAAATGTTGTTTATGGAACAGTTTTAATTGAGCAAATTAACAAGATTCCCCCACCTGAGCTTGTCCCATCTGACACCCACAGTTTCTGATATCTATGTTTAACCTCCTCTAAGATCAATCTGCCTGTGTTGGTCCTGCCTCCCTCTTCACACTGCCACCATCGGGCCAAGTTCGCCACCATGTGGCCAGGATGTTGCCCTACATCCTGGACCAGTTTCACTTGCCTCAGTGCTGAACTGACTTCGCAGGCTGTGAACTCACTTTCAGGGACTCTGCAGTGTACATTCTACGGTATTAATTGTTTACTTTTTTATTATTTGCACAATTTGTATTTTATTCATTTATTTTCCTATGGGTGCCAGCAAGAAAGTGAATCTGAAGATTGTGTATGATATACCATGCTTTGATAATAGATGTACTTTGAACTTTGAACCTTGTTCCATTGCAAAATTTGAATGTTAGAGTTGGGTCTAACCTCAGTGATAGCACCCTTGCAGCAGCTCAACTTGAAATGTAAACCTTTATCGCCTTTAAAACTTGTGTATTTTAATTCCTGATGAAAAGTCATCATCATCATCATGTGCCATGTCATATGATGTAGGCGATCATGGTCTTTTGACCATGATTGTTCTTGGCAATTTTTTCTACAGAAGTGGATTGCCATTGGCTGTGTCTTTACAAGGTGGGTGACCCCAGCCATTATCTATAGCCTTCAGAGATTGTCTGCTTGGCGTCAGTGGTTGCATAACCAAAACTTGTGATGTGCACCGGCTGCTCGTACGACCATCCACCACCTGCCCCCGTAGCTTCACGTGACCCTGACTGGGGTGGGTGGTGGGGTGAGGATGTTGCACCTTGCCCAAAGGTGACTTGTAGGCTCGCGGAGGGAAGGAGCGCCTGACACCTCCTTTGGCAGAGATGTACTTAGAAGTACTTAATCTAAAACATTAACTTTGCTTCTGCCTCCATGGGTACTACCTGACTTGTTGAGGACTTAAAGAATTTTGTGTTTTGTTTTTGCTTTTCAGCATCTACAGATTTTTGTGTTTCAATACTAAATTTTCCTCACCAGCCTCTATGGTTTTATCCTCCGTTATAACATCCAAAACCCTGCCACATGTAGTGGGTGGACAATAGGCTGAACTTTATGAATATAAGAATTAAGATAAGGACTTAGCCATATAGCCCTTCTAACATGCTTCACCATTGAATAAAATTGTGCCTGATAAAAATTTTCCTTGGTTCTTGCTGTCCTGTAGTACAAAAATCTCAGCCTCCAGTTACTGGGATACAGAGAAATTCACAGTAACTCTGAGATCTGAATTGCTCCTTATCTCAGTCCTAAATGAGAGACCTGTTTTCCAAAACTTTATCTCTCAGCATCCACCCTAATTATCCTATCAGAATCTTAAATATCTATCAGATCACTTCCATTCTTCTAAACTCCATTGAGTTTGCTCGATCTTTGCTCATTAGAATATCTTTCTATCCCAGCTGTCAACTTAATGGACATTCTCTGGACTGCTCTAATAGAAGCCTGTAGTCCCACAACACTAGGTTCAAGACAGCTACTTCCTTCAACCATCTGGGTGTTGAACCAACCAGCACAACTCGGTATGGTAACATTGAGCACTTTGCACCAAAATGGACTTCATTTGCTTTGTTTTGTTCTAATTGTGTTCTTTCGTGTTGTTACGAACCCCGTAACTGGGTCACTTACCAGCAAAGATAGAGAGGTCCGTTGAAGTCTGATGGTACTATTTTTAACAGTATTTATTAGTAAAAATACACAAAAATAATATCAGTGCAAACATACAGATAATATACATCATCAATACTAAATCTAAAAGTGCGGGTATAATAATAATCAATAAGAAATAAGCTCTATCGTTGTCTAGGGGATAATGTATTGTCCGATGGAAATATCAAAGTCACTTAGTTCATTCAGGCTGCAGTCTTTGGTTGGAGTCAAGAGAGAGATTTTAGAAACTTGCCAGCTTTTTCTTTTTATGATGTCGATCCTTTGAGAGTTCCGTTTGTGTAGTCGGTCCTTTAGCTAAGCCGTTCCGTGGAAAACTCGTCATCCAGGCAAGGATGGACATGGACACACACACGAGTCCCCACCGGCTGTCAATATTAAACGCTGTCATGGGATTTCTAGCGTTTCTCCTGGTGTGTCTGAAGGGGTTGTTCCCCAGACCCTCTTTTATCCTTACTCACGGGGTCTCAGATGTCAATCAGGTTGGGATGATGCAATCCCTCAACCAGCCCACTCTGGTCATTCCCTGAGGGCTTCAATGAATAGTACAGTACTCAATACACAATTCCGTCTCCCAGAGACAATGGCCGTTATCCATGGCTTTGTCATGCTTTGCGGCCAGGACACATTCCAAAAACCTTTAGGATTCTCTCTCATTTCCTGGGTCCCAGACCCGAATTAATAGCGATCTTGCGATTCTCACAAAAGAGGGGGCTACTTTGTACCCTTCGGCCCTTCAGATTTGTGGCACATTCGTAACACCCCCTTCCTTCAAAGCATTTTTACCATTGGTGAAAACGAAGTAATACAGAGTCTTACAGGATTTTAGAATCTAACACAATACAAAAGTTTTTTTTTCACTACAGAGTAATACAGTTATACATTCAATTCAGCATCGAAACAGTTAACGATTATATTGTCACTTCCTTTAATATCTTAACATTTTGTACCTTAATAAAGTCTTGTAGCATCAGACTTCAATTTGCTAACCACCTATTTTTATTCCTTTTCTTCAGCAAACAAAAACTAAAGAGTTGTGATCTTAGCTTACATGTATACTACAAAAGTTCATGCAAATACTAATCTTTATGTTACTTTCAAACTTAACAGTCAATCTTCCATGGGGGTTGTCTTTATTATTCACATGCTTTGTCGAAATCCCTTAAAACCGGATCCTGCTAGTTAAAATGGCATCCCATCAACCCTCGCCCCTTTTCCAGTTAACTCCCACGTGCTGAGCTTGTGCACCATGACGAAATAGGCTTTCGCCTGTTCCTTTCATAGGAGTTATTTTATCAACAATGTGTTCCAAACTTAGACCATTTTCCAAATTTCCACACAATTCTTTAAGTTTAAGCAAGTTGCTAGTTTTCTCTTCAGGACCCTTCATGCTATTAGTTCGCAATTTAAGATCTGTAAGCTCTTTGTTCAAACAGCATTTTGAATTCTGCTTTTTCACACCACACTCTTGAATAACAATAGCGTGAGGGGCACCTTTACATTCCAACTCAACCTGTAATTGATTTGCAGGCACCGCATGACCAAGCCATGGTCTCTGTAGTCTGGTTGCTGCTTCTGACATCAATCCAGACTTTAAATTTTCTTCATTCAATTTGGGAACTACACTTTTCCCTTTTCCTTCAATAATAATATTCACCTCACCACCTTTTATCTCCTCACTAACTTTTAACACACCTTCGAGCACAAACAACTGGGAATTCTCACTTCCCACTATTACCAAGGTTAGCCCTTTCTTCACTGAACCAAGTCCATCTGACCCACAAGGACTGCATTCCTTTTCAACTGAATCAAATACCTCAGACTTTTTCTGAGCTCCATTACTAGTTCAGTACCACGTGCATCCACATCTTGGACACACTCAAACGGGACATTGGCCTCTTCCAGGCTTTCAATACCCGTACCCTTTTCAAATTCTAAATTCCCCTGATCCTCCCAGCTACTCTCTGGGCAACTCCCTTCGGGAGTAAACTCAACCCCGCAGGCTGAAACAACCTCATCTGCCTACCCAGCAGACTTCTTCAAGGTAATGGCATCCTTTTCATCTAGGACTGCCCTCATTTCATTATCGGGAACACCTTTAGAATTTTCAACTTCTTCAAACAGTTCTGCCAAACCAGACAGATCATCCATGTCCAACTCTGGACCTTTTAACAGCTTTATCTGTTTCTTATCTTTACTTCGTGCCTCTATAAATTTTCTCCTCGCTAAGGGCAGGTCTACCTCCTCTCCCTTACTCTATTTCACTTTACTACTCTCCGTTTTAGCACCCTTTAAACCCTCGTGGTACAGGGTCGGTAAAAACGTCTCGGCCAAATCGATACTGGCCGGATTTAAACTGCTCTCATTCTCAGCTGCCTTTCTCAACATGCTGCGAGTGACCGCACATGCGGGATAGATCTTGGAATCTAGGGGCGGGACTTCAACACTCACAGGCCAGCTCGTCAGCGTCATTGCTGACCAAACCTTACCACCAGCTAAATCGTTACCAAGAAGGACGTCCGCATCAGTTCCCGGGAATTCTGACTGTACCCCTATTTCAACTGGTCCAGATACCAGCTCACATTTTATAATGATTCTATGCAAGGGCACCGTTTCTGTCCCTTTTCCTATTCCTTTCAAAGCTACCATTCTCGTCTTGTGACCAAAATCCAGTACCTTACTGCTAATCAATGACAGTTCAGCTCCTGTGTCTCTCCAGATCCGCACTGGAACTGGTGTGTCTCCCTCTCTCACAGACACGGTTCCTTTTGACATACATGTCTCAGACCCTTCTCGTACTCTGTCTACCTGGGGCTCTCTTGTCGATTTTCTGATTACCACAGCATATCCTATAGGGACTGCTGCTTTCCATTTTCCTGTCTCCTTCCTCGGAGCAAGGCACCTAGATGCAATATGTCCCCCCTTTTCACAATTAAAACAGGTTAAGCCAGGAACTCTCCGGCCGTCTTGCCTCTCCTCCTCAATCTTACCACTAGCTCCCGGCGGGACCTCTGCCTCAGCCGGCGGGCTTTCTTTATCGTTCCCACGGTCTCTCTGGTAACTTTTATTCGAGGAAAACTTTGCCTTGTGGGTTAGAGCATATTCATCTGCGAACCTAGCAAATTCGGAGATGGACTTATTCGGCTTCTCATTCAAATACATCCGGATCTCATCCGAAACACAACCTTTAAATTCCTCAATCAGAATTAACTCCCTGAGACGCCAAAAATCTTCTTCCACTATTTCTGCTGCACACCAACGATCCAAGAGCACACCCTTCTCATAGGCAAACTCGGTATACGTCTGATTCCACCCTTTTTTAAAATTTCTGAACTTTTGTCTATAGGCTTCAGGTACCAATTCGTATGTCCGAAGAATGGCCTCCTTTACTTTCTCATAATTCTCAGACTCCTCCTCCATGGACAACGCCGCATATGCCCGCTGTGCCTTCCCTTTTAACACACTTTGTAACAACGCCACCCACTGTGCTCTGGGCCACTCCTGATTCACTGCCACCTTTTCAAAAAGCAAGAAATAACTATCAACATCCGTTTCCTCGAACGGAGGTACTAACCTCAACTCCCGACTACCATTAAACCGCTCCTCTCGGTCTGACCCTTGATCTCTTCGCCCTTGCCTTAACTTCTCCATATCCAAGTCATGTTGCCTCTGTTTCTCTTTCTCCTCATACTCTCTCTCCTTCTCTTTCTCGGCCCTTTCTCTCTCCTTTTCAGCTGCTTTAATTTAATTTCATGTTCCAACCTTAATTTCTCCTACTCTAACTGAGCCATCCCACTGGCTGGTGCCTTTTCAGGGATATTTTCCAATACCTCAGCAGAAAACACATTCTTCACAATATAATACTGAGTAATGGCCCTCCGCACCTTCTGCTTTTTCATCGACAACCTCACCTCTGCGAGGTTTAGTCCTTTTGCCAGATTTATCAATTCCAACTTTGTGGCTGCCTCTAGCGCCTCCGGAGTCAGGTTTTCTATAAATTCATCCACGTCCATCTTTGCCGGTTTCTCGTCTGGCTACCCGCGTAACCAGATCCAAGTTTAGACTTACAAGCCCGATTCACTGGCCCCCCAATTTGGTATCAAATCCCGAGACGAGAACCCCACTTTGTTACGTACCCCGTAACTGGGTCACTTACCAGCAAAGATAGAGAGGTCCGTTGAAGTCTGATGGTACTATTTTTAACAGTATTTATTAGTAAAGATACACAAAAATAATATCAATGCAAACATACAGATAATATACGTCATCAATACTAAATCTAAAAGTGCGGTTATAATAACAATCAATAAGAAATAAGCTCTATCGTTGTCTAGGGGATAATATATTGTCTGATGGAAATATCAAAGTCACTTAGTTCATTCAGGCTGCAGTCTTTGGTTGGAGTCAAGAGAGAGATTTTAGAAACTTGCCAGCTTTTTCTTTTTATGATGTCGATCCTTTGAGAGTTCCGTTTGTGTAGTTGGTCCTTTAGCTAAGCCGTTCCGTGGAAAACTCGTCATCCGGGCAAGGATGGACACACACACAAGTCACCACCGGCTGTCGCTATTAAACGCTGTCACGGGATTTCTAGTGTTTCTCCTGGTGCGTCTGAAGGGGTTGTTCCCCAGACCCTCTTTTATCCTTACTCACGGGGTCTCAGATGTCAATCAGGTTGGGATGATGCAATCCCTCAACCAGCCCACTCTGGTCATTCTCTGAGGGCTTCAATGAATCGTACAGTACTCAATACACAATTCCGTCTCCCAGAGACAATGGCCGTTATCCGTGGCTTTGTCATGCTGAGCGGCCAGGACACATTCCAAAAACCTTTAGGGTTCTCTCTCATTTCCTGGGTCCCAGACCCGAATTAATAGCGATCTTGCGATTCTCACAAAAGAGGGGGCTACTTTGTACCCTTCAGCCCTTCAGAGTTGTGGCACAGTGTAAAAATAGTGTATAATTTATCTTGTGAATGCTTCCATGTACACTATAGATGCTTGTATGATGCTCTGCAAGTAAGTTTTTCATTGCACCTGGGCACGCGTGGACTTGTACATCTGTTATTAAACTCAACACTGACTCTGAAGTATTGCACTCCTTTAATAAGGAGACCAAAAAGTCTTTAAGTATTTCTAATGAGATCTTGCCAAGATTCTTTATGGCCTTTGCAAGACTACAACTTATGTCTGCATTGGCTTTGTAATAAAGGTTAACATGCCATTTATCTTCTTAATTACTTTCTGCATCTCTTTGCTAACTTCCCATATTCCATTTATTCAACATATTCTATAACCTATATTCAATGCAAATAATGTTGAAACAATATCCTGCTTTCTTGTTTTTTCTACTACAGTAGATAATTTTATTTATTAATTTATTTATGAAGTTGCAGTACAGCAAGGAATAGGCCCTTCTAGCCCTTTGATTCATGACACTCAGCAAAGCTAGATTTAACCCTAGCCTAATCACAAGACAATTTACAATAACTAATTAGCCTACCAACCAGAATGTCTTCGGACTGTGAGAGGGGACCAGAGCACCAGGGGTAAACCCACGCAGTCACAGGGAGAACATACAAACTCCTTACAGACAGTGGTGGGAATTGAACCTGATTCACTGGTACTATAAAACATTGTACCCCATAACGCACAACACTGTAGCATAGCGGTTAGCGCAGTCATTGTACATCACAGATTGGGGTTTAATTCCTGCTGCTGTCTGTAAGGAGTTTGCACATTGAGTTTGTGTGTTCTCCCCTTGATTGCATGGGTTTCCTCCAAGTGCTTCAGTTTCCTCCCACTTTCCAATAACGTATTGTTAAGGTTAGTGAATTGTGGGTATGCTATGTTGGCGCTGGAAGAGTGGGGGCACTCGCAGGCTGTCTCCAGCACAATCCTAGGACTGTGCTGGTTGTTGACTCAAGACAATGCATTTGGCTGCACATTTCAATATGCATGTTACAAATAAAGCCACTTCTTGAATGCAGCACTCCTGCATGTTATACCCTATGTGTCAAATTTGGTTCATTCACTTAATCTGATTACGGCTCTGTTGCTTTCACAGCAGCATTGCATTGGATGTGCTGACATTGGAGATGGTTCTTGACAATTGTCCTAGGAAAGAAAGAGTTCATGAATGAGCAGCATTTGATGGCTCTGGGCCTGTACTCACTGGAGATTAGAAGAATCGGGGGGTGGGGGTGGGGGGGGGAGAGACCTCAATAAAACCTACCAAATTTTGAAAGGCCTCTATAGAGTGGATGTGGAGAGAATGTTTCCGATAGTGGAACAGCCTAGGACCAGAGGGCAAGGCCTCAGAATGAAGAATGTCCCTTTATAACAGAGATGAGGAAGAATTTCTTTAGCTGGTGAGCGGTTAATCTGTGAATTGATTGCCACAGGCAGCTGTGAAAGCAAAGTCATTGTGTACATTTAAAGAGGAGGTCGATAGGTTATTGATTTGTAAGGGCGATAAAGGCTATGGGGAGGAGGTAGGAGGATGGGCTTGAGAGTGAAAATATATCATCCCTAGTAGATTCCTTGGGCTGACTGGCCTAATTGTACTGCTATGTCCTGTGGTCTTATAAACAGATGGATTTGAGTTCAACTCTGAAACGTGGCTGGAAGCTGAGCAGTGACAAACATCAAGCATGTGGACTGAGAAGTGAGTTTGCCACCAGACAAGGAGAAGGGACCAAGAAGTGAGGAAGCTGAGTTTGAGGCTCTGGCCTGAGAAGAAAGGCTCTGCCTATCCAGTGCTTAACTGGAGGAAATTGCAGCTTTTGTGTCTGACAATACAGATTGTGAAGAGGTTGAAAGAATTTTTTTTTGTGTGAGACTAAATATCATTGGGAAAGAGAAAAATGTAACATAATCATTGTATTGTTAAGCCAAACTGTGGGAGTTACTGGGCAATTGATTCAGATTTAATTGTCACATGTACATTGAAAAATGCAGTGAAATCTGTCATTTGTGTTAACAGTCAACACACCCAAAGATACACTGGGGGCAGACCGCTAATGTTACCACATGTTTTGGCGCCAGAATAGCATGACCACACTGTTCAGAAGAGCAATACAGAACACAAGAAGCAACAACAGTGAAACAAGCTCTGTTCCTTCTCCCTCCCAAGCACATATACAGCCCTCTAACCCCAGGACAGACCATCTTTGGCCTCCTGTCTCCAGTGGACTCCCAGATTTGCATATATTGGGCCTTGGGCTCTCCCCAGTGGATTCAGAGATTCATAGACTCGGGCTCCAGTCATCTACTTGTTTTCCAGATTTTCACCACCCAGCATTTTGTTTTTATATTTGTATACCCTAACTTTGGTCTTTTCCACAGCCTTAGAGAGAAAAGATAAATTTTAAGCTTCAAAGTAAAATTATTATCAAAGAACATTTCTGTCATCGTAGCTGAGATTAATTTTCTTGCAGGCTTTCACAGCAGAACAAAGAAATACAATAGTCAATGAAAAATTACAGATGACTGATAAACAACCAATGTACAAAAGAAGGCAAATGCACAATAATAAATTAAGCAAGTAAGTAAATAAATAAATAATACTGAGCACGAGTCATAGAGTTCTTGAAAGTTGGGCCATAGGATGTGCAATCAGTTCAAAGGTGAGCTGAGCTCCTGTGTTTGGATCCACACCCAATATCAAAGGCTGCCAATTAACTTCAATATACAATTTGACCTGGACTACTGAGGTCAAGAGTGTGGAACTGCTTTTCCACTTTAAAAACTCTCCTGCACGGGTTTCCTGTCATTGTTAGACCTTATGGTCAATCACTACTGTATATGCACAATAAAAATATTAATATTGAAAGCATTACTATTTAAATTTTATTACTGCAACTAGGAACAGTGAGATTTTACTGATTTAGTGAGCTTAGGAGATGCAGGAGGTTACATAACGCACTTAAACTAGGTCTATTATTCAGAAAAATTTTTCGCTTCCATGCCACTTTGCAGGCTGATCCTTATGAACCTTAATACCACTATTGTCCAAAAACCTGCCTGAGTATATTTATTGAGTATATTCACATCCTGCTGGCGAGGAGTATTGGATTCACGAGTCTGAGTAAATTGGAAAATATCTGCAATCTAACAGCTTTTCTACCTGTTGCAATAGTTTGACCTTACGCATGCAGCAGTATTGAAAGGATTATGACATTTGCTGTCAACGAGAACCATCTGTTGACGCCGGTCAGCAACTGCAGCGCCTGCGCACAAGCGCCGCGGAAGCTGCTGGTCGGCCACCCGGCGGAGAGATGGCGGCGGTGAAGCGGGAGCGAGTGGCAGAGCCTGAAGGCGGGGATGAGGGGGAGCAGGAGTCAGGTGAGGGAGCGGGCCGACTTCTGCTTCGGGGGGTGGGGTGGGGGGAGGAGCGGGCCCTGGGATGGAAGGTTTTATAGGACGCAGAACCACTCGCCGGCTGGTTTCCAGATTGTTCTGTCGTCCCGGAACGGTCGGGGGAGGGGGAGGGGGGGGGGAGACACGTGACCTCATCTTCCACCTTCCCCCGCCCCTTAACCCCTTACCCCTTACGACCCCTCAACCCCCTTAACCCCTTACCACTTACGACCCCTGTCCCCCCTTAACCCCTTACCACTTACGACCCCTGTCCCCCCTTAACCCTTTACCACTTACGACCCCTGTCCCCCCTTAACCCCTTACCACTTACGACCCCTGTCCCCCCTTAACCCCTTACCACTTACGACCCCTGTCCCCCCTTAACCCTTTACCACTTACGACCCCTGTCCCCCCTTAACCCCTTACCCCTTACGACCCCTTTCCACCCTTAACCCCTTACCACTTACGACCCCTGTCCCCCCTTAACCCCTTACCCCTTACGACCCCTTTCCACCCTTAACCCCTTACCACTTACGACCCCTCAACCCCCTTAACCCCTTACCACTTACGACCCCTGTCCCCCCTTAACCCCTTACCACTTACGACCCCTGTCCCCCCTTAACCCTTTACCACTTACGACCCCTGTCCCCCCTTAACCCCTTACCCCTTACGACCCCTTTCCACCCTTAACCCCTTACCACTTACGACCCCTGTCCCCCCTTAACCCCTTACCCCTTACGACCCCTTTCCCCCCTTAACCCCTTACCACTTACGACCCCTTTCCACCCTTAACCCCTTACCACTTACGACCCCTGTCCCCCCTTAACCCCTTACCACTTACGACCCCTGTCCACCCTTAACCCCTTACCACTCCATGACCCTTACTGTTAATGACATTTTACAACCCCTAACCCCTTACCACCCAATGACCTTTTGCACCCCTAACCATTTAATCTCTTGTACACTCCTTATCCACTCATAGCCTATGATGTACTCCTTAGCTTGTTGCAAGCATTGTCCCTTTCCACCTTGTGCACTCCTAACTCTCCAGGCCCCTTAGCCTCTTAACTCCTCACCGCTTCTTGAACTCTTTCTCTCATACACCCCTAACTCATTATCTAGGCTGTCCTTTTGAGGTTAAGGATGCTAGACGTATGGCCGTATCTACATACAAGCTCCCATTATATTTTCTTGAATTTATAAGTCTGAAGTAAATATGTTTGTTCCTAGTACTAGTTTCCTCTCTCTCCACTTTAATTGTTCTTTTTCATCAGTCTTATAAATTGAATTTAATTGACTTTATTACTTACATCCTTCATATATATGTAAAAATTTTTACGTTACATCTCCATCTAAATGTGCAATTTATAGTAAATATGTACCACAGGATAGTCAATATAACATAGAAATACAGTTGCGTCAGTATGAATTAAGCAGTCTGATGGCCTGGTGGAAAAGCTGTTCCGGAGCCCATTGGTCCTGACTTCTATGCGGCAAAACCATTTCCCAGATGATAGGAGCTGGTGGGTGGGGTGACTTGGGTCCCAATGGTTCTTCGGGCCCTTTCTACATACCTGACTTTGTAAATGTCCTGAATAGTGGGAAGACCACATCTACAGATTTGCCAGGCTGCCCGCACCACTCTCTGCAGAGTCATACGATTGACGGAAATACAGTTCCCATACCAGCAAGTGATGCAGCCTGCCAGGATGCTCTCAATTGTGCCCCTATAGAAAGTTCTTAGACTTTGGAAGCCCATACCAAACCTTAACTGTCTGAGGTGAAAGAGGCACTGTTGTGCCTTTTTCACCACACAGCTGGTATGTACAGACCACGTGAGATCCTTGGTGATGTTTATGCCAAGGAACTTAAAGCTGTTCACCCTCTCAACCCCAGATCCATTGATATCAATAGGAGTTAGCCTGTTTCCATTCCTCCTATAGTCCACAACCAGCTCCTTTGTTTTTTGCAACATTGAGGGAGAGGTTGTTCTCTTAACACCACTCAGTGTCAGGGTGGTAACTTATTCTCTGTAGACTGCCTCGTTAGTATTTGAGATCGGGCCAATCAGTGTAGTGTCATGACTGTGTCGCCACCCACAACTCCAATTTGCTGATGATACTACTCTGATTGGCCTCATCTCAAATAATAAGGAGGCAGCCTACAGAGAAGAACAGGTGCTCCTCAGGGCTGGATGCTTCCCGTGGTTCCACCCTCCTGAAGGATGCTCTCATATCAGCATCATGGAGTCACCAGTGGCTGTGGGAGTTTGTGAAGGTGCCTCCATGTTTTGACGTCACTGTGTGCGGAGCAGGCATTGAGCTCATCTGGGAGAGAAGATCTGTCACCTATGTTACTTGGTTTCATTTTGTAGGAGGTGATAGCATTCAAGTCCTGCCACAGCTGTCAAGCATTCTTGAGTGATTCAAGTATGGTCTGGAATGGCCACTTGCATGTGAGATGACTTTCCAGAGATTGTACCTGGACATCTTGTATTTAACTTGCTTTCCTGACCTGAAAGCCACTGATTTGGGCCTCAGCAGATCACATGGTTCATCGAAGGCTTCTAATAAAATTTGATTCTGAATGATTTTTTTGGGGACCCAGTCACTATACCTGTTTTTTAAAAGTCAGTGACATCCATGGTGTACTTGTTCAGATCCTTGGTCCAGTCCTTAAACAAGGCCCAGCCCACCAACTTGAAGCAATCCTGTAGCCGCTCCTTCACTTCCTGTGACCACCTCTTTATTGTCCTTATCGCTGAGCCTTGATGTTTAGCCTCTGCTTTTATGCAGGTAGGAGGAGACCCCTAGGAATCAGATTTTCCATAGTGTGGTCTAGGAATGGTAGCTTTTCCTAATTGTAGTGTAGCAGTGGTTGAATGTGTTGGGACCCTTGATGCTGCAGGTGATATGTTGATGATAATTGGGTAGAGATTTCTTTGAACAAGCCTGATTGAAGTCTCTAACAGTGACTTAAAAACAGACACGACTCTATCTTGTTTGCTGTTGGTGACACTCAGTACTTCAAGTTCCAGCTTAACCTCGGCATGAAACCTGGTATGAAAACAGTGGTCAGGATCACTGAGAACTCTTATTAAGTAGAATGGTCAGTACTTGATCATTGGATATTACACGTTGGGGGAACAATCGTGCGACAAGACTGCTGCAACCGAGCACCACAAAAAGTTTATTATGACCACAGACTGTCTTCTTTTGCCTTTTCTGAATCAGCAGTCTGGTCAATTTGGTGTATAGAGAAGCCTTTGTGTCTTACCAACATACTCATTGTGTCCTGAGTGGGTTATGACTCTGTGAATCATAAAATGCAGTAATCCCTCATTTCCCCTCTGTTACGGCAGTCTTGCCTGTAGGTCCTCATCATCTCCTCCTGCTCTTTCCTCCTGGTGACTTACCTTAAAGTCTGGTTAAAGTCTGCTGATTCCTTTAGAATAGTGGTTGCCAACACGTCGATCGCGATCGACTGGTCGATCTTTGAGACTTTCCTAGTAGATCCCAGAAAAAAATGAAAAATAAATACACAAATACTGTTGAGGGATTGTTTCCAGGTTGCAGGGTTTTAGTTCCATTCTTTCTGCCCAGTGTGCATGCGTATCGCTCTCCTGCACTACACAGTGTAATTCGGTTTTCCCCAAGCACCGGGCCGTGAGGAAATGATATGAGTCAGCTGCACCTTTCCTCATTCCGTCACGCTCACTGTTGAACTTGAATGCACGCGAGGTCATCAGTCGCCTAAACGCAGAGATACCCTCGCGCCAGGGTTCACTGGTTGGCCTCGGTCGGAAGTGCCGTTGCTACTGGCCTGGAATGCGGACAGATGGGCACTGCCTCTAAACCTGTTTAGCACACCGAATATTCGTGGGGAAGCCGGTGCTAAAATATTCGCAGACGACCCAATTTGGGCTCAGGATTTTGTTAAGTAGCAGAGCAGCTACCTCGCTGTGAACTACTGAAGCAAACTTTTGTCAGCCGATAGATCCTAAAAAGGGTGCGGGTTGCACTCCTCATTCGGTCAGTTGCTCTCTCCAGACTGCGACCGTTGTGGCCCCGGCATGGGGACCTCCGGCCCTTACCTTGTCCTCTCACCCGACTTACAACCAGCCGCACCTGACCAAGGCGGCAGGCGGGCGGGAGGTTGCAGTTCAGGCCCGGAGGCTGTCTAATGAGGCAATGAAGCCCTCAAAACTGCTTCAGTACCTTGAGTCCAAGCACACTGCACTTAAAGACAAACCCATTGAGTCTTTTCAGCGGAAAAAACAGCAGCACGGGACAGAAGCTAAATGTTGAGAGCCACGAAAACTAAATTGTGGAATAGACTGGAGATAAGGAACCTGCTTTGATTATTGCTGCATCCCCATCGTGTTTAACACCTCCCCCCCCCCGGTCGGCTGGTCTGCAAGAACACTGTCAATATCGAACCGGTCCGTGGTGCAAAAAAGGGCGGTGACCCCTGGTATACATACATTATTTTTACTTCCGGGTTGCAGAGTTTTACTTCCGGTCTTTCTGTTCTGGTGCGCATGCGTGTAACTAATCGATTTGGGGTCGATCTTGCCTTTCACTAAGGCCAAGGTAGGGAATCTTGGGCTTAAAAAGGTTGGTGACCGCTACTTTAGAAGATTGTGAAATCGCTAGGTGTGAAAAACATTACTCAAAGGGGAATTAGAGGTTACAGATTGCAGTGAGAAATGTACTTAGAAGTTTTGTAAGCTGCGTGCACCATGTTGCTGTGTTTCTGCAGTGCCATCTTGCAACTGGGAATTTATCCCATTGTCCCTGGCAATATTACTTCAGTCAACTGTGCTAAGAACATTTTAATTGATTGATTATCTCTTTGTTGTCATTGAAACAAATTGATTATATTATCTATGGGATAACAGTAATATAACAGCTTTTTTTTCATTAGTGCCTTCAAAGATCATGAGAATTCAATGTCAGGAGGAGGAAGATGACCGAAGTCGACATTGCCCCTATCTGGACACCATCAATAGGTGAGTATGAGGCTCATCTGTCTCTTCGTAATCCTGTAAAATATAGGCTTCTGGGTTTAATAATCAGAAATAACATTAGTAACATGATAGACATAAAAATTTGAGTATACCAATGAATGTGTATTCTAAGAGAGATGATCTGCAAATCATTGTCGCTGAGAATGTAGAATATAGAAATGTCACACTACTGAAACCTGAGCTGCTAGTGAGGTCAAGGCTGGGACATAATGTTGACACATTGCACATAGCAATAAAAAAATGGAGTATCCATTCATTCCCTTCAGCCTGCTTTATCATCCAAGTTGTTTATGGTTGATTTGCATCTTTTCTCCATTTTCCCCATCTTAATTTCATATCTTTACAGATTTGTTTTTCTCAGATTTGTTTTAGCTTTCATCCCACTTAAAAACTGTGTATTCCTAGTGTTTTAATTTCCCTCCTAAATTACTTTTTAATCTAAAAATTTATATTCCAGTTGTTGTATCCATTCTATTAGAACATAGAACAGTACAGCACAGTACAGGTCCTTGGGCTCAATGTTGTGCTGACATATATAAACTTCCTCCATAAACAATTTTAACTCTTCCCTTCTACACAGCCCATAGCCCTCCATTTCATGCATATGCTTCTCTAAAAGCCTTAAAAGTCTCTATATCTTATCAGCACTATCACCACCTCTGGCAGTGTGTTCCTGGCACTTAGCATTCACTGTTATCAAAAACACCTACCTCTGACATCTCCCCTAAGCTTTCCTCCACTCTTCTTAAACAAGTGCCCCTTTGGTATTGGCTATTGCTGGAGAAAAAAGCACTGGCTGTCCACTCCATCTGTGCCTCTTATGTACCTCTATCAAGTCACCTCTCATCTGCCTTGAGTCTAAAGAGAAATGGCCTCGCTTACTCAACCTTTCCTCATAAGAAATATACTCTAATCCAGGCAGCATTATGGTATCTTTCCCTCCCTACCCCTCTCAGCTTTTCGCAGGGATTGTTCCCTCCACGACTACCTGGTCCACACGTCCCTCCCTACAGAACTCCCACCTGGCACTTATCCCTGCAAACGCAAATGCTACACCTGTCCCCACACCTCTCCCCTTACCACCAGACAGTCCTTCCAGGTGAGGCAACACTTCACCTGCGAGTCTGCTGGAGTCGTCTATTGCATCCGGTGCGGCCTCCTCTACATCAGCGAGACCCGACGCAGATTGGGGGACCGCTTTGTCGAGCACCTATGCTCCATCGGTCACAATAGACAGGATCTCCCGGTTGCCACCCACTTCAACTCTGCCTCTCATTCCCATCTAGATATGTCCATACATGGCCTCCTCTACTGCCATGATGAGGCCAAACTTAGGTTGGAGGAGCAACACCTCATCTACAGTCTGGGTAGCCTCCAGCCTGGCGGTATAAACATTGAATTCTCCAATTTCTGGTAATTCCCTCCCCCTCCCCCTTCCCCTATCCCAGGTCCCTCTCTGCCTCTCTCCCCTTTCAACTTTCTGCTTCTTTATCTCTACAGTTCTTTCATGCTTATCCCCTCCCCCTCCCGCTTTATCTTTCCTCTGATTGGTTTTCCACCTGGCGCCTCTAGGCCCTACCCCATTCCCTTATGTCTATTACTGGGCTTCGGCCCTCTCTTTCCCCCCCATTCCCGATGAAGGGTCTCAGCCTGAAACGTTGGCTACTCTTTTCTCATGGATGCTGCCTGACTTGCTGAGTTTTTCCAACATTGTGTACATATTCTTTGATCCACAGCATTTGCAGTTATATTTTTGAGCATTATGGTAAAGCTTCTGTGTACCCTCTGTAAAGCTTCCACATCCTTCCTATGAGGTGACCAGAACTGAACACAATAGTATTCAACAAGTGTGGTCTCACCAGAGTTTTATAGAGCTGCAACATTACCTTGCAGTTTTTGAACTCAACCCCCTGACTAATGCAAGCAAACACACCATACATCGCATTAACCCTGTCTCAACTTACACGACACTAAGAACCCTGCTTTCCCTCCACATTGCTAAGAATCCTGGGATTAACCTTGTACTTGTCATGGCCTTCTCATGTCCCCTTCTAACTCTGCTAAGTAGAGTCATAGAAAACTACAGCACAGAAGCAAGCCCTTTGGGTCATCTAGTCTGTGCTGAACTATTAAAATGTCAAGTCCCATTGACTTGGACTTGGACCATAAAACCCCTCCTATCCATGTACCTTATTGAAATTTCTCTCTTAAATGTTGAAATTGAAATTGCTTTCACCACTTGCGCTGGCAGTTTGTTCCACACTCTCACCACCCTCTGAGTGAAGTATTTTCCCCTCATGTTCCCCTTTTGAATTTCACCTTTCACCTTTAGTCCATGACTTCTAGTTGTAGTCTCACCCAACTTCAGAGGAAAAATACTGCTTGCATTTACCCTATTTATACCCCTCATAATTTTGTATACCTTTATCAAATCTCTCCTCACCAAAACTGCTTACAGTACTCCAAATTATGCGTCATCAATGTCTTATATAACTTCAACAAAACATCCTATCTCCTGTACTCAGTACTTAAATCTATAAAGGCCATTGAACCAAAAGCTTTCTTTACAACCCTACCTAACTTTCAATGAATTATGGACCTGCATTCCCAGATCCCTTTGTTCTACTGCATTCATCAGTGCCCTACCATTCACTGTATAAGACCTACCTTGGTTGGTCCTATTGACCACACCTCACACTTCTCTGCATTTTATCTCCATTTATCAGCCTATTTTGCCTGCTGGTTCTGATTCCCACTGCAAGCTTTGATAGTCTTCTTTGCTGTCTACTGCAGCCCCAATCTTGGTGTCATCTGCAAATATAACAAACAACCAGCACTGATTGCTGCAGCATACCATTAGTCACAGGTCTCCAGTCAGAGAGGCAACCATGTACTACCAATCTCTGGCTTCTCCTGCAAAGCCAATGTCTAATCCAAGTTTCTACCTCATCCTGAATTGCCAAGTGACTGAACCTTCTTGACCAACCTCCCATGCAGAACCTTGTCAAACATCTTGCTGAAGTCCATGTAGACAACATCCACTGCCTTGCCTTCATCAAGTTTCCAGGTAACTTAATAGAAAAACATGGTTAAATACAAACAAGCATGCACAAACCCATGCTGACTATCCCTAAACAGTCCCTTTCTATCAAAATACTCATATATCTGGTGCCTTAGAATACTTGCCAGTAACTTTCCCACTTCTGATGTCAGACTCACTGGCCAGTAATTTCCTGGTTTATTCTTAGAGCCTTTCTTAAACAGTGGAACAAGAGTAGCTATCCTCCAATTCTGAAGTACCTCACCTGTCACGAAGGTTGATGTAAATATCTATGCCTGGGCCCCTGCAATTACTGCATTTGCCTTCCACAGTGTCAAGGGAACACCTTGACAGGCCCTGGGGATTTGTCTACCCTAATTTGCCTCAAGTAAGCAAACACCTTCTCTGTAATCTGTATGGGGTCTGTGACCTTGCTGCTGCTTTGCCTCACTTCGATAAACTCTGTGTTCTTCTCTCGAGTTAATACAGATGCTCACATTGTTCTCACATTGTTTCATGACCAAGTTTGAATCTTTGCCTTTCCTTTTGATATCCTGTGGAGAAAGAAATGTTTTCATGACTTTGTGCTCTCCCTTTTAGCAAACATGGCAGTATCCATGGGTAGAACAAACTGAAAAGTCATATTCCTAGGCCCATAGTAACACATACAAAATGCTGGAGGAACTCAGTGAATCGAGCAGCACCTATATATGGAGAGGAATAAAGAGTTGATGTTTGAATGATCTTGGCCCAAAATGTCAACTGTGTATTCTCTCCATAGATACTGCCTGACCTGCTGAGTTCCTCCAGCATTTTGTGTGTGTTACTTTGTATTCCCAGCATTTTCAGAATCTTTTCTGTTTATTCCTCGTCCCTAATTATCTTTACTTACTGCCTGTTATGCCACTGGTGTTTAGGGCAGCATTGAAGATCCTCCATCTCTATCTGTCATTGGCCACTCAGATGTAGAAGGATTCTTCATTGCTGTTTCCATAACAGTTTTGGTTTACAAGTTAGGGTTATTAGTCCTGACCTGAATCCTCGAACCTGGAGGACCTGTGGATCACTCTTAGCCTGTAGCCTTTGACCTGTTTGACATGGGTGACTCTACCGAGAGGCAAAGCATAAAGCCCTGACTCCAGCCAGCATAGTTCTCTGGGTCATTGAGGCACGCAAACCTCTAAACCATGACAAGGTTGTGGTCCTCTTGGAGGCCTAATTATTTTTATACTTAGATAAAAGGGTTGTTAATACAACATCATAAAAAGATTTCAGATTTCCCTATTTGCTGTGATTAAATGAAACAGTACGTACGAAACATTTTAATTCAAACTATAGGGAGAGAAGTTCAGAGTTCAGAGTACCATTACAATCTTGCATCCTCAGAAATGGAGATGAGATTTCCTTTCAGACAGAGTTTTATCTTTTATTTAACTACATTGAATCAGTACATGAAAAACCATAGACGCCTTCCTCTTCCACATTAGACTATTTCAATCACTTTAAAGCTTTAGAACTTGATTAATGATTGTCAATCCCTGCAAACAGGAGTGTGCTGGATTTTGACTTTGAAAAGCTGTGCTCAGTCTCCCTTTCTCACATCAATGTCTATGCCTGCTTGGTGTGCGGCAAATACTTTCAAGGTAAGGTTACTTTCAGAGCTTCAGTAATATTACTGACAAAATTTTCATGATACAAATTATTTTCTCTTTTCATATGAATTGTGATAAGTAGACTTGCTCAAATGAAAAATGTGGTGAATTTGAATGGTTTGAGAATGTTGAAAAATGTCCCAGATCAATGAGGAATTGGATAATATCAGGAATAGTCAACATGATTTTGTGTGTGGAAGGTCATGTCTGATAGATCTTTTGGAGCTTTTTGAAAAAAGTAACTAAGGGGTTAGATGAAGGTAGGGCAGTGTAGGTTGTCTATATGATGTAGTCTATATGTAAGGCCTTTGACAAGATCCCACATTAAAGTTCAAAGTAAATTTATTATCAAAGTGTGTATATTTCACCATATACAACCTGGAGATTCATTTTCTTGTAGGCATTCACAATAGATTCAAATAAATACAATGGAATCAATGAAAACCTACAGACAAGCAAAGATGGATGAGCAACACGGCAGGCTGATCTGGAAGAATTGGGCTGAATTCAGGTGGATTCAGAATTTGCATGATGGTAGGAAGCAGAGATTGCCAAGATGGCGCTGGCAACCTATGGTAATGTTTTGCAGGTCACTCACAAAACTACTGGATATGCTTCTGAACTGCAATCGCTGAAGTCCGCAGCCTGTAATTTCCCCTTAAGGGATGTACTTTTGAAACTACTGACCATACTGGTGATTTTGCAATCTCTATGTGGATTTAGTGAATTAGACACTCAAGAATGCAGATATGGCTGAGGTGTCTATCACTGGGGGGTAGGGGGGTTTGCAGATGCTGCATCAGGGCTTGACAGCGATAAATGAACCCGCGCTCAGCTCCATTATTCTGCGCTGATTGAAGCTTTGAGCAAGATTAAGATTGTTGAGGACGCAAGTGGAAAATGCTTTATGCCTGTGTTTGACCAGCCTCTCTCTCCTCTCGTTACTACCATTGGGTGGGAGATGCAAGAGTCTTGGGTCCACACTGCCAGGTTTGGGAGCAGTTGTTTCCCTACAACTATAGGGCTCGTGGACTGACTCCACTCGACTCAGTCCTGAACTGGTTCCGCAGCTATGCACTCACTTTTCGGGACTCTGCAGTGTGTGTTCAATGTATTAATTGTTTAGTTTCTTTTAACTATTTGCACAATTTGTTCTCTTTTACACTTTGGATGTGTGACGGTCATTGTGGGTGGTCTGTGGATTTTATTGTGTTTCTTTGTTTTATGGCTGCCTGCAAGAAGATGAATCTCAAGTTCTAAGTAGTATACATTGATAAGAAAATTGAACTTTGAACTTTAATTACAGAGGTCCGTAATACTACAAATCTAAACTAAAGCACAAAATGCTGCAAATACTGTACGTGTTTGGAGTCATCAATGGAGAGAATTTCATCAGAATAGGGATGTGGGGACATAAAGAAGGGTGAAGGGTGGAGAGAATGCTATTTGTTGACACAGACTGGTGCTGAATGACAGAGTGTGAGGTGAGGGCTAGTTCATTTTCTGGTTTTATTTGCTATCAGTTTCTACCCATTAACCCTTAATTCTGAGGGACTAAGTTAATTATGCTTTGAAAGGCAATGATGGTCATTATGGCTTTGTTGAGGGTGGTCTTCTCTAACTGACTTCCACTTTTTGTAGTGATGGCAGAGTGTAGAGTATTGATGAGGGCATGTCACACATACACATACACAAGACAGGCTGCCTCTGTTGGCATATTGGATGCAAAATTGGTCAGGGTGTAGGAGGCAAAGGTGATGATGGATAATGAACGGTTACTTTTGTGATTGGAAGTGTATGGCTAATGGAGTATAGGGATTGGTGCTGGACTTTTAATGTTTGCTGTATACATTAATTACTTAAATATGAATGCTAGAAATTCATTAAAGTCAAAGATAACTCAGAATTTGATAGTGTTGTTGATTGTGGGGTAGGTGGGTTGTAGGCTACAGTTTGATATTGATGAGTTAGTAAGATGGACAGAGTAATGGAATATGGAATTTAATCCTGTTAATTTGGAAATACCGATCATGTTCAAATGAACACAATGGTACTCTCCTCAATACTTCAGGTCCTGGTATTCAAGATCCAGCCCTTGTGATGTTTTTTTATGAGACGAAGAGACACCCAAGAGATTCTACAGATGCTGGTAATCTTGAGCAACACACACAAAATACTGGAAGAATTCAGCAGGTCATATGAAATTATCTCATATTCTGTCTGGGTAGTCTCCAATCTGATGGCATGAACTTTGATATCTCTAACTTCTGGTAACCGCTGCTCTATTTTCACCACCCCTTTGATTGTTTCCATTCTGGTGGCCTTCTCGTTCCTTCTCTTTTTATCTCACACCAATATGACCTGCCTATCACCTCTCTCTGATTTGTCACCTCCTCCTCTTAATCCGCTGTCTTATTTATCAGATTTCTCCTTCTTCAGCCCTTTACCGCTGTCACCTATCCTCTCTCAGCTTCTCACATCTTTTCACCTTCCTCCACCCACCCTCCTTTCCACTCACCTGGTCTCACCTATCATCTGCCAGCTAGTACTCCCCCACCCCCCCCACCATTCCACCTTCTTCTGACTTCTGCTCCCTTCCTTTTCAGTTGTGATGAAGTGTCTCGGCCTGAAGCATTGACCGTTTATTCCCCTCCATAGATGCTGCCTGACCTGCTGAGTTCCTCCAGCGTTTTGTATGTGTTGTCCAATGTCAATAACTTTTGCTAAATGAAGTGTTTTTAATTCTCTTGGGTCCCATGCTGTGTCAGTATCCAGTGAGTCTATTTGGGATGAATGGCCTGTATAAGATCAATAAGATCATGCCCTTTCTGTGATGCACCTTGATGAAAATATATTGGCACTTTTTTTTTCTGGGCTTCAGATTATGGGTGACTTTTGTTGAAGTAACATCACAAGAATCACACCATAACATAGCTATAGTTCAGAAGAACATGAAGGGAATTAACGTTGATCTGTCTTTGACTTTAGTGATTTGTATTTCTCAGGGCGAGGCCTGAAGTCATATGCTAACATTCATAGTGTTCAGGTTGGCCACCACGTCTTTCTGAATCTGCACACACTGAAGTTCTACTGCTTACCAGACAACTATGAAATCATCGACTCCTCTCTTGAAGACATAACAGTAAGCATGTGGTTTCATAAGACATGAATTAGACTGATTTACTTTCACTCTCTACTTCATTCTCCTGCCTTCTCCCCATAACCTTTGACACTTTTGCTAGTTATGTACCTGACAACCACAGCTTTAACTGTATCCAGTGTTCCTGGAAGCAATGAACAAGGGGCTTGAAAGGAGGTTCCCTCTTATTTTCCTCTTATGAAATTTTGACTTCTGATATAAAGCTCCTTTGGGATCATTACCCCTCAGTACCATATCCTTGTAAATCTTGAGAATGAATATTGAAAGTCTGACCCACTTTTGAGTATATTGTTCCATTGGCTTGTATCCATGATGGTTTCCTTCATGCATGATAATGATATACTGGAATATAGTTGTGAAGCTAGAAGAGTTATTCAGAACTTGGCCCAGGTACCCATTTTCCATGAATATTAATTGACAAACACAAGAAAATCTTCAGATGCTGGAGATCCAAAACAACACACATGAATTTCTGGAGGAACTCAGCAGGCCAGGCAGCATCTGTGGAAGAGAGTAAACTGATGTCCTGATGAAGGGTCTCAGCCCGAAACATTGTCTGTTAACTCTTTTCCATGGATGCTGCCTGGCCTGCTGAGTTGCTCCAGTATTTTGTGGGTGTTGTATTGACTAGCTTAGTGGTCACCAACCTTTTTAAGCCCAAGAACCCCTACCTCGGCCTTAGTGAAAGGCAAGATCGACCCCAAATCGATTAGTTACACGCATGCGCACAGAGGCAGAAAAGACTAGAAGTAAAACCCCACAACCCGGAAGTAGAAACAACGTATAAACACTGGGGTACTCGCCCTTTTTTTGCACCATGGGCCAGTTTAATATTGACAATATTCTTGCGAATCGACCGACGGGGGGTGGTGGGGGTGTTAAACACGACCGGAATACAGCGAGACTCGAAGCAGGTTCTTTATGTCCAGTCTATTCTGCAATTTAGTTTTCATGGCTCTCAGCACTGAGCTTCTGTCTCGCTTGCTCATTTTTTTTTCCGCTCACAAAACTGAACGGGTTTGTGCAGGGTGCTTGGACTCGAGGTGCCGAAGCAGTTTTGAGGTCCTAATTACCTCATTAGACAGCCTCCGGGCCCGAACAGCCTCCCGCCTGCCTGTCGCCAGATGCCTTGGCCAGATGTGGCTGTTCCTGTACCGGTGCCGTGGCAGTCACAGTCCAGAGAGAGGGACCGACTGAGCGAGGAGTGCGACAGGACGCGCGTCTGCTCCCCTATCAGCTGACAAGTTTGGCTCGAGGGATGACTTTACAGCGAGGTAGCCGCTGTGCTACTTATGAAACCCTGAACCCAAATTAGGTTGTCTGCGAATATTTTAGCACCGGGTTACCCACGAACATTCGGTGTGCTAAACGGGTTTAGAGGCGGCACCCATCTGTCCGCGCTCCAGGCCAGTAGCAACGGCATTTCTCACCGGCCGGTTACCCGAGGCTAACTAGTGATCCCTGGTGCAAGGGTATCACTGCGTTTAGGCAACTGATGACCTCGCATGTGTTCAAGTTCAACAGTGGGTGTGACAGGGAATGAGGAAAGGTGCAGCTGACTCCTATCGTTTCCTCGGGGCCCGGTGGTTGGGGACCACTGAATTGCACTGTGTAGCGCGGGGGAGCTACACGCATACGCACTGGGCAGAAAGAACGGAACTAAAACCCTGCAACCCGGAAACAATCTCTCAACAGTACTTGTGTATTTCTTTTTCTTTTTTTTTTGGGATCTACTGGGAAAGTCTCAAAGATTGACCAGTCGATCGCAATCGATGGGTTGGTGACCACTATACTAACTGATTCTGACCTTGCCTTAAGTCTGCACAAATTGTCTCCTTGCTAAGTCACCAACCTCAGAAACAGGAACTGCTGGACCAACAGTACAGTTGTATAGAGACCAGTGGTAACATTCTCATTCTAATCAATTTGAATTTGTTTATCTCAACATTTACCAGGATTTCAAATTGAACTCATCTATTGGTGTGAATCTTTTACACACCAAGCATTTTTTGCATCTGAGTACTTCTAGTTTGCAATACTAAGCTATAACAATTTTCAGGAAAATAAAATAATCCATTGGGTGGTGGAGTGGTGATGTGTTTCTGTCGAAGGAAGTGTAAGGAGCTCCTTCCCTCTGCTAATCTGCAAGTCACCCTTGGGCAAGGTGTAGCATCTGCTTAGCCCTCCCAATCAGGGTCACATGAAACCATGGGAGCTGATGGTGGATGGTCGTCTGAGCGGCTGGTACATACCACAAGTCTTGGTTATGCAAACACTGACGCCGGGCAGATAATCTGTGAAGAGAATTGATGATGGCTAAGGTCACCCATTGTAAAGACACTGCCCAGAAGGAGGCAATGGCAAACGACTTCTGTAGAAAAATTTGCCAAGAGCAGTTATGGTCCTGGATAGATAAAAGCATAAGAAAAGACAGACAAATAGAAGACCATGATTGTCCATGTCATACAACATGGCACATGATGATGATGAATGTAAACCATATGGTTTATGTGTAGGATATTCAAATATTCCAAGGGTGTCAAATTGAGGAGTGGTAATGGGGACAAGCTCCCACTACCTAAAAGTGCTCCTCACGGCACGCACCTCAAATAGCCTCTGACAACCAAGTCCAATTCTTGGCCTTCTCATGTGGCTTAGCCTTTAAGCCCGGCAGAACTGTTTCTACTGACAGGAGAAGAGGCGAAGGTGGGTCCTGGCGCCTTAAAACCAGTGCTTCGGGTAGATGGAGCTCGTCAGCCTGGGAAGGCAGTCCATCTAGGAGAGGGGAAACTCTGATTCCAAACCTCTGCTGCCTTGCGGCCATACCCACTCATGGGAAAGGCTTTGGGAGTAAACCCCGAGGACAAATCCGGAGCTGGAGTCCCTAAGGCAGTCCGACGTTGGTTTCAACCTCGTTCTGGCAACTCCTGCGACGACAGTGGTGCCAAGCTGTATCGGCCCTTGCCCTTCCCTTGGACAACATCAGTGGCGTGGAGAGGGGAGACTCTCTGCATGGGCAACTGCCAGTCTTCCATAAACCTTGCCCAGGCCTGCGCCCTGGAGAGGAAGCTCCAGCATCGCCTCACCGTGATGGCACAACTGAAGCAAGACTTTCCAGGCGCAGATCTATGGTCTTGCGAGACTAACAGATGCCACACACATTCAGATATCTGAAAGCTTTTCCCAAAATTAGAAAAACACATGCCACTGTTCGGATCAGTAGTTGGAAGGCATAAATTTTGTTGAGGGTTGTTAGGGCAGTGTATAATCCAATAGAAATAATGAAAATATTATCCAGGTACACTTTATCTTTAAAGATAAAGGCTGCGGGAAGGATCTGATTTGAGCCATTTCATGACTTTAGTCTATTTCTTTGTTCTAAAATTAAGATGAGATATATGTTTGCCCTTCCTTTAAGTCACCACCTTCTCGAATTGCCATAGTCTTTCTGGTGAAGGTACACTTGGAATGCTATTGAATCTTTTATCTCTCTTGATGGGGATGTTACAGTCCTGGCAATGACTAGCTGTCACCTATGATAAGTAAATCGCATTGAAACTTTGTATGAAAGTTGTTCTTCTGTTGTTTTATATCTGAGGATACAGTCACATGTATAGCACTATTCGTTGCCTTGCAGTATGTGTTGAAACCAACTTTCACAAAACAACACATTGCAAACTTGGACAAACAATCCAAACTGTCACGGGCTTACGATGGAACTACCTATCTACCAGGGATTGTCGGACTGAACAATATCAAGGCAAATGATTATGCCAATGTGGTGTTACAGGTAAGAAAATATAAGTAATCAGACAAGAGTGAGATCCACGTACTTTATGAATGATGCTGATCCTTAAATGATTGAGCAGCTGAGTCATTAGAACAGGTAGCTGTTCTGTTTGCTGTATTAGCTGTTGGATGTCTGTCGATTCTTTTAGGAGTTAGTAAGAAAACTACATGTTCTTCACATTTGCCTGGTCTTTGAGAGGAATCAGAGCCTTGCCTTTAACTGTCATGTTGAGGCTGATGCACACGAGAAATATATCAAGGTGATTTCTGTGTTAAAGAATGTTTTGGTTGAGCTGAAAGTGCTGGTGATAGAGAATGGTGATTAGGAAGTGGATATTGGCACTGCTGGGGAAAGAGAGAAGATTGATCCAAAGTTTGTAAGCAAAGATGATGAATACAGAAGAATTCAGATTCAGAATTATTTATCATATGTACATTGAAGCATACAGTGAAAAGACTTGTTAGCATTAACAGTTAATGCACCTAGGGATGTGCTGGAGACAGCTCACAATGTTACCACACATTTGCAGGCCCAGCATAGCATGCCTATAATGCTTGGCAGAACAACACAGAACCCAACAAGCAACAAAATGAGAACAGCACCCACCCACCTACACACACTGACAGGACTCTTGGTTTCCAGTTTCTAGGCTTTGGTCATCAGATTTCAACTTCTGGGATATTCAATCATTTTTTGGTATTGACTGCCTGCCCCTCTTGCCTTCTTAATCCGATTCTGGGACCCACAAACCTGGGACAGCCTGACATCCATGGATTGAGGTTGGAAAGTACACGCTGCATCCACAAAGGAAACAGCATTATGAAGGACCCCATGTACCCCTCATACAATCTCTTCTCCCTCCTGCCGTCTGGGAAAAGGCTTCGAAGCATTTGGGCTCTCATGACCAGACTATGTAACAGTTTCTTCCCCCAAGCTATCAGACTCCTCAATACCCGAAGCCTGGACTGACACCATGCCCTACTGTCCTGTTTATTATTTATTGTAATGCCTGCACTGTTTTTGTGCACTTTATGCAGTCCAGTGTAGGTCTGTAGTCTAGTGTAGCTTTCTCTGTTTTTTTTATTACGTAGTTCAGTCTAGTTTTTTGTACTGTGTCATGTAACACCATGGTCCTGAAAAACGTTGTCTCATTTTTACTATGCACTGTACCAGCAGTTATGGCCCAAATGACAATAAAAGTTGGCTTGACTTGAAAAGAGAATAAACTAGCAGTTACAATGCATGTTGTCCATGCAGGGCTAATTAAGGCACACACATGTGTATGTTAGATTGTAGAAGTATGGTTTTTTTGGTGGTGCTTTTAAACTTTCATGGCCTCTTTTCCTGGCCTTTCATGTTTTGGAATTCAATTTCTTTACTTCTGTTTCAGGCTTTGTCAAATGTGCCCCCGTTACGGAACTATTTCTTGGAAGAAGAAAACTATAAGGATATCAAGCGGCCACCAGGAGATATAATGTTCCTACTGGTGCAGAGGTTTGGAGAGCTGATGAGAAAACTCAGGAATCCCAGGAACTTCAAAGCTCATGTGTCTCCTCATGAAATGTTGCAGGCTGTAGTCCTGTGCAGCAAGAAACGTTTCCAAATTACCAAACAGGGTGAGTTGGTGAACCACGGTGGCATGCATCTGGTTGAACACAATAGTTGACAGCTTTAAAGCTGTGTCATCATCATCGTTTGCCAGCGTGGGTGGTCATGGTCTTCCATCTGTCTTAAGCCTGTGGGGAAGATCCCCTTCACGCTGTTGTTCTTATTTTCTCTATCCATGACCATGATTGTTCTTGGCAAATTTGTGGTTTGCCATTGCTGCCTTCTTTACAAAATGGAGGACCCCAGCCATTATCAATACTCTTCAGAGGTTCTCTGCCTAGCGTCAGTGATTGCGTAACTAGGACTTGTGATATGAACCAGCTGTTACCACCTGCTCCATGTCTTCACGTGACCCTGATGGGGTGGATGGGGGAGTGGGGCTAAGCAGAGCTGCACCTTGCCCAAGAGTGACTTGCAGGGTGGCAGAAGGAAGGAGCGCTATACTCCTATGTTGTTAGAGACGTATCCACACCCAGCCACCCAAAAAATGCAGAATTATAAATTGTTAGTTGTGATATGATTTGCTTGTTATTTCAGGTAAGCAGTAATGTAAATTTAGATGGAATCCTTCACAGGATTTTGTTAGCTCCTTTCATTTGTACTGAACTTGACAATTCAGCCAAGTAAAAGCATCAAGAAAAGTTATTATGGCTGATCCTTTGGGTATTTATCTTCCTCATACATTCTAGAATCTTGTATGTGGTTCGTAGCTCATTTGAGAATCTGTGGTAATGGTTCGAAAGTGCTTTGTATACGACAGTGGGAAGGAAAAAGGCATTGTGCTAGTGAAAAAAATGGATTCCCTGACGTCCTTGCCAACTCCAAGTAAAATGAGCTTAAATATAGCTATGGATAGTAGACTGGCTCATGATAGAAAGATATTTCATGACTACATTTGGGATTATTTTCCACAGGAATATGGTCTGCAGTCAACAGAATATGGGCTGAAGTCATATTACATTTCGTATTGAGTTGAGAGTGTGATAAAACACTCATCCCTTTAATGTGAAAAAAAACTTATCTAATAGTGATCATGGTTGAATTCAGTGCAGCTTTGAAAAGAAGAAATATATAACAGATTCTAAACCGCAGAACATCAGTGAGTGATTTTGAAGAATATATTATATTAATGGTGTCTCCATTTACTGAATGGAGAGCTCGGTTACAAGGTGCCAAGTTATTTTTGGTAATATTATTGTATTTCATTTAAATAATTTTAACTGCACTTTTTTATTCTGAAAATTTTAATAAGTATGTCATGTTTGACTATTATAAACATTCAGAACAACTCAATGCTTTAGCAGCTGTTAACTTGGTGGCATTGCTCTGGACAGCTGTTAAAGCTTTCTGAATATTCCCATGAGAAGGACTTGTGGCTGCCTCGTTAGAAAATTTTCACCCTGATTTTTTTAATGCCATGCAGGCTGAGCCACTTAGAATTGAGTCAGAGACATAAGAGACCTCGGATGCTGGAATCTGCAGAAGCAAACAATTTCCTGGAATTTTCATGTCACCACCCCTCTCCCTTCCTCTTTATACTGGGTTAGAAATTAGGTCAAATGGCTTGAACCAACAGAATTCTGACCCAGAGATGAGAGTACTATCACTGAGCCTGAACCGCAGGATATGGCTAGTATAAAGAGGGCAGGGGGGGTGGTGAGGCAAGAGCCTAGGATGATTGTTGGACCTTGATGAACAGGTTGCACCAGGTAAGGGAAGAGAGAGAGTTGGGATTGGAAGACAGTAGTAGGTTGATGATAGATGGAGACAGAGGGAAAACAAGTGAGGCAGATGGAGTGAGATAAGGGAAGGGGAAGGTTGGAGACAGCTTCTGGAAGGTGATAAGCAAGAACACAAAGGCTAGTCTGTGCAGCATATTAGCTCAGAGATATCTGCACCAGTATGGAGTAAACTTATAGGTTTGTCATAAGTGAGGGAAAAATCAACATTAACCATATTAATAATGAATGAGAAACATTGTGACACATGTATTTGAATGCAGACAAATGTACAATCATCCACTTTGAATTTTAATGTAAATGACTACTTTTCTAAGTGATGAAAGATTAATAATGAGGGCCAAATAAGACATTGATTATTCAATGTCATGTGAAGATGCTGAAGCTAATGAAAAAGACTAACTGTGTATGCAGTGGACTGACAGTCCAGGGAATTGGAATTGGTTTATTATTGTCACATGAACTGAGGTACAGTGAAAAGCTGGTCTTAATATGTTGCAGCTATACAAAGTCCTGATAAGATCACCTGGAGGACTAGGTACCAGATTTTAAAAAGGTTAGATTTGTCTTGTGGGGGGAATATTATGTAGTGTTATAAAAATAAGGGCTGCATAAGCCAGGGTAGTTTTCCCTGGAATTTGAATTAAGCAGTAATTTGATCAGATATATTAAGGAAACCGATTTTTAAAAACTATTTTGTTCTGTTTGTGGAGGAGGATGGGGCTGATGTGGGAAATGCTCAGAGTAGTGTTTGGTTGGTTGACTTGATTGGAATTGTCTACCTCATGTAGATCAATTCTTGGTTTTGAATTTGTTGATTTTTATTAACTAAAGGTATTTATGAATATGGGGCAGTTAACTAAATAATTGATCTTTCATAGAGCAATACAGTACAGGCCCTTCATCTCAACAATCCATGTAGCCTTGGTGTCCAACCAGCTAGTCCCAATTTCCGAAACGTCGACGGCGCTTCTCCCTATAGATGCTGCCTAGCCTGCTGTGTTCCACCAGCATTTTGTGTGTGTTGTTGTCCCAATTTCCTGTGTTTTGCCCATAACCCTCCGAGCCCCTCCAAGTACTTAACCACGAGTTTCTTAAATAATACTCTTGTACTTGCCTCATCTTTTTCAAAGGCAGCTCATTCCATATACTCACCTTGAAAAATTGTTGCTCAGCTTCCTTTTTAAATCTTTCACCTCTCACCCTAAATCTACACCAAGCTCTGGTAATCTCATCAAACAGCAGATTGGGTTTGAGGGGATGATTGGACAATTTCTTAGTATTATTTCTGCTTTTCAAAGTACTTTAGCCACTTTTCTTCCATCTGGGTATTCTTCAACCTGGTGGCATGAACACTTTTTCCTAGATCTTCTGGTAATTCTCTCCCTTCACTATTCCCTTTTCCCTCTCACCTTACCTCCTTACCTGCCCATCACCTCCATCTGGTATTCTCCCCCTTTTCTTTCTTCCATGACCCTCTGTCCTCTCCTATCAGCCTTCCCCCTTCTCCAATCAACTTGTATTTCTTTCACCAATTAAATTCCCAGCTCTTTACTTCACTCCTCCCCACTCTTGGTTTCACCTATCACCAAGTTTTTCTTCCGCCCTCCCCCCAGCTTCTAGCTCTGACTCCTCATCTTTTTTCCTGCAGTCCTGATGAAGGATCTCAGCCCAAAACGTCGACTATCCTCTTTTCCATAGATACTGCCTGGTCTGTTGAGTTCCTCCAGCATTTTGTGTGTGTTGAATCTAGTCTACAAAAAGCTTGTTTAAGTGCATATGTTCTAATACAGATGTACTTCATATATAAAATAAAAACAGAAGGTGTTGAAAATAGCAGGTTAGGCAACATTTGTGGAGAGAGAAACCTTTATTGTTTGTCAATGACTCTAATCAAAATTTTGCATTTCCTGTATTTGCATTATTTTTCACTTTAACTGCTAATTTATATTGTTTGATAAGTGTGATCTGTGTAGAATTGCAATGCATTTGAATGATGACTGCCAGAATCCAGTAAAACATTAAAATTTTAAAATATGAATCAATAACCCTACAGTTGTATTAATGTTTGAGGTACAAACTCTCAGAATATGATGAAATGTAGAATGAGAACATAAGAGCATCAGAAATAGGAGCAGGAGTAAGCCGTCTGGCCCGTTGAGCCTACTCCGCCATTCAGAAAGATCATGGCTGATCTGGCCATGGATTCATCTCCATCTACCTGCCTTTTCCCCATAACCCTTAATTCCCCTACAATGTAAAAAATCTGTCCAACCTTGTCTTAAATATATTTACTGAGGTAGCCTCCACTACTTATTGGGCAGCGAATTCCACAGGTTCACCACCCTCTGGGGAAAGCAATTCCTCCTTATCTCCAGCCTAAATCTACTCCCCCGAATCTTGAGGCTATGTCCCCTAGTTCCAGTCTCACTTATCAGTGGAAACAACTTTCCTGCCTCTATCTTATCTATCCCTTTCATAATTTTATATGTTTCAAAAAGATCTCATTCTTCTGAAAGTACAGGCCCAGGTGACTCAATCTCTCCTCATATGAGTTTCTTTGAGCTGTGATACTTATAATTTAGGAAAATGGAACCGGCAACAACAGCATCTATGGATGAGCATTTACAATAATACAGTGAAACACTTAATAGACAAACAAATAGACAGACAAAGTTCTATGTGCTGATGAAGGATTTCAGCTTGAAATATTGAACGTTTATTTGTCTCCATAGATGCTGCCTGACCTGCTGAGTTCCCCTAGCACTTTGTTACTCAGTTCTACATTCTGCTTTTGCAAGTTGCTGACATACCTACTGCTTATTCAGCATTTCTTATTCTAGTATGTATTATTTTAGTGTTGTTATTGCTACAGCCTATGAAATTCCAACAGGGATATATTTAAGACAAGTTTTATTTTTAATATACTTTGGTGCATAACCATGTATCCTGTAGTTTTCAATTTAATTTCTTTATTTTTAAAGAGAATCATGAAAATTAGACTTTGTCTTGATAATTCCCAAAAAGACCTTTGCAATGGATGACTCCAGTGAATTATTTGTCTGTTATTGTAACACACACAAAACACTGGAGATACACTCAGCAAGTCAGGCAGCAGCTACAGATGGGAATAAGCAGTCCCATTCGAAGCTTCGGGAAGAGATCACCCCACCAGAAACATTGATTGTTTAATACCCCTTCGTAGATACTGTCTGATTTGCTGAGTACCTCCTGCAATTTATGTATTGCTCAATATTTCCAGCATCTGCAGAATTGCTTATGTTTATGATCTGTGTGCTGTTGCAGGTGATGCTGTTGACTTCCTGTCCTGGTTTCTAAATGCACTTCATATGGCTTTAGGAGGGAACAAGAAGAAAAAGAGTAAGTAGTTCCATATAAAAAAAATTCATATGAGCACAATTGTACTTCATTGTAATATGTGAATGTATATATATGTTGTCTGAAGAGTCATGAGAGATTTTACAGTTCAGATGCTTTAGTGCTTTAGTTATAAGAACCCTGTATAGTTTAGAAGGCAATACATTATTGGGTGAATGTGGTGAGGAATTGATAATAATAAGTATATTCCCAGATTTCTTAGAAACAGAAATATTGAAAATAGGAGCAAGAGTTGATGGCTAGTCCTTTTGGGCTTGCACTGTCATCACTGATTCGCTAGACTCTGAAAACTCACGCTCATTCCTCAATCACAATTTATTTTTGTCCAAGGAGACCAGCATGGCTCCTGTCACCACACCATTCTGAAGTTTGAACAGAGAAGTGCCATTTTTATATAAAATTGACTTAACAGTTACAGATATTGACCGTTTGGTAAACTGAGTTTGTTCAAATTCCTTATTTGCAATATCAGTCACTGTTCACAATTTTGGTGTTAATAAGTGAATAGATTATAAGTCAATAAAAACTACAAGCTAACAACCATTAATACCTTGAAGTTAGTAATTGTCCCTTAGTTGGTGTGTACTCCCTGAACCCTTCCATTCCATCCTTATCTCGTATCATCCTCTGCTTTGTGTGCAAAGGGAAGCTATGTTCTTCAAAGACCTTTCTTGCCTAGACTGATTGCAAATTTTACTGGCTGTGTGTTTGCCTGGACATCATCTTAACCCTTGCCTTGCCGCACTTCCACACTACCACCATTCACAACTATCATGGCCGTTTATTCACTTCAGCCTAACAAGTAAAAATAGGGAATTACCCTTTTTCTATCTTCTTCCTAAATCCTTTGATTCATATAAAAGAAATATATCTACATCTGTGATGACCTGTCCTTCACGCCCTTCTATGCTAGAGAATCACTGAATTCATCTCTCTACAAGAAAAAAATTCTCCTGACTTTGGTTTCAAATTCGAAATCTTAACTTCCAATTGTCCGACTGCTGCTTTTTCTGGTAATTTTTCACTTTGGGTTTAATTTTGTTCCTAATGTCTTTCAGAAGCCATGCTTGAGCCCTTTTCCATCATTAAAGAAACCTTTTATTCAGGCCATTCCCTTTTCTCAGTACTGCCATCAGGAAGGAGGTACAGGAGCCTGAAAGCACACACGTGAAGGTTCAACAAGAGCTTCTTTCCCTCCTATTATCAGGTTCATGAAATGGCCTGAAAAACTCTTCACACCACCTTGGACTCTTATTTCTTTATCCTCTCTCTTAACTTGCACTAATGTCAATAAGTTTTATTTTGTTTAAGTTCATGTTTATGTTTTTAATGTACTATGCTGCTGCAAAAAATAATTTTATTGGCTGCACTACCCTCACTGAGGTGTTGTAACATCAGCTAGACAGTCAACTAAACTCCATTCAAGAATGACATGAGAATCAGGATATTACCTCTTAGATCCTTGGTTTTGTTGCAGACTCAATGGCATGACATAGTGAATAAGGAGTGAAGCTGAATAAAAAAACAAAGTACATTGCAATTATAATGTTGTTGCCATTCGCACAATTAAACATACACAGATAAGTAAGAGCTTTTGTTAAGCTTCCTGCAGGTAAATATTATAAGATTCCGACAAGTAAATACAATAGGTAAGTAGTTTGTGTAAGCCATTAGCATCTAGGTTGGTGTCAAATAAACTTAAAAATAACATTCTATTTCTGCAAACTTTTTATACCTTTAGATTTACTTCTAAACAATATACCATCAATTTACAAGCAATGCTTCTGCAGGGGAAACATCAGGACGGCTTTAGAGAGAAACTGCTTCAGCTCCTAACAAACCTTTGGCTTTTGCCAGCCAGTGTGCTTTCCTACTTACTACTTCCTGACTGCACAGGAAGTGACCTGATACAGATTTGAAACTGCTCGTTTCAAAATAAAAGCTGAATGTGCTTAATCACATAGTAAAAACAAGTCAATTGCCCAAAGGGCAAAACAATGGTAGTTATACCTTGGATATGTATGCCCATGGTAATAAGTTCGAACTTCCCTGATTTAGACAATAGACAGTAGGTGCAGAAGTAGACCATTTGGCCCTTTGAGCCTGCACTGCCATTCTGAAATCATGGCTGATCATCTACTATCAATACCCAGTTCCTGCCTTGTCCCCATATCCCTTGATTCCCCTATCCATCAGATATCTATCTAGCTCCTTCTTGAAAGCATCCAGAGAACTGGCCTCCACTACCTTCCGAGGCAGTGCATTCCACACCCCCACAACTCTCTGGGAGAAGTAGTTTTTCCTTAACTCTGTCCTAAATGACCTACCCCTTATTCTCAAACCATGCCCTCTGGTACTGGACTCTCCCAGCATCGGGAACATATTTCCTGCCTCTATCTTGTCCAATCCCTTAATAATCTTATATGTTGCAATCAGATCCCCTCTCAATCTCCTTAATTCCAGCGTGTACAAGCCCAGTCTCTCTAACCTCTCTGTGTAAGATAGTCCGGACATCCCAGGAATTAACCTTGTGAATCTATGCTGCACTTCCTCTATAGCCAGGATGTCCTTCCTTAACCGTGGAGACCAAAACTCCACACAATTGTACACAATACTCCAGGTGTGGTCTCACCAGGTCCCTGTACAAATGCAAAAGAATTTCCTTGCTCTTGTACTCAATTCCCTTTGTAATAAAGGCCAACATTTCATTAGCCTTCTTCACTGCCTGCTGCACTTGCTCATTCACCATCAGTGACTGATGAACAAATACTCCTAGATCTCTTTGTATTTCTCCCTTACCTAACTCTACACCATTCAGATAATAATTTGCCTTCCTGTTCTTACACCCAAAGTGGATAACCTCACACTTATTCACATTAAACGTCATCTGCCAAGTATCTGCCCACTCACTCAGCCTATCCAAGTCACCCTGAATTCTCCAAACATCCTCATCACGTCACACTGCCACCCAGCTTAGTATCATCAGCAAACTTGCTGATGTTATTCTCAAAGCCTTTATCTAAATCGTTGATGTAAATCGTAAACAGCTGTGGTCCCAATACTGAGCCCTGTGGCACCCCACTAGTCACCACCTGCCATTCTGAGAAACACCCATTCTCTGTTACCCTTTGCTTTTTATCTGCCAACCAGTTTTCTATCCATGTCAATATCTTCCCCCCAATGCCATGAGCTCTGATTTTACCCACCAATCTCCTATGTGGGACCTTATCAAATGCCTTCTGAAAATTGAGGTACACTACATCCACTGGATCTCCCTTGTCTAACTTCCTGGTTACATCCTCGAAAAAATCCAATAGATTAGTCAAGCATGATTTGCCCTTGGTAAATCTATGCTGGCTCGGCCCAATCCTATCACTGCTATCTAGATATGCCACTATTTCATCTTTAATAATGGACTCTAGCATCTTCCCCACTACTGATGTTAGGCTGACAGTACAATAGTTCTCTGTTTTCTCCCTCCCTCCTCTCTTAAAAAGTGGGATAACATTAGCCATTCTCCAATCCTCAGGAACTGATCCTGAATCTAAGGAACATTGGAAAATGATTACCAATGCATCCGCAATTTCCAGGGCCACCTCCTTTAGTACCCTAGGATGCAGACCATCTGGACCTGGGGATTTGTCAGCCTTCAGTCTCATCAGTCTACTCATCACCGTTTCCTTCCTAATGTCAATCTGTTTAATTTCCTCTGTTACCCTATGTCCTTGGCCCATCCATACATCTGGGAGATTGCTTGTGTCTTCTCTAGTGAAGACAGATCTGAAGTACTTATTAAATTCTTCTGCCATTTCTCTATTTCCCATAACAATTTCACCCAATTCATTCTTCAAGGGCCCAACATTGTTCTTAACTATCTTCTTTCTCTTCACATACCTAAAAAAGCTTTTGCTGTCCTCCTTTATATTCCTGGCTAGCTTGTGTTCGTACCTCATTTTTTCTCCCCATATTGCCTTTTTAGTTAAGTTCTGTTGTTCCTTTAAAAACTTCCCAATCATCTGTCCTCCCACTCACCTTAGCTCTGTCATACTTACTTTTTTTTAATGCTATGCAATCTCTGACTTCCTTTGTAAACCACTGTGGCCCCTTTCCCCCCTTTGAATCCTTCCTTCTCCGGGGGATGAACTGATTTTGCACCTTGTGCATTATTCCCAAGAATACCTGCCATTGCTGTTCCACTGTCTTTTCTGCTAGGATATCCATACAGTTAACTTTGTCCAGCTCCTCCCTCATGGCTCCATAGTCTCCTTTGTTCAACTGCAACACTGACACCTCCGATCTTCCCTTATCCTTCTCAAATTGCAGATAAAAACTGATCATATTATTTTTGGATCAGACAGGAATCAATAATTGTTAATCATAGTGCATACATTCTTTAAATATTATCCATTGTTTCCCCACTACCAATCCCTTTAGTAAAGTTCTTCAATGTATCATTGCCATCTCATACCTCGTACCTGGAAGTTTCCTTTGTTCAATTTAGGATCTCTAATTTCAGACTCTATCTTGTGTTCTGGTGGTGGCTCCCTAAAGGACTGTGTACCACATGACTTAATTATTCCTTTCTCATCACCAGTCAACAGTAGCTTGCCTCAAGTTGGTTCTTTGGCATTTTGGTCTTTTAAAAAGCTCTCACTTGGATTCTCCAGGAATTTCTCCTCCACATACAACTGCTAATTTTGATTGACCAACCAATATATAGATGAAAGCTATCTATGATGACAGTTATACCCTTATTGCACACGTCTTCAAATTCCTTGTTTAATTCAACCTCCTTCATCACTATGCTTGGGGATCTGTAGACAATTCCAATGCTTTTTTGTCCCTGGCTCCCACCCATAACAATCTCACGTTATGACTCCTACATGAACTGAACTGTTAACACTTGGTGGGCCTGTATCAGACTTTGGCCATCTGGTCAATTAGTGCACTCATTTTTATATCCATGAGGTCTGGCACAGCAAGAGTCATGGTCCTCGCTATGGGGAGTAAAATGTGTTCCACTACAATGGGTTCAGCTGTTCTTATTGAGTTGCTAAAGTGGCAGTAAATGGGTAATGTGGACCTTAAGATGATTGTGGTATTGTTTTGTGTTTTCTCAATATTGAAATGAATTTCTCATTGCAGCCATCATCAACAGTGTGTTCCAGGGTTCCATGCGGATATTCACAAAGAAGCTGCCTCCACCAGATCTGGTTAGGACTTTTATTATTGCTTCTCTTACTTTCATTGTACGTTTGTTCCACGCCTCCTGATTGACAAGACAGAACAGAGTAGGATTCCGATGGGTACTGGATTGACTTATTATTGGTAGGATAGATGCAAAACTGAGAGCCATTAAGGTCTGAAGCTTTAAAAATTCTGTTACCAAGAGTAGAGGGTTCTAGGATCAGAGGTCACAGCCTCAGAATAGAAGGATGGCCCTCTAGAACAGATGAGGCTTTAGGTTGTCAGTAATGAATTTGTGGAATTCATTACCAGAGACAGCTGTGAAGGCAGAGTCTTTGAGTTTATTTATAGATAAGTTCTTGATTAGTAAGGGCATGAAAGGTTATGAGGAGAAGGCAGGAGAATGGGGTTGAGATGGATAATAAATCAACCATGATGGAAAGGCAGCGCAGACTGGATGGGCCAAATGGCTTAATTCTTCTCCTAAATCTTATGGTCTTGTTATTGCCAATATGTCGAAAATGGTGCTGTCCTTTTTACATTTATTGCCACTTTAAGGTCAGAATATCACTTGCAGATTTATCTGATACAATTTTTAAATTGCTTATTCTTTTAGCCACATGGTGCCATTAATGCAAGTTAATTCTGCCTGTATTGTAAATTGAACTAATTTTGTTTCAAACCCTTCATTGTTAGGGTGTCAGAGATGGAGGTAGACAGGAGAAGGCTTTCAGAATGTTTCATTTCTTTTGACTACATTGTTTATTTGGAGCTGGTAAATGATGCAAGTCCCTACTTGTCTTCAGGCACTCAATGTAGTTGAACTGTGAAGCTGTTTCTAATTTACCTCTTCACATGCTCTTAGTGCAAGTAGAACAGTGGTTAGTTATAATATAAAACTCCCTCTAGATTGCCCCGTCAAATATTTGTAGTGCAGGTAAAATAAAGCTGCCCATAATTTGCTCCAATCATCTCTCTTGGTAAGGTTTGATATAAGTTAAAGCTCTCAACAATAGAACAACTTCTATTGTAACCCTGTGAAATTTCTACCTGATTTTAAGTAGACTTTCAGCCACTTAATATTTAGAGTTACTTATTTTTATTTAACAATCAAAATAAAATGTCACTGGGCTTCACTTTATATATTTATTTCCTTTCTGTTCAATTAATTTTAGGGATGTTCTTCTTTATCAACAGAATGTTATTTGAAATTAGTGTCATTGTTCATAGGGAGAAATATTTACCCAGTGAATGTTAATAATTTTGGAATAGATTGTGATGGAAAGCCATTCTAACACTGCTGAAGAAATGAATGGAAGGTTGGAACTGAAGTTGTAAACAAAGCCAGATTTATTGGGCTGAATGGCTTTTTCCTATGATTTTAAAACAACATTTCTGCATTGAAAACTGGCGGAGCAATCGCTGATATTTGATTGATTTTAGAAATGGGAGCACCGCAGTAAGCGCAGCGTACTTGCTAAAGTGTATCAGAGCAATTCCGAGAAGCCTGGGGGAATGATTTAAAACATTGTCCTTGAGAGCTGAGCTTGCATCTTGTCAGCTTGATGAATGGGTGGGATAATCATTCCTCTTGTGACCAGTCTGCCTGTGGAAATGCATTGAGTATGGAGATTACTTAGCTGCCAGTGGCTTCTTTTGTGTTCAAAACATTTTAATAGACTTTTAAAAGGAAAGCATTAACTTTTGTTTTATGTTCGCTTCCTAGACACCCGAGGAAAAAGAGCAACTGTTGGAGATGCAGGAGTTCAAGGAAACAATGACAGAGTCCACATTCCTGTACTTGACGCTTGACCTGCCGACTGCCCCTCTGTATAAGGATGAGAAGGAGCAGCTGATCATTCCACAAGTTCCACTCTTCAACATCTTGGCAAAATTCAATGGCATCACAGAGAAGGTTGATACAAAATCAAAAGGCAAATGTGAATAAAACTGAATACTCTTGGCAAACTAAAATTAATTGAGCTGACTAGGCAGCAGTGATAACAGAATCAATGATGAGGCTGTACAGAAAACTCTTAGATCGACAGAGTGCTTCCACCTGTGAGGCAAGTCCAGTTAGTGATGATGCGCAAATGGGGGTCTCAGCACTTTGGTACACCTGAGAATTCAAAACCTCTAATGTTTCCTGGTGGCTTGGTCAGTATTTCCTTTGAACATGAAGGAAGAGTACAAAGCTAGTAGCAGGATTCTTAGCAGTGTGGGAGAGCAGAGGTATCTTGGGGGAGGGTTGGTTAAGAAGGCATTTGATGTGCTGGCCTTCATTAGTTGGGAGATTGTCATGAGCCATGAAATAATGTTGCAGCTCTATAAAACTGGCTAGACCACACTTGGAGTATTGTGTTTAGTTCTGGTCACGTCATTATAAAGAATGTGGAAGCTTTAGTGAGGGTGCAGAGGAGTTTTACAAGGATGCTGCTTGGATTATGGAGCGTGTCTTGTGAGGAAAGGTTCATCAAGCTAAGGCATTTCTCTGGAGTGAAGGAGGATGAGATGTGACTTGTTAGAGGTATCTAAGATGACATAAGGCATAGATTGAGTGTACAGCAAGACACTTTCTCAGGGTGGCAATATGAGGTTTTAAGGTGAGTCTAGGGGTTGTCAGGTATGTTTGTTTACAGAATGATGTGTGTGAAATGCACTGCTGGGCTTGGTAGTCAAGGGAGATATAAAAACAACATTTAAGAGATATAGTACATGGATGATATAAAATGGAGGGCTATCTGGGAAGGAAAGGTTAGATTGATCTTGGAGTAAGTTGAGAGGTTGTACAAAATCGTGCTCTGAAGGGCCTGTACTGTTCTATTAATTCCCCTTGTGAGTGTTCCCACTGAATCTCCTCCCATTATCTTTCAAGATTTGCTTTCCAAATTGTGACAGCATTATGTGTAAATAGACTTTCTCCTTTGCCTGTAATTTTTGGCAATTATCTTAAAACATTGTCCATTCTCCTTTTGGTTTCTCTGACTTTTGAACTTGACTAAAATATTCTTAACACTTGGTGGCATTGACATTGCCAGAAGGTTTCCCTTCTGTCAGGACCCTTGATGAAGGAGACAAAGGTGACACCTTTAATTATAAGTTTAACTCACTATCTACCTGCATTCTGTGGCAACAGACTTAGCTCAAAGGCTGAGTACCTTAAACCTTACTGCCTTCTAAGCACATGTGCTGGAGTAGATTTCATCATCTGGCTGCAGCCACGTATTTTGAAATAAGATAGAGCATTCTTTTGGGGAAAATATTCCCAATTTATTGGCAGCTAATCCACTACTGATGGTGCATCATGGCTATAGAGCATAGATGTGCAAAATTAATTTCACCAAGTTGTTAAGACTTCCTTAGCATTACCTTGACCATTGCAGTTGTAAACTTAACTGGTTCCTCCCCATGACTTCCCATGCTGTTGGAGTGGAGGTTGCATGTCCCCTCTGTGACTGCAAGTGTTTCCTCCGACATTCCAACAATCTGACATTGATAGTTTAATTCACTACTGGTAATTAGTTTAGTATTGTCACATGCCCTGAGATACAGTGAAAAACTTTTGTCTGAATGCCGACCAGACAGAATAATCTGTATATAAGTACCTCAAGGTAATACAAAAGATTTTAAAACTTTTAACTTTTAACTTGTAACTTTTCTGGTATGTAGATCAGTGATAACATCTGATGGGACACGAAGAGAATAAGATAAAATTAGGATAAATAGCAAACATGAGGAAATCTGCAGATGCTGGAAATTCAAACAACAAGACACACAAAATGCTGGTGGAACATAGCAGGCCAGGCAGCATCTATAGAGAGAAGCACTGTTGACGTTTCGGGCCGAGACCCTTCGTCAGGACTAACCGAAAGGAAAGATACGAAGAGTCTCGGCCCAAAACGTCGACAGTGCTTCTCCCTATAGATGCTGCCTGGCCTGCTGTGTTTCACCAGCATTTTGTGTGTGTTGTTAGGATAAATAGTTGCTTGATAATCAGTGTAAAGACTTATTTCCACTCCTGATGAAGGGTTTTGGTCTGAAACATCAACTGTTTACTCTTTTCCATAGATGCTGCCTGATCTGCTGAGTTCCTCCAGAATTCTGTGTTTGTTACTCTGGATTTCCAGCATCTACAGAATCTTGTGTTTATTATTTCTATGCTTTTTAACTTCATCGCAATACTGATTATCTTGTCTTGTTTTGTAGAGCTGTTTGTTGGGAACTTGCTGTGCACAGATTGGGTATTCTGTTATTAATCTAATTGCCACTGGCAAAACTGACAATTATTGTGCACCTCTTGTTTCTCTGATCAGTATGTGTAGCTTGTTGGGTGACTTCAGTGCAGTTAAGTGCCATTTTAATTGGGGTAGGTGTGCTGTCACATAAAAATCAGTCTGCTTATGCAGGGCAGGACTTTTTTTCACGAAGAGTGGTATTGGAATTTCTCTGAAAACTGTGTAGTTAATTTTAATGATCACCTGCTTATTTAACAAGGAAGTTTGAAAACTATGTTAAATTTTTAAATTTACCACAATGGGATTTTAATTTGTACTTTCAATAATATTAATCCAGTAACATAGCCACTACTCTAACACACACAAAATGCTGGAGGAACTCAGCGGGATGATCAAGCCCAGTCTTGGTGAAGGGTCTCGGCCAAAAATGTCGACTGTTTACTCTTCTGCATAGATGCTGTCTGGCCTGCTGAGTTCCTCCAGCATTTTGTGTGTGTGTTGCTTTGGATTTCCAGCATCTTCAGATTTTGTTTTCCTACATTACAATATCTATGACTGTTACTTGTACTTTATTTGCTGCTAGGTATTTTAAACCACTCTGAGGTTATGAAAGGTAGATATAAATTATCCTACAACATGCTTTGAAAAGGGTGGGAGCAGGAATTCACTCACACTGTCTCGCCAAATGCTGGTTTATCAACCAAAGGGATCTAAACAATGATGTAGTTAACACTTACCAAACTGTTTATTGTATTTTCTTCAGGAGTATAAAACCTACAAGGAGAATTTCCTGAAGAGGTTCCAGCTGACAAAGCTACCCCCCTATCTCATCTTTTACATCAAGAGATTCACAAAGAATAATTTCTTCATAGAGAAGAACCCCACCATTGTCAATTTTCCAATTACGTAAGTAATTTGTGTTTAGTTTTCAGTATTTTCACCTTTTAATTGTATAGTTCCTTTAATATCCATCATAACATTATCAACTAAAATGGGAAATGCTGGAAGTACTCAGTAGGTCATGCAGCATCTGTGGAGCAAGATACAGGGTTAACATTTCAGATCAATCTGCTGGCAAGCTATAAAGGTTGATTATATGAAATTATAATATCCTGAAGACTAAATCAACATTTTAAATGATGACCTGTGATCAGAACTGATTATCTGTTGCATGTTTCCAGTACTTGTTGATAACTGTAAACTTTTTGCTAAACCAAATCCTCAGCTGATTTCCCCACATGCTCTGTCTCTGACTTGCCATAAGCACAAACATTCTGCTTTCCTTGGGCTGGAGGTGCTAAAGTATTTGTAACGTTTCAACTACAGCTTGGCTGATGTCAGCTAATGCAGCATAGAAACTTGAAATGCTGGGTGAAGCAATACTTTGGGAGCCATCCAGGTGTTGAGTAAACACACCGGAACATGCTTGAATTATGAGTTTCAGATTCAGATTTACTTACCACATGTTCACTGAAACATACAGTGAAACGTGCTTGTAGTAGTTACTCGAAAACAAACCAAAACCGCTCAGGCATTAAGCATGGGGATTGACACTGCATTATGATGCACAACAGTACAAGAAGTTGTAAAGTCGAAGAAAGTATGTGTGTTCCTTTACTGAGAAATCAGCAAAGACAAACAGTCTTGAAATGATAAAAACTAATGAAACTAAAACCAGCAATGTAACAAAATAAACAGTCCAAGCGTATTCAAACATACTTAAGCCAAGTATATTTAAGCAGTCAGCAAAAAAATCACCCCCCTGCCCACTCCCTAGCTCTACAAAATACATTACAGACAGAATGTAGATGCATGGCTTCTACAACATCATTTGCATTACCTACCAACGTACCTAAGGATGTGCTGGGGGCAGCATGCTGGGGGCACCACATATTCCGGCACTGATGTAACAGGCCCACAGTGCTCAGCAGAACAACACAAAGCACAATAGAATAGAACACAAGAAACAAATAAAACAGTAAAACAAGCCACTCTCCTCCTGCTTTCACTCCCTCCCACACACCCACACGGGCAATCCTCCAGTCTCCAGACCCCAGGCTTCAGCCATTAGACTTCAACATCCAGACTTCGATCAGCCTTTAGGCTTCGATCTCTCATATTACCCTTGGACTAGCCAGTGAAGGGACCCTGAACTCCGGTCTCGCCAGCTGTCAGTTCCCCTATCCCTTTCGGGTAATGAGAATTTAGCATTATAAAACCAACATGCTTATTGAAATGTGTTTCAGGAATGTGGATTTAAGAGAATACCTGTCCGAAGAGGTTCAGGCTGTGCACAAACACACCACCTATGACCTAATAGGTAATGTGGTACATGATGGAAAGCCTGGTGAAGGAGCATATCGGGTCCACGTTTTGCATCATGTGAGTATGCATTTGATAAAACCCTGTCTGTTACTGGTATTTCTTTCTTTTTACGAGACTCCTGGAAGTTTAGCTGTACTCGACTTGGTTGACCCTCAGTGGAATGAATGAATGCAATGTTACAGATATTGAAAGAAAGATTAGCTTCAGCTTGTGCCAAATAAGTTCCTTAGGCCATGCAGAGGAGAATAAACATTTCACTATGTAATATTCTCTTAATTGAATTGTGGCATGGTAGCGTAGTGCTCCCACTGCCCATTCATACTCCTCACCTCCATTTAGGGCCCCAAATGGTCCTTCCAGGTGAGGCAGCGTGTCATCTGTGAGTCTTTCGGGGTTATCTGCAGTATCTTGTGGAACTGGTGTGGCATCCCCTACCTAATGCAGATTGAAGGACCACTTTGTTGAGCACCTTTGCTCCGTATGCAACAGGCAGAATTTCCCAATGACCAACCATTCTAACTTCAATCCCTGTTCCCATTCCAGCATGTTAGTCCATGGCCTTCCACTTTCAGGTTGGAGGAGCAACATTTCATATTTCATCTAGGTAGCCTCCAAATGACAACATGAATATTGATTTCTCGAACTTCCAGTAATTTTGTTTCTCCTCCCTCTTCTCTTCTTCCATTCTCTGCTTTTATTCCTTTTCTGCACCTGCCCATCACCTCCCCTGGTGCCCCTCCTCCTTCTCTCTTTCTCATGATCCACTTTGCTCTCCTATCAAATTCCTTCTTTAGTCCTTTACCATTTCCAGCTATATCTTCTCATCTTCTCACTTTGTCCTTCCCTCCCCTACCCACCTACCAGCTTGTACTCGTTCCCCTGCTCCCACCTTATTTTGACTTCCTCCCTCTTCCTTTCCAGTCCTGGTGAAGAGTCCTGGTCCAAAATTATGGCTCTTTATTCCTTTACATAGTTGCTGCCGGACCTGAGTATTTTGTGTATATTATAGTGGATTTTTTTTACACACTTTTCCCATTTGGACATTGAACTGGTAGATTGGCTTATTGTCACATATGCTGAAGTAAGGTACAGTGAAAATCTTCGTTGTTTTTCATGCCTTCATTACAAATCACTTCAGTTCATTAGTGCATGAGATAGTCCAGGAAGAGCAAGGTATAAAGGGACCTGTGCAGTTTATCACCATAGCCCTGCTCTTTTACAACATGTTTAATACAATTTGACTGTACATACTGTATATGCAACCAAATGAAACAATGTTCCTTTGGACCACAGTACACCTGTACAACAAATATCATGCACAGCAAGTAAACCTAAATATTATACTATAAATAAATTAATAAAATATAATTCAAAATGCATGAGGTAAACCTCAGCCCAAGTAATCAGTAAACATCTTCTTGTCCCTAGTGACACGACCTCGGTGGTGGCAGGATATCCATTAGTCTCATATCCTGTTGGAAGAAGCCGTAATTCAGTCTTGACAGTCCTTTTCCTAATGCTTCTGTACCTCCTTCCTGATGATAGTGGGTCAAAGAGATTGTGGGATGGTTGGTAGGGATCCTCAACAATACTCTGAGGCCCTTTGTCTGCAACAGAGGGAAGATGAATAAACGTGAGGAACTGAACGTAATAGTGCTAGAGAAATTAATGGGGCTAAAGGACATCAGACTCTTAAGGCTTATAATGAGTAGACAATAGGTGCAGAAGTAGACCATTCGGCCCCTCGTCTGCACCGCCATTCTGAGATCATGGCTGATCATTCACTATTAATACCCAGTCCCAGCCTTGTCCCCATATCCCTTGATTCCCCTATCCATGAGATATCTATCTAGCTCCTTCTTGAAAGCATCCAGAGAATTGGCCTCCACTGCCTTCCGAGGCAGTGCATTCCAGACCCCCACAACTCACTGGGAGAAGAAGCTCTTCCTCAACTCTGTTTTAAATAACTGATCTCTTATTCTCAATCCATGCCCTCTGGTACTGGACTCTCCCAATATCTGGAACATATTTCCTGCCTCAATCCTATCAAATCCTTTAATTATCTTAAACATTTCAATCAGATCCCCTCTCAATCTCCTCAATTCCAGCGTGTACAAGCCCAATCTCCCTGCGTAAGACAGCCCTGCCATCCCAGGAATCAACCTAGTCAGAATGCCAGAATGTCCTTCCTTAAACCTGGAGACCAAAACTGTACACAATATTCCAGGTGTGGTCTCACCAGGGCCCTGTACAAATGCAAAAGGACATCCTTCCTCTTGTACTCAATTCCCCTTGTAATAAAGGCCAACATTCCATTTGCCCTCTTCACTGCCTGTTGCACTTGCTCATTCACCTTCATTGACTGATGAACTAGGACTCCTAGGTCTCTTTGCATTTCTCCCTTACCTAACTCTACACCATTCAGACAATACTCTGCCCTCTTGTTCCTGCTTCCAAAGTGGATAACTTCACATTTATTCACATTGAATGACATCTGCCAAGTATCTGCCCACTCACCCAGCCTATCCAAGTCTCCCTGTATTCTCCTAACGTCCTCTTCGCATGTCACACTGCCACCCAGTTTAGTATCGTAAGCAAACTTGCTGATATGGTTTTCAATGCCCTCATCTAAATCGTTGACATAAATCGTAAAGAGCTGTGGTCCCAATACAGAGCCCTGTGGTACCCCACTAGTCACCTCCAGCCAGTCCGAGAAACACCCATTCACTGCTACCCTTTGCTTTCTATCTGCCAACCAGTTTTCTATCCATGTTGAAACCCTGCCCCCAATGCCATGAGCTCTGATTTTACTCACCAATCTCCTATGTGGCACCTTATCGAATGCCTTCTGAAAATCTAGGTACACAACATCCACTGGCTTACCCTCGTCTAACATCCTTGTTACACCCTCAAAAAACTCCAACAGATTAGTCAAGCATGATTTGCCCTTGGTAAATCCATGCTGGCTCGGCCTAATCCTATTACTGCCATCAAGATGTGCCACTATTTCGTCCTTAAAAATGGACTCAAGCATCTTCCCCACGACTGACGTTAGGCTAACAGGGCGATAGTTCTCCGTTTTCTCCTTCCCTCCCTTCTTGAAAAGTGGGATAACATTAGCCACTCTCCAATCTTCAGGAACTGATCCTGAATCTAAGGAACATTGGAAAATGATTACCAATGCATCCGCAATTTCCTGAGCCACCTCTTTTAGAACCCTCGGATGCAGACCATCTGGACCCGGGGATTTATTAGCCTTCAGTCCTACCAGTCTACTCATCACAGTTTCTTTCCTAATGTCAATCTGTCTCAATTCCTCTGATATCTTATGACCCTGGCCAATCCATACATCTGGGAGATTGCTTGTGTCCTCCCTGGTGAAGACAGATCTAAAGTACGCATTAAATTCTGTTGCCATTTCCCCGTTTCCCATAACAATTTCTCCCAATTCATTCTTCAAGGGGCCACATTGTTCTTAACTATCTTCTTACTCTTCACATAGCTAAAAAAGCTTTTGCTATCCCCTTTTATATTCCTGGCTAGACTGAGCTCATACCTAATTTTTTCTCTCCGTATTGCTTTTTTAGTTAAGATCTGCTGTTCCTTAAAACTTTCCCAATCATCTGTATTCCCACTCATCTTAGCCCTGTCATACTTCTTTTTCTTTAATGCTATACAATCTCTGACTTCCTTTGTCAACCACTGTGGCCCCTTCCCCCTCTTTGAATCCTTCCTTCTCATTGGAATGAACTGCTTTTGCATCTTTTGTATTATCCCCAAGAATATCTGCCACTGCTGATCCACTGTCTTTCCTGCCAGGGCATCCACCCATTTAACTTTGGCCAGCTCTTCCCTCATGGCTCCGTAGTCTCCTTTATTTAATTGCAACACTGACACCTCTGATCTGCCCTTATTCCTCTCAAATTGTAGATAAAAACTTATCATGTTATGATCACTACTTCCTAATGGCTCCTTTACTTCAAGATCACTTATCAATTCCTGTTCATTACACATCACCAAGTCCAAAATAGCCTGGTTCCTGGTTGGCTCAAGCACAAGCTGTTCCAAAAATACATCCCTTAGACACTCCATAAACTCCTTATCCTGGGGTCCAGCACCTACCTGATTCTCCCAGTTCACCTGCATGTTGAAATCTCCCGTAACGACTGCATTACCTTTAGCACATGCCAATGTTAACTCCCTAATCAACTTGTACCCAATATCCACGCTACTGTTTGGGGGCCTATACACAACACCCATTAGGGTCTTTTTACCCTTACTGTTCCTCAGCTCAATCCACACAGACTCTACTTCCCCTGTTCCCAAGTCACCTCTTGCTAAGGACTGAATCTCATTCCTCACCAACAGGGCCACCCCACCCCCTCTTCCCATATTTCTGTCTCTACGATAGCACGTATACCCTGGTACACTCAATTCCCAGGCCTGATCCCCTTGCAGCCATGTCTCCGTTATCCCAACAATATCGCAGTTCCCCATTTTCATCTGAGCTTCAAGCTCATCTGTCTTATTTCTGACACTACGCGCATTCAGGTATAGAATTCTTAGCCCATTCCTCCTCTCTTTGCTTAAAACACTGTCTATTGTACCTAACCCAGCTCCTTGAACTTCCATCGGGCTAATTGCACCTTGAATTTTGATGACCTTCTCAAGATCACCCAAACCTTCTACACATTTAACCCCATGCTCCTCTGACCAACCGTCTGGATCTGGATCCCTGCCCACTGCACATCTAGTTTAAACCCCCCCGAGCAGCACTGGCAAACATTCCTGCAAGAATGTTAGTACCCCTCCGGTTCAGATGTAGACCGTCCCTTCGAAACAGATCCCAATGTCCCTGGAACAAAGACCAATTATCCAAAAACCTGAACCCTTCCTTCCTGCACCATGCTCTCAGCCTCGTATTAATGTGCATAATCATTCTATTCTTCGCCTCACTCGCACGTGGCACAGGTAGCAATCCCGAGATTGTCACCCTGGAGGTCCTGCCTTTCAGCTTCACTCCTAACTCCCTGAACTCTCTAAGCAGGACCCCCTCACTCACCTTACCTACATCGTTGGTCCCTACATGGACCACTACATCTGGGTTCATGCCCTCGTTCTCAAGAATAGCCTGCACCCAATCTGAGATGTCCCGGACCCTGGCACCAGGGAGACAACATACCATCCGAGACTCCCGATCTGCCCCACAAAATCTATCTGCCCCCCTGACTATAGAATCCCCTAAAACTATCGCTCTTTTCTCTTCCCTCCTCCCCTTTCTAGTTGAGGGTTCAACCTCTGTGCCAGAGGCAGGACCACTACAACTCATTCCTGGTAGGTCATCCCCATCAACGGTATCCAGTACGGTATACTTATTGTTAATGGGAATGGCCGCAGGGGTGCTCTGCTCTCTCTGCCTGCTCCCCCTGCCTCTCTGGACCGTCACCCATCTGCCTACTTCTTGGATTTTTGGTGTGACTAACTCCTGATAACTCCTATCTATCTCTGCCTCTGCCTCCCGAGTGATCTGTAGTTCATCCAGCTCCCGCTCCAACTCCCTAACTCGGGCTGATAGGAGCTGCAGCTGGATGCACCTTTTGCAGGTGTGGTCATCAGGGACAACTGTGTTGACCCTGACTTCCCACATACTGCATACGGAGCACACCACTGCTCTGACTGTCTCCCCCATACCTGAAGTGGATTAATAGAATAAGTCTAAAAAGCACCTAGCGACCTTACCTTCTTCCCCTCAGCGAGCAATCACACAGGCTTACCGAAGTCCCCTTACGTCGAAGCCCACTTAGCCAAAGCCCAGGACTCTGCTTCCACGGACTCCGCTGCCCACTCGACGCTGCCCGCTCTGAAAAGAAGTCCTTACAAATGGAATGATTAATTTTCTCAATTATTGTGTTGTTCTAATACACTTAGAACAGAGCATTAGATTTTCTTTGATTTTTTTTCACTTCCTCTTGATTTGCTATTATCTTCCCTTTTAATTTCACTCCCACATTTAGTATGCTTTTTAGAGGCCATAGTGAGTCCGTTAAGAAGGATGAAGTTTCCTGGCACATGGAGGCACATGATAAAATAGGTTTAAGTCAGCCTGTTCCTTAAGGGATCTCTTGGCTGATAAATTGGTTGGAATTCTTTGAGGACTTAGGAAGACAAATGAAAATCAATGGATTGTAGCGGTGTGCTACACGCAGCGCTAAAATTACGACACGGAGTCGGTAACTGCAGTCGAAGGAAAAACTTTATTCGAAAACTTCAGCCTCACTTTTAAGCCTCTGTCAACCGGCCCCCCATGGCGAAGAGGCTCCAAAGTTCTGTGCTCGCAAACCCCCGTAGGCTATCTAATTGTGAGTCGGTTCGGATACGCTAGGAAATGAGGCGCTACATAACCCCCCCCCAGAACCGGCGATACACCCCCCAATGTCCACAGCCTGGGCCAGAACCTGCTTGGGAGGTCGGCCTCTGCGCCGAGGCGCCGGAAACTCGGCTGGTTGCGCCAGGTCCACATGGGCCGGCTTGAGGCGGTCCACCGTGAAAACCTCCTCCTTCCCCCCAACGTCCAGCACGAACGTGGACCCGTTGTTCCGGAGCACCGTAAACGGCCCCTCGTATGGCCGCTGCAGCGGTGGCCGATGCCCGCCCCTTCGTACAAACACAAACTTACAGTTCCGTAGGTCTTTGGGTACGCAGGTCGGGTGCCGCCCATGCTGTGAAGTGGGAATGGGGGCCAGGTTACCGAGCTTCTCGCGAAGTCTGCCCAGGACTGCAGCGGGTTCTTCACCTTGCCCCCTCGGGGCTGGTAGGAACTCCCCGGGGACGGCCAGGGGGGCGCCGTATACCAACTCGGCCGACGAGGCGTGCAGGTCGTCCTTGGGCGCTGTGCGGATGCCGAGAAGGACCCAGGGAAGCTCGTCCGCCCAGTTGGCTCCACGCAGGCGGGCCATGAGGGCCGACTTCAGGTGACGGTGGAAACGCTCCACTAGCCCGTTCGACTGTGGGTGGTAGGCAGTGGTGTGGTGCAGCTGAGTCCCCAAAAGGCTGGCCATAGCTGACCACAGGCTGGAGGTGAACTGGGCGCCTCTGTCGGAGGTAATGTGGGCTGGTACACCAAAGCGGGATATCCAGGTGGCGAGCAGGGCTCGGGCGCAAGATTCGGAGGTGGTGTCGGTGAGCGGGACCGCCTCTGCCCATCTTGTGAACCGGTCCACGATAGTCAGGAGGTAACGCGCTCCGCGCGACACTGGCAGGGGGCCCACGATATCCACATGAATGTGGTCGAAATGCCGGTGGGCGGGATGGAACTGCTGCGGTGGGGCTTTGGTGTGCCGCTGAACCTTGGCCGTCTGGCAGTGCATGCACGTTCTGGCCCATTCACTGACCTGTTTGCGGAGACCGTGCCAAACGAACCTGCTGGAAACCAGCCGGACAGATGTCCGGATGGAGGGATGCGCCAAGTTATGAATGGAGTCGAAAACACGTCGCCGCCAGGCTGCGGGGACGACCGGACGGGGCTGGCCGGTGGCAACGTCACAGAGTAGGGTCCTCTCACCTGGGCCCACGGGGAGGTCCTGGAGCTGCAAACCAGAGACTGCAGTCCTGTAACTCGGAATCTCCTCATCTACCTGCTGTGCCTCTGCCAGTGCCTCAAAGTCTACCCCTTGGGAAAGGGCATGAACGGTAGGGCGAGAGAGCGCATCCGCCACGACATTGTCCTTACCCGAGACGTGCCGGACATCCGTTGTGTATTCAGAGATGTAGGACAGGTGGCGTTGCTGGCGGGATGACCAGGGGTCGGATGCTTTCGTAAACGCAAAGGTAAGCGGTTTGTGGTCCGTGAACGCGGTGAAGGGCCGACCTTCTAGGAAGTACCTGAAATGCCGGATTGCCAGGTAGAGCGCCAACAGTTCCCGGTCAAAAGCACTGTACTTGAGCTCGGGTGGCCGCAGGTGTTTGCTGAAAAACGCCAGGGGTTGCCAGCGACCTGCGATGAGCTGCTCCAGCACCCCACCGACTGCCGTGTTTGATGCGTCCACTGTGAGGGCGGTAGGGGTGTCCATTCTGGGATGTACTAGCATTGCGGCGTCAGCCAAAGCTTCCTTCGTTTGAACGAAAGCGGCGGCGGACTCCTCGTCCCAGGTAATGTCCTTGCTCGGACCCGACATCAGGGCGAACAGGGGGCGCATGATCCGGGCAGCTGAAGGGAGGAAGCGGCGGTAGAAATTGACCATACCTACGAATTCCTGAAGGCCTTTGATCGTGGTGGGTCGGGGGAAGTGGCGGACCGCATCTACCTTAGCGGGCAGAGGGGTTGCCCCGTCTTTAGTAATCCTGTGGCCCAGGAAGTCAATGGTATCAAGTCCGAACTGGCATTTGGCAGGGTTGATTGTAAGACCGTACTCACTCAGTCGGGCGCAGAGTTGACGGAGGTGGGACAGATGCTCCTGACGACTGCCGCTGGCTATGAGGATGTCATCCAAATAGATGAACGCGAAGTCCAGGTCCCGTCCCACCGCGTCCATTAACCGCTGGAACGTCTGTGCGGCATTCTTCAGGCCGAACGGCATGCGGAGGAACTCGAAGAGGCCAAACGGGGTGATGAGAGCCGTTTTGGGGACGTCGTCAGGATGCATCGGGATTTGATGGTACCCTCGGACAAGGTCGACCTTGGAGAAGATCCGGGCGCCGTGCAGGTTTGCCGCAAAGTCCTGAATGTGCGGCACAGGGTAGCGGTCCGGTGTGGTAGCCTCGTTCAGCCTGCGGTAGTCGCCGCACGGTCTCCAGCCCCCCGTCGCTTTGGGCACCATGTGCAGGGGGGAAGCCCAGGGGCTGTCGGACCGCCGGATGATCCCCAATTCCTCCATTCTCTGGAACTCCTCCTTCGCCAGTCGGAGCTTGTCCGGGGGAAGCCGCCGAGCACGGGCATGGAGGGGTGGTCCCTGTGTCGGGATGTGGTGCTGTATGCCGTGCCTGGGCATGGCTGCTGTGAACTGCGGTGCCAGAACCGATGGGAACTCCGCCAGGACCCTGGTGAAGTCGTTGTCGGACAGCGTGATGGAGCCGAGGTGAGGGGCTGGCAACTGGGCCGCGCCCAGGGAGAACGTCTGAAAGGTCTCGGCGTGTACCAGTCTCTTCCTGGGCAGGTCAACCAGCAGGCTGTGAGCTCGCAAAAAATCCGCACCCAGAAGCGGTTGGGCTACGGCGGCCAGTGTGAAGTCCCACGTGAACTGGCTGGGGCCGAACAGTAGCTGCACCTGACGGGTGCCATAGGTCCTTACTGTGCTGCCATTCACGGCCCTCAGGGGGGGACCCGGTGCCCTGCTGCGGGTGTCGTAACTCGTCGGAGGTAAAACGCTGATCTCAGCCCCAGTATCGACCAAAAACCGGCGTCCCGACCTTCTATCCCACACATACAGGAGGCTATCCCGATGGCCAGCCGCCGTAGCCATCAGCGGCGGCTGGCCCTGGCGTTTCCCGGGAACTTGCAGGGCGGGCGGCAACGGCGGGCTTCTGCGCCCCACCGCTGGTGGTAGAAGCACCAGTGGTCATTGGGCCGGGGGTTAGTGGGCTCTGCGGCCGGGCCTGGACTGGTTTGCTGCCGGGAGCATGGCTGGGAGATCTGTGCGATGGACGCCCCGCTCACCTTTTTGGCGTTCCACAGCAAGTCCGCCCGGGCTGCCACCTTCCGGGGGTCACTGAAATCCGCGTCGGACAGCAGCAGGCGTATGTCCTCGGGCAGCTGCTCCAGGAATGCCTGCTCAAACATGAGGCCTGTGTGTCCCTCGGCCAGAGACAACATCTCATTCATTAAAGCCGATGGAGGTCTGTCGCCCAAGCCATCCAGGTGCAGTAAACGGGCAGCCCGCTCGCGCCGTGAGAGTCCGAAAGTCCTGAGGAGCAGGGCTTTGAATTCCGTGTACTTGCCGTCTGCCGGGGGCGACTGTACGAACTCCGCGACCTGGGCAGCTGTGTCCTGGTCGAGGGAGCCCACCACGTAGTAGTAGCGGGTGTCTTCTGAGGTGATCCGGCGAACGTGGAATTGGGCTTCGGCTTGCTGGAACCATAGGTCCGGGCGCTGTGTCCAGAAACCCGGCAGTTTCAACGAAACCGCATGAACAGAGGCGGCGTCGGTCATTTCTGGTCCAAAAATCGTTTGGGCCGTCGGGGTCACCAATTGTAGCGGTGTGCTACACGCAGCGCTAAAATTACGACACGGAGTCGGTAACTGCAGTCGAAGGAAAAACTTTATTCGAAAACTTCAGCCTCACTTTTAAGCCTCTGTCAACCGGCCCCCCATGGCGAAGAGGCTCCAAAGCTCTGTGCTCGCAAACCCCCGTAGGCTATCTAATTGTGAGTCGGTTCGGATACGCTAGGAAATGAGGCGCTACAGGATGTTGTTTACTTGGATTTTTAGAAGGCCTTTGACAAGGTGCTGCATATGAGGCTGATAACCAGTGGTGTTTACAGAAAAGATACTAGCCTGGATAGAAGGTGGGTTTACTGGCAGCAGGTAAAGGGCAGGAATAAAGGGGGTCTTTTCTGGTTGGCTGCTAGTGACTAGTGGTGTTCTGCAATGGCTTGTGTTAGCTGCTGCTTTTCACGTTAAATGTTAATGATCTGGATGATGGAATTAATGGCTTTGTATCTTAAGTTTTGTGGAAGACACAGAGGTAGGTTAAGGGCAGGTAGTGTTGAGGAAGCAGGGGTCCCAAACCTTTTTTTATGCCATGAACTAATACCATGGGGACCCTTGCTATAGAAGGATTTGGACGGATTAGGGGAATGGGCAATGAAACGGCAGATTAAGTACAATGTAGGGAAGTGTATGGTCATCCACCTCGATAGAAAGAATAGAGACATTGACTATTTTCTAAACATGAAGCAGTGTCAGAAATTGGAGGTGCAAAGGGTTTTGAGAATCCTGTCGCAGGATTACCGAAAGGATAACTTGCAGGTTGAGTCAGTAATAAGGAAGGTAAATGCAACGTTACCATTGATTTTGAGAGGACAAGAATATTTAAAGGAGAGGTCCATCTGACCATCCATTATCCATCCCCCACCCCACCCCACCTATTGAGATACAGTACAGAATAGGCCCCTTTGGCCTTTTGAGCCATGCCGCCCAGCAATCCCCCTATTTAATCATGGGACAATTTACAATGACCAATTAACCTACCAACCAGTATGTCTTTGGACTGAGAGAGGAAACCAGAACACCTGGAGGAAAATCAGAGAATGTACGAACTCCTTTCAGGCAGCAGCGGAATTGAACCTGGGTTACCTGTACTGTAAGTTGTTGTGCTAACCACTACGCTACCGTGGCTGATAGGTTCTGGATTAGTAAGGGTGTCGAAGGTTACAGTGTTGACACTGTTTACTGCCCATTCCTGCTATTTCGATTCAGCCTAGTAAACTAAGAACTAAAGTCTATCTTATCCAGGGCAGTTAGGGAGGAATCTGCTCAATGCCAAGTCTCTTAGAACATTCCTTATCCATTAATAATCAACAGTCTAGCAGCTTTTCTGTTACTTATTTTATTTAGAGATACAGCACAGTAAAAGGCCCTTCTAGCCCAACAAGCCCGAACCGCCAAATTGACCCAATGTGATCAATTAACCTACTAATCCATAAGTCCTTGGACTGTGGGAGGAAACCCATGTGGTCACAGAGGGAACATGACAAAATCCTTACAGCGACTGGAAGCAAACCTGGGTCGTTGGCACTGTAATGGTGTTACACTAACTGCTGTGATACTGTATCATCCTCATTTGTCTTTAAACATATCAGATGTTATACAAGGGTTTGATCTTGGGATCATCCAGGGATTCCCAAACTTTTTTATGCCATGGACCAATATCATTAGGCAAGGGGTTTGTGAATTCCAGGTTGGGAACCCCTGGTTGCCCTAATTATATTACAAATAAGTAATGTCTGTCTAATAAATGCAAGGTGAGGAGAAGGGATCAAGTAATCAGCTGAAAAATTCCTTATTAATAGAAATAAAAGAACATTTAATAGTTAAGGATCAAAGTTTGAATGATGGAAATATGTGAAATGAATACCGTGAATACTTGTTGGAATAGTTTGGTACAGATGCTGACTGTTAATCAGTGTCTGTGCTGATGTTTACCACTATAGTTGAATTCCTCATCACTGGCCTCATACTCCTATATTTGAATTATTTATTCACTTTCCGTTTTAATGCTGTTCCATCTGCATTCACCAGACTCTCAAGAAGTGCATCTAACCCTGAACCATTTTGCTTTTAGAACAGAAATCTTTCTTAATGTTTCTGCTTAATTTGTAATCTAGAGTCATTTAGTTGTTGGACCAGTTTCTTTTGGTTTGCCCTGTTGAAACCCTGAATGATTTTCAATACTCAGTGCAGAACAGTCCATATACAGTATTCTCTCAGCTCTGGAGCCATTATGCTGAATCTTTCAGTCTCTTTAGAACTTTTGTTGTGAGCATGCTGTGTTGGAGCCTGAAGCAAGGTAACATTTGTGGAATGCCCCCCAGCACATCTTAGTCGTTGACACCAACAATGCATTTTAGTGTATGTTTCGATGTACATGTGACAAATAAAGCTAATCTTTAATATTTAATCCAATTTTATAAAGTGATCCTGGAATTGGGTTCATCTTAGATTGGCTGTATCTCAATATATACATAGATTTTGCAAAATGTTATGACTTAATGTACACACTATCCACTTATTATAATATGCAATATTATAATGTAATAAGACTGCCAAATTAGAAGCTTTAGAAAGGGTGCAGAGAAATTTAACAGGATACTGCCTACATTAGAATTTCAGAATAGGTTGAGCAGGCTAGGTCTTTTTTTGCAAAGAAGGATGAGAGCTGATGTGAGGTGTAGAAGATGATAAGCACAGATCAAGTGGACAGCTGGAGCTTTTTCCTAGCATGGAAATGGCTAATGCCAGTGTGCATAATTTTGAGGTGATTGGAGTAAGGTATAGGGAGATGTCAGAGATAGTTTTTTTTTACATAGAGAGTGATGGATGCATGGAATGCTCTGCCAGGGATGGTGGTAGAGGCAGATACATTAGGGACATTTAAGAAGCTCTAAGATAGACACATGGATGATAGAAAAATGGAGGACTATGTAAAAGGAAATTGATTTTACAGAAAGTTAAAGCGTTGGCACAACATAGTTGGCCGAAGGGCCTGTACTGTGCTTGTAATGCTCTATGTTCTGTCTATTGGAACACAGGGCTACTGTACTTACACTGACTCTTTGTAAGAACAGTTAATGATTTCTCCACCCTTGCATTTTCTCTGAAGACCTGTAGTTTTCTGTCCTTCAAGTTATCTGATTTCCTTTTGAGAACTCATTGTCATAACTGCTGTAGTAAATAGAAAAAGCCTTTTATCAGCTCTCAACACAATAAATACAATAACAGCTGGAAGTCACAAATGGTAAAGTGTTACAGGGTATTAAACCCATAAATGCACCTTTGTGAATTTTGGCATCTGTATTGTACTGGTTTACCCACTTTGGCTCCGTATGTTATTGTGCTGCGGTTTCTGACCTTTGAGATTGCCATGCTGCTTGCCTGGCATCTCATACTGTAAGACCAGAATTGAGTCTAATGGGCAAACTGTACTTCTACAGTGTTTTTAGAAATCAGTGTTTTTGCTTCAGGTTTTAGATTCTTATTTTGAATACTAAGGCACAAGGGGGTGAGATGAAAAAGAGAAGCTTATTTCAGACACTGAAAGCCCAAGGCTACAGAAAGCTTAAAGTATACTAAATGTGGGAGTGAAATTAGATGAGATGATAATAGAATCAAAAGAAGATATAAAAAAGAAAATCTAACATTAAGTGCATTAAGACCAACAGAATAATTGAACTGTTGACCCTGTTCAAAGTTCAAAGTAAATTGTATTATTAAAGTACATATACGTCACCATATACAACCCTAAGATTCATTTTCTTGTGGGCATACTCGGCAAATCATAGAGAATAGCAACTACAACAGGATCAGTGAAAGATCAACCAGAGTGCAGAAGACAACAAACTGTGCAAATGCGGATATAAATAAATAGCAATACATAATGAGTACATGAGATAATGAAATAAAGAGTCCTTAAAGTGAGATTATTGGAAAATTGCAAATAGGCGCTCCACTCTTTAAGAAGGACACGGGGCAGAAGAACGGTAATTACAGGCCTGTTAACCTGACCTCAGTGGTTGGGAAGATGTTAGAGTTGATTGTTAAGGATGTGGTTTCAGGGTATTTTGAGGCACATGATAGAATAGGCCAAAGTCAGCAAGGAAAATTTTGCCTGACAAATCTGTTGGGAATTCTTTGAGGAAGTAACAAGCAGAATAGACAAAGGAGAATTGGTGGATGTTGAGTACTTGGATTTTCAGAACTTCTTTGACAAGGTGCCACACGTGGCTGCTTAGTAAGTTAAGAGTCCATGATATTACAGGAAGGATAGTAGCACGGATAGAGCATTGGCTGATTGGCAGGAAACAAAGAGTGGGGACAAAGGGAACCTTTTCTGATCGGCTGCCAATGACTAATGGTGTTTCACAGGGGCCTGTTTTGGGACCATTTCTTTTTAAGTTGTATGTCAGTGATTTGAATGACAGAATTGATGGCTTTGTGGCCATGTTTGCAGACGATTTGAAGATTGGTGGAGGGACAGATAGTTTTGAGGAAGTAGAAAGGCTGCAGAAGGACTTGGACAGATTAAGAGAATAGGCAAAGAAGTGACAAATGGAATATAGTGTTGGAAAGTGCATCGTCATGCATTTTGACAGAAGAAATAAAAGCATAGACTATTTTCTAACTGGGGAAGAATTCAAAAATTGGAGGTGCAAAGGGACTTGGGAGTCCTTGTGTAGGATTCCCTAAAGATTAATTTGCAAGTTGAGTTGGTGACAAGGAGGGCAAGTGTAATGTTAGCATTCATTTCAGGAGGACTAGAATATAACATCAAGGATATAATGCTGAGGCTTTATAAAGCAATGGTGAGGCCTCACTCGGAGTATTGTGAGCAGTTTTGAGCTCTTTATCTAAGAAAGGATGTGCTGATATTGGAGAGGGTTCATTGAAGAATGATTCAGGGAATGAAAGAATTATAAGGAACATTTGATCTCTGGGCCTGTACTCTCTGGAATTTAGAAAAATGATGGGAGACCTTGAGGTGAAGGAGTCTAGGACTGGAGGGCACAGCCTCAGAATAGAATGACGTCCATTTAGAATGGAGATCAGGAAGAATTTCTTTAGCAAGAGGATAGTGAATCTGTAGAATTTGTTGCTGCAGTTTACCATGGAGACCAGGTCATGGGGTGTATTTAAGGTAGAGGTTGAATGGATCCTGGCGAATCAGTGCATGAGAGGTTACAGGGAGAAGGCAGGAGAATGGAGTTGAGGAAAATGGATCAGTCATGGTGAAATGACACAGCAGACTCAATGGGCCAATTGGGGTAATTCTGTTCTTGTTTCAAAGGTTCAGAGTTCCAATTTAATGTCGGAGAAATGTATACAATATATATTGTATATTGTGAAATGGTTTTTCTTTGTGAACATTCATGAAAACAGAGAAATGCCCCAAAGAATGAATGACAGTTAAACATGAGATCCCCAAAGTCACCCCAGCTCACCCCTCCCACGCGTAAGCAGCAGCAGGCAACGATTCTTCCCCACCCCCAGCAAAAAAAAAGCGCACCTGCTACCAAGCGGAAGTGTGAGCTAGGCAATAGCAAAGATACAGACCTTGCAGTTACCCCAAAGACTATCGCATTTCATCCGGCATTCGACAAATCACAGGTTCTCTCTCTCTCCCTAATAAGACATAACAACATCCCGCTAGTTTATGACGTTAAAAAGTCCATTTTGTAGCTTTTTACGAACTCTGTGCCTTAAGATAGCAAAAACCTCGGATCTTTGGGCCCACAGCAAAAGTTTTTTCAGCCTCCCCAATGACACATGAATCTCCTGCCATAACACTGACTCACGATCCACCCAACTCCAGAGCCCTGAGATCTTGAGCTTTCAAATTCGAGCTGGACTCTCAGGCCGAACCCTTGGCATGCCAAGCAACAACAGCTGGTCCTGAAACCCCGAGAATGGGCCCTATTCCCGCTAAGAACCAAAGCCTGCAAGTAACTCCAGGTCAGGGTCTTCAAAAGAACCTTGAAAGGGAAAAATGAAGATATTAAAGATGAAAATAGAACTGTTTCCAAAGATGCAAGCAAAGGAGTTGCCATTTAGAGCCATCTTAACTCCTCCTCCATCACTCTCTTGTGGTTTTTATGAGGTAGTTGTGTGAGCTAGGAGTTTTCACTTTGGAGCAAAGGAGGATGAGATGTGACTTGATAGAGGTATATAAGATGATAAGAGGCATAGTGCGGATAGCCAGTGCCTTTCCCCTATGAAATGGTTAAATGAAGAAGGCATAGTTTTAAGGCACACACACAAAATGCAGATGGAACACAGCAAGCCAGGCAGCATCTATAGGAAGAAGCACTGTTGACGTTTCGGGCCGAGACCCTTTGTCAGGACAACCCTTCGTTAGTAGTAGATGCAGATACATTAGGGATATTAGGTCTCTTAAAGAGACCTTTAGATAGGCACAAAGATGAAATAAAAACGATGGGCTATGTGGGAGAAGGGTTAAAGGGTTGGCACAAGATTGTGAGTCATAGGGCCTGTGTGTCCTGTACTGTTCCATAATTTATAATAGTGGAAGTGTCGGGCTATTAAGGAAGCAAAGAGGACATTGCAAGGCTCTTTCTTTCAATTCTTAATATCCATTGTTTTGGGAGTGGTGCCAGTGGATTAAAACATTGTACAATTGGTTAAAAAGGAAATGTTTACTGGCCATATTTAAGGTAGGCCAATGAATTGATGAATTTAGAAACCACAGTGTAGAACGCTCAGATAATCAGGTATAGTTGGCATGGATTAATTTAGTAAAAGGTCACTCTTCACTGATTTGGTTGGATTCTTTGTGAGCATGAGGGCAGTGCACATAATGAGGCCTACATGGATATTAGCAAGGCTTTTGATAACCTCCCACATACCAAATTAATCACAGAAGTAAAAGCTCTTGTGATCTAAAATTGGGATGGTGTCTGGGGGCAGAGGGTGATGGTTGGCAACTCTTTTTGTACGGGAATGTTGTTGCTAGTGGGGTTCCACAGTACCTTGTATTTAGTCTCTTGTTTTGTATGAGACCGTATATGAATGATAAAGATGTATTCAAGGGCATGATAAAAATGATCTAAAATTTGCCCATGTCATTGGGAGCTTAAGACTATAGATTCACGGACCCCTCGGTTAATGGCAAGGCGCCATAGCATAAAAAAACATGAATCCTTGCTGGAGAAAAATATTGAAGGTCTTGTCAGCTGGACAGAAGAGTGATATATGAAGCTCAATCCAGATAAGAAATATTCTCTTTGAGGATGAACTACAAGCCAATGGAGGTATACAATAACTGAGACTTTTGAGAGGTGTGGAGGAATAGAGGCACCATCTGATCCTTGAATGTTCTCTATGACACCCCCTGTTCTATCATAGCTTTTCTATAGCAGTGTCCAAAATTCTACACTCTACCCAAGCCAGGATCTAATTAATGCTGTTCTACCATAACTTAAAAAAAATCTCTCGTTAATTGGGATCTGGGTGGTGCCGGCAGGGCCAGAGTTTATTGCCTGTCACTCACAGTCCTCGACACAGTGGTGGTAAGCTGACACCTTCAGCTGCTGCTGTTCTTTTGGCAAAAGTGCTCCCACAGTGCTGATGGGTGGGAGTTCCAAGATTTAGGGAATCCTGCACAAGGACCCTCAAATCTTTTTGCTCCTCTGATTTTTGAATTTTCTTCCCATTTAGTAAAAATTGTCTATGATTTTATTCCTTCTACAAAAGTGCATGACCATCGACTCCCAACATCTTCCTAACCACTGAGATCAGGCAAACTGGCCTATAGTTTCCTTCCTTCTGCCTCCCTCCCTTCTTGAAGAGTAGATGGACATTTGCAATTTTCCACTTCTACAAAACCATGTCAAAATCTATTGATTCTTATAAGATCATTACTAAGTCATCCTCAGCTACCTCTTTCAGAAGTCTGGGGGTGCACTCCATCAGATCTAGGTGACTTAGCTACCTTCAGACCTTCCAGTTTCCCAAGCACCATCTGCCTAGTCATAGCAACTGCACTCACTTCTGTCCCTTGACACTCTCTAACTTCTGGCATACTATTAGTGTCCACAGTAAAGACTGATGCAAAATATTTATTCAGTTATTCTGCCAATTCTTTGTCCCCCATTACTGTTTCTCAAGCATCTTTTTCCAGTGGCTCAATATCTACACACACCTCTCTTTTACTTTTTATATATCTGAAAAAAACTTGCTATCTTCTTTGATTTTATTGGCTAGCTTACTGTCATATTTCATCCCTTGTGGTTAACTTCCCACTAATTTTTGCTCTATTATATGCCCTGTCTTTTGCTTTTGTGTTGATATTGACTAACCTTGTCAGACACGGTTGTGTCATCCTGCCTTTAGAACATTTCCTCTCCTTTAGTATGTATCCATTTTCACCTTCCGAATTGCTCCCAGAAGTCCAGCCATTGCTGCTCTGCCGTCATCCCTGCTAGTGTCTCCTTCCAATCAACTTTGGCCAGCTCCTCACTCATGCCTCTGTCCATCCCTTTACCCACTGCAGTACTGATGCATCTGATTTTAGCTTCTCCCTCTCAAATTACAGGGTGAATTCTATTATGATCATTGTTACCTAAAGGTTCCATTATCTTAAGCTCACTAAGCATATCCAGTTCATTACACTGTACCCAATCCAGAATTGCTGATTCCCTAGTGGGCTCGACCACAAGCTGCTCCAAAAACCAATCTCGGTGGCATTCCACAATTTTTCTCTCGTAGGATCTAGCATCAACTTGATTTTCCCAATCAACCATGACTATCATAACATTGTCTTTTAGACACACTTTTTCTATCTTCTGTTGTAATTTGTAGACCAAATCCTGGCCTATAAATAATTGCCATCAGCATCTTTTTACCCTTGCAATTTCTTAACGCTACCCACAAGGATTTTACATATTCCAATCCTATGTCACCTCTTTCTAAAGATTTGATGTCATTTTTTACCAGCAGAGCCACTCCTCTGCCTACCTGCCTGTGTCTTCGATAGATTGTGTATCCTTGGATAGTAAGTTCTCAACCACAGTCATCTTTCAGCCATTACTCTGTGATACACACAGTGTTATACCTGCCAATCTAATTGTACTACAAGATCATTTACCTTATTTCGTATACTGTGTGCATTCAAATATAGCATCTTCAGTCTTGTATTTGCACCCTTTTCAGTTTTGTCCCCCTTTTACACTACCCATCCCACTGACTGAAATTTTGCCTTGTCATCTGCCTGTCCTTCCTGATAGTCTCTCTATACACAGCCTCTGCTTGTAAATCAACATTTGTATCCTCAGCCCTATCACTCTGGTTCCCATCCCCTTGCCAAATTAGTTTAAATTCTCCCCAACAGCCCTAGCAAACCTGCCCGCAAAAATATTGCCCCCCCCCCCCCCCCCCAGGTTCAGGTGTAGCCCGTCCCTTTTGTACATATCAGACCTTCCTCAGAAGAGATCCCAATAATCCACTAATCTACTAATCTGAAAGCCTTCTCCTTGTAACTTTTGGCACCCTTATTAATCAAGAACCTCTTGACCGCTGCTTAAAATATATCCAATGACTTGGCTTCCCTAGACATCAGAGCCAAATAATTCCACAGATTCACCACCCTTTGGTTAAAGAAATTGCTCCTCATAGGGGAACACATAGAATTCTTGAAGAAATGGGATGTGCATGGCTATGGGCAGGAAGGTGTGGTTAGATTGAGAGGTTCTTTGTCATCAGTGTCTTGAGTTTTTCCTCTGATTTCCAGTCCAATTTTTTTGCATATTACTTGCCTCAAGATCTGTATTGGTTGGTCTGAATCTGTAAACAGGGGAATATTGCAGTTAATTGTTTGACCAGACACAAAATACTAGGTGCAATTTTTGGTTATGTAAGTAAATGCCTTGCAGATATAATGCTTACATTTTTCTGTGCATTCCTTTCAGGGTACAGGGAAGTGGTACGAGCTGCAAGATCTACAAGTAATTGACATCTTGCCACAAATGATTACTTTATCTGAGGCTTACATTCAGGTTAGTCATGCTAGTGGCAGTTTACACGTGCAATGCTTTTCTGCTGTATTTATTGCTTTTTGTATTGTTACAAGACTGTTACGGGAACTGAGTTTAAGGTAATGCAGACAGATTTTAAGAACAATACCTAACTGAGAGTACACTTGGGTAACTTACAGCTGCAAGGACAGGGTACCAGTCCTGAAATCTGTGTATTATAACTAAACCTTTTCTCCTTCCCTTAATTTTGCTTGTTCCTTCCATAAACCGTTTGGACTTCATACTTCTTGTAATCTTCCCATTCTTCTACAACCAGAGGCTTTTGAAACTCCATTATTGGTATTCCTCTTGCATCACTATTTCTTTCCTACAGTCCCTAACTCTTTGCTTGCTTTTGTTGTTTGCACAACTTTTTTATTTTCTCTTGTCACACTGGGGTTTGTTGGATTTTTAAAAATGGGTTCTTCTGGGTTTCTTAGTTTTGTGACAGCCTATAAGGAGATGGATCTTAAGGTTGTATAATGTATACATACTTTGATAGTATTTGCACTTTGAACTGCCTGTACTTTGACCTCTTTTATTTTCCCATTACTGTACAGGTAAATACCTAAATGTATATAAGAGATTAGGAGCAGGAGTAAGCCCCTTGAACCAATCTCAGTCCTAATCTCTTTTGTGTAGTACTTATTTTTACCAGCCCATCACTGTAACATTTGGCATGATACTCATAGGATCTTTACACCACTGGTTTGCATTGGCTAATATTTTAGTGAATGACAGTTTATAAGTCCTTCTCCAGGAGAAGATCAAAAGATATTCTGGTAGTAACCCATTGATTAGAGTGGACTTTGCATTGGGGAAGCAAAGCTTCAAGAAGGCGGCATCCGTCACCAAAGACCCTCTCCACCTAGGGTTGCCCTCTTCTCATTTCCACCGTCGTTTTAGGAACAGCTTCTTTCTCTCCCCCATCAAATTTCTGAACAGTCCATGAACATTACCTCACTACTTTGCTCTCATTTTGCACTGCTTTTTTATTTTTTATATTACATATTATAGTAACTTATGTATGTATGCACTGAACAACATTTGTCAGTGATACTAAACCTGATTCTGAATCTGAGCCACTCAGTTCTTGCAGCTATTCTGTACCATATTTGAAAGTCTGAAAACAAACAAATCATTGGTGGTAGAAAAGCATGATGCTGCTGCTCAGGTGCATAGTTCACGATCATCGACATATGTCGTGAAATTTGTTGTTTTGCTGCAGCAGTACTATGCAATACATTTAAAAAAAAAACTATAACTTACTATAAGAAATATAAAAATAAATAGTGTAAAAATAGTAAAATACTGTTCATGGGTTGGTTAATTGTCTGTTCAGAAATCTGATAGAGGTGGGAAATACCAATGAAACCTGAATAAGCTAGTCACTGATTCACATTTTGCTAAAAAGTGTATTGTTTTACCAACAGATCTGGAAGAGGCGAGAAGACGGTGATGAAAGCCTGCCTAGTCAGAATGGCGCATGAATGGGGAGAGAGAGAATCAGCTGACCCATGATTATCGCAGCCTTGACATGAGCAGATCTGGAAGCTGTTGGCAATAGCTAAACCAAACTCTGACTATATCCCAGTGTTCGGCAGATATGGATTGAACTGATTTGTCATTGATGCAAAGTGATTTCCCACCTCTGCTGCTGCATGTCTAAAGGAAAGAACAGGAAGTTCACTACTGACTTGTGAAGGGAGTACAGTAACTCAGATCCTGCTACCTGGAGGTATTGCCATGACTATTTTGATGGAATGAGTCTCATTTGACAGAGTGCCATGCAACAGCAGCAATTATTTAATTTGCCTGGAAATGGCACCAACTGATTTAATCACCTCCTGTTCTCTTCATTTTTGTCCTTGTGTTCTGTTTGCTGGAACACTGACAATGATTCCCATAGGATGTTGCAGAACTCACTGTATTTTTGTTATGACCTTGCCTTATTTTGTTCAAGCATTCTGGCTGATGTTTCAAATGTTGCAGAGCTGAGAAGAGAGATAATTTACTGTGTTTTACAACCATTCCAGGTTGCAGAAACTGGCTGTCTGTCTTGTTTCAGGCTGGAAACATCAGTGTGTGATTCCCAGGTCTTAATTTTGTAAAATGTTTTTGAGTGGATTCAACTGCGTAAGACCTTTGGTCAGTCCTGAACACTGAAGGAGGGTGGTCTGGGGATTTGGGGTGTTTTTTGGATTGGTTGAAATAATTTTTACTCTTGCTCTATTTTATAAAAAATTATATCACTGAAATATTTTCCTGGCTGCTTCCTACCTTTCAGCTCATTTCTGTCAACCAGGGAAAATAAAATTTTCAGAATTGTTTAAGCATTGAGCAATTGGTGTCAGTATGAATGCTGCATTGTTGATATAACTGAACAAACCTTAGCCAGTAATGCCTTATTTTTTAAATATATAAAACATTTGGCATTATTATATATATATTTTAAAATCTACTTCTCTATTGCTAGTTCCAATTCCTTGCTTTCCGCAGATATAGCTTTTACTTTGTGTCTAACAAATGTACAAGCCTGGATGGTGGTGATCGACAATCTTATTTGATCAGGATTTGGTCCTCAGGGAACTGTTTGTTTTGTGCATACCCTTACCCTGGTGCACTTCGGATAATGGAAAACTAATTAAATTTACAGTTTTATAGTTCAGAGTTGCACAGTCACACAGAACAAGGCAGCAGGCCATTGACATCCCAAGTCTGTCTCAACTATAGAGTACATCTTTGCATGAACCCTACACAATCCTGTTGTTATTCTCCATAGATTCTACCTTTCTACCTAGGGACAGTTTACTGGGGACTTCAACCTACAAACCTGAACATCTGTGGGATATGGAAGGAAACCAATAGCACCTGGGCAAAAGCCCCATGGTCACAGCAGGAACATGTAACCTCCAAACGGTCGGAGGTTTAGGTTTAAATCTGGGTCACTGGGCAGTCTTCTACTGTGGAGATGATGGATTCCATACAGGAAACTCAAATCAGGGAGAGGCTGACCATTGGGCTGTGTTGCCATCTCTACTATGATATCGTGTTTTCTCAAATTGATTTATTTGTGATGCTTTCTACAGCAGGAAAGTGCCAACATTCAGTGTTGAGCCTTGCATGACTGACTACTTGAGGCATGTACAGCAGCTGAGGGTAAAGGGTATGTGAATCACAAATTTAAAAAGGTATGTTGATTAAAGTTTATTTAAGAAACAGAACATGATTTTAAAGTACTTTAATTTGCTGAATAAATGTAAAACCAACAAAAGCATAATTTTTTGCATACTGTTATAACCAAGACTAATAATCAAGGAAATGTTAACAAGTAAATCTACATCATTGATTAAAATTCTGTCACAATCACATTTTTAAAAAAAGTATTTTTGTTCTCTTGCTATTAATTTATTGTACTAATCCCAGCTGTTGTTCATCTAGTTACAAGCTGTTAGTCAATCACAGTTCATTGACAGCATTATTAATACAACCAATGGTATTGACCAAAAACATAAATCATAAAGACTTACTAATATACAGTGAATTATTTTTAAAATACTCTTAGGCAAGGAAATTTGCTTTAATTAAAATTTCTCCTTAAACTGAATCCCCAAAGTAACTAACAGTTTAAACCACTGCATTAAAGAGCAACAGTTGCTTTAATACACAAAGCAGGAAATCTTTTGCCGTTGGAGGTATAGCAATCAAATCAACCTCATTTCACCAATTTCATGAACCACTTACAGTTGAGAACAGCTTCTCTGATGCTGTCACAAACTCCATGAAATCTTGTCTCACCCTTATTTACTCCAAGGAGAAATTGATAGACAAGATCCACCTTCTGTTGTATCTACTGTTGCCATTGTCTTTCATTTTAGTAGCACTGAGCTTTTACCTTGTGTTCAATTCCCATTCCTTTCAAAATATTAAATTTTAACAGTTGAGCAAAAATAATTCCTAATCAATTCTTGTCATTAAAACTCAAATATAGCATCTGTCAATATTGGTTAGATGGAAGTAAAGGATTACCAATAATCTTGCCTCTGTAGCATCTCACAATAATAGGGATTGCATTGAATGCACAAGCTATAGCAACACACAATTGCTTAAAGGAAACATGCACACACACAAGCAGAATCATTTAACGGGTACTAAAGGAAGAGCCTTTGCATTTTAAAAGTATGTAATTTCTGCTGTCTTCCACCAGAAATGACCTCTAGTTCCAGACGTGGTTCTTGCAGTGTTCAACAGCCTAAAAAATCCGAATAGAAATAAGATATCACTGCATTATCAGAATTCACAACACTCTTTTAATCTCCTAATCTTTAAAACTGTTTATAATTTTGTTGAATTCAAGATTGATTATAACCTGTTCATTCCTTCCTACTTTGTGGTTATCGCTGCAGCCCTTCACAAGTACAAGAACAGAAGGAATCATGTCTTAGAAAGGATGTGTGAATGCCTGTAGTTATCAACTGCTTTCAAGCCTTGTGTGAGCTAGCCTATGTTTGAGTGATATGGCATGGTAACAGACCCTCTGAGCTCAATGAGCCCATGCTGTCCAATTGCACCTATGCACCCAATTAATCTACTAACCAGCAGGTCTTTGGAATGTGGGTAAACTTAGACACCTGGAGTAAACCCAGGCAGTCATGGAGAGAACCTACAAACTCTTTGTAGACAGCAGTGAAATTGAATCTGGGTCACTGCCACTGTAGTAGCGTTAGGCTCACTGTTAAGCCACTGTCTTGTCACACAAAAATGCTGCTGATTGAAGTTATTACCTCATCTGTGACAGTGACAGGGTTTGATTTGAAGTTTGTAAATGTAAACATCTACTTTGTAAATGTGACTGGGAAGTCACCTGAAATGTTGTTGCACAGATGATCTGTTGCTACTGCAGACAAGAAAGGCAGTGCAACTTCAAGTAGAGAGATAACTATAAGGTGTACCTGAAAGATCAAGGAAGTGGCATCGGAAAGGAGTTGGGGCCGTCAGAAATCAGGCATGATCATAGTAAGTAGTGGAGCAGGCTTGGCAAATGGGAGGTCCTACTACCTCTCCTATTTTCTTGTGGGTTTTTTTTGTTCAAAAAGACAAGTTAAAATGCAGCAAGATAAATGTTACTTTGGCCTTTAGTGAAAGATCACAGTACAAAAATAGAGATGTATTCCTCTAATTATTTAGATTCCAAACGAGGCTGCATTTGAATCAGTATAGGTTTAATTTTGTGACCCAAGGAAGGATATACTTGTGATAAGAGGGAGCACAGCAAAGTGAATACTAGGATAGTGGGATTGTCATGAGGGGTGATTAAGTAGATGGGCTTGTTAAGATTGGTAGGTGATCCCATTGAAACAATTGATAGGGCTTACTAGAGTGGATAGGGAGTCCAGAACCAAGATCACTGTCTCAAAATTTAAGACAAGTGAAATTCTTCACTCAGAAAGAAGTGAATCTTTAGAATTCTCCATTGAATAATACTGTGAAGGCTCAGTTATACAAGATTGAGATATTCAGGAATCAAGTGATAGCGAGAAAAATTATACCAGCCAGTTCTTACACAAACTGCAGTGGCTGGTTACCTGAAATTGTTGAACTTAATGCCAAATCCTGATGGCTACAGCAAGCTTGTGAGAAATCATCATCTAATTTGGTACCATGTCAGTATAGTGGTTTGTGCCACACTAATACAGCTTGTGGCCTTCTGAAGTTTGGAGTTCCATTCCAGCGTCATTCTGTGAGGAATCCTGTACATCCTCCCCATGGAACATGTGGGCTTTCCCTCGTTGCTCTGGTTTCCTCCCACATTCCAAAGACATAGCAGGTAGGTTAATTGGTCATTCAAAAATTGTCCTGTAACTAGGTTAGGGTTAATTGGGATCGTGGGGTTGCGGGGCCGGTGCCTGGAAGGGCCTACTCTGCGCTTTATCACTAAATAACTGTTGCAGAATACCTTGTTCCTGTTGTAGTCATGGTGGCTCTAGTGCAGCCCCCCTGATATTGGTATAAATTATATTAAGGTCCTTAAGTTGGATGTGACCACAGTGTGAAAGGCAGGCTCAAGGTTCCCAGTTTTGTTGGTTCAGTGCAATACTCCAGGAGGAAAAATAAACAATCAGATCTATTTGTCACCCACTGTCTTTTTTATCTCTGGCTGCTAACACTATTCCTGTATCACATCAAAAAATGATGTTTACTTACATGACACTTGGTGGCTGTTTCTCGGTCCTTACACCAGTACGCTGGTCCCCAAGTACATTTATTCTCTCCAAGCAGATGTACAGTCTTTTTCCTTACACAGATGCTCAGTTCCTATTAGTAAATGTGCGACATAACACGAGTTAAAATCATTTTGAACCATTATGGGTTTGTACAACTCCAAAAGATTGTGCTGGAACTACTCAGCACCTGAAGAAAGAAACAAAATTATCATTTCAGGTTGATTAAAATTACTTTTCACCCAAACTAGTAAAGGTTTGGAAACAAGGGTAATTTAAAGAACAATTGAGAAAATGGTGGAGAGAACAAAGGGTAGAGATCAGGACGACTGTAGACACAGCTTGTTGATTGTCAATGGCCTGTCGATAGATGTGAACTGAGGGAAATAAATGAAGAAAGAATGGCTGACAGAAGCTAGTGCTGGAATAGTAAGATTTGGAACATTAGAACAGTATAGGCTCTTTGGCCCACAATCTTGTGTTAACCCTTTAACCTACTGCAAAATCAATCTAACCATTCCTTCCCCCACAGCATTAACTTTCCCATAATTCATGTGCCTTATCTAACAGTCTCAAATGTCCCTAGTGTATCTGCCTGTACTAGTACCCCTGGGAGCCATACACTCAACATTGTTTAAAAAAAAATCTGTCCCCTTTACTTTCCTCCTAACACCTTAGAGTTATGCCCCCTGTATTAGCCAATTTCCTCCTAGGAGAGGAGGCTGTCTGTTGATAACATTACATCAGAGGTAATGGAAATTATAGGGAAACCATTTTTGTGCGGGTGGGTAAGGGAGTGAGACCAGAAATACAGGAAATGGAACAGATGTGGTGGGAACGCTAGTGGAGGGTCTGGGTCTAAGAGTGAGGAATGACCCGAGGTTTGGCCAATATAAGCACCAGGCTGGATTGAAATGATGAGGATATTGTGGTCAGAGGTGAGGAATGGCTGTTCAACTCACTGCTCCATGAAGCTTACTCATCTCTGTGCTGAATTGAGGCTGTGGCCTGCAACTAATAGGCTCCTGGTTAGGCTATTAATGTCTTCATAGCTGTGGACTCTCATGAACTTCAGTTCTGAATGTTATTTGTCGACTTTTATTGTTTGCATAAATTGTTTTTTTCTGCACATTAGGTGTTTGACAGTTATTTTAATGGGTTCCAGTGGGTTTCTTGTGGCTGCCTGTAAGGAGATGAATCTCAAGGTTGTGCACTTATGATACCTGTGGGAATCTCATGTTTTTTGAAAAAAATACTGGTCTTGAAGCAGTGAAAGGGAAGTTGAGAATGGGAAGAGTGAGGAGGACATTGTGAAAGTGAGACTGTAGCAAATTTCAACAGCTGCTGTTCTCTGTACAAATGGTTTGAGCATTGTTACTTCACACCCCACCCTGCCAGCAAGTATGCTATTAACTACTTGCATGACTCACTTGGCCCCCACTATTACAGTAGTTCTTTGTTCTCTCCAACTTCAGCCACAATAGTTACCCATTTCTGATTAAAGGTCACTGACCCCAGATATTACCTCTCCTCCTCCTGAGCTTTTCTAACATTTTGCAGTTGTACAGATATCCAGTATCTGCAGACTTTTTAGCTTTCCAAATGAATCGATCAAGCCCATTTGTAATTCCAAAGGCATTTTGTAAAATAAGGGGGATACATCCTCATGGAATAATAACATTAACTATCTGCGATATTTTAAACAGCCCAAATTAGTGTGAGCCACAGCAGACAGAATCAGCAGCTCACATAACTTGTCATGCAGCAAAGACCCCTGTGCTCCCTCCATATTATCACCTACCAGTCTCACGATTCATAATGGTGAATGCAAGCAGTCGTTATTTCAACTAAACATTTCCATAAATAAATATCTGAACAGTAATTACTAGATATCCCTCTTTGCAAACGTGAAGAATACCTGAAGGATATCATTTAAACTTACCCCACAAATGTCCTTTTCTTCCTGGGACTTTTGAAGCATTTTGCTAAGCTCTTTTTTGTAAGATTGAACGAAGCTTTCACACTGAGAAGACCAAAGCAAACAAAGAAAATCAGTTCCATCCAGGTAGAAGTAACAAATTCTGCTGTACATTGTTCTTACCATCAGTACAGTGTACACCAACTACCAGAAAGCAAAATGAGACAGTTACAGATGAGCATGGGGAAGTATTACATAGAACACTTCAGCCCACGTTGTTGTGCCGATCTTTTAACCTACTCTTAAGATCAATCTTACCTTTACCTGCTACATAATCTTCATTTTCTTATCATTCATTTACCTAACTAGTTTCTTCATGTCCTTAATGTGCCACTATGAACACTCTGGTTCCATGCACTCACCATTCTCTGTATAAAAAGAGTTAACTTTTGATATCTCCCCTATATGTTTGTCTAATCACTTTGAAAAAATGCACCCCCCCCCCCCCCTGTATTAGCCATTCCCTCCCTAGGAAAAAGTACCTTGCTCTTCACTCGCTCTATGCCTCTTACCCATCTTATACACCTCTATCAAGTCACCACTCATCCTCCTTCGCTCCAAAGAGAAATGCTCCAGCTATCAAACTATCCTCATAAGACATTCCCTCCAGTTCAGGCAGCATCCTGGTAAATCTTTGCACGCTCTCTAAAGCTTCCACAATCTTCCTATAATGAAGCAACCAAAGTAGAAAAGGAAGCACCTCTTGGCAGTTTTTATTTGGAGCTTTGAGCAGAGGCAATTAATGTTTGTGAGCAAGAACAAATTCAAGTAAGGCAGGGGCAAGTAGGGCAGCCATCATTGGAGTGAGCAGAGTTAGAGGGGGAACACTTGGGTGTTTAGAAATGCTTTTGCAGCCTTTTCCATCTTCATGGATCTCTACAATTCTTCTAAGGTCTACTGAAAGTTGTTTTCTTTCTTTTTCCAATATTTTTATTAAGTTTCATATACACAAATACAGAATTCATAAGGATACTTATTATAAATCAAGATAGCACAAAATGCACTATATATAAATCACATACAATCACAGTATCCCATATTGATGATCAATCAAATAAGATAAATTGAATGATGAAATACAATAGTATGGTTAGTTATATTATTTAAAAAATCTACACCCCCTACTAAGACAAAGCTGGTTGGTTAAAACCAACAGGGAAAAAAAAAGTACTTTATCATATAGCGTTTTATAATAATAGCCCAGATCTATATTTTAATAACAATTCAAAGATTTTTAAGAATAGTTCAGAAAGGGTCCCCATAACATTTGAAAATCTTGGTTAGAATCAGAAATTGAACAACAAATCTTCTCTAGATTTAAAATTGACATAATATCACGTAACCATTGAGCATGTGTGGGGGGGGGGGGGGAGGGCAACCTCCTTCCATTTTAAGCAAGATCACCCTCCTAGCTATAAGAGAAATAAAAACCAGTACCTGCGAATGAGAAGGCTCTAAAATTATAACTTCCCTCAACAATACCAAATAAGGCAGTCAAAGGATTGGGCTTAAAACTAACTTTAAAAAGTACAGAAAAAGTTTGGAATACTTCTTTACAATATTTTTCAAGGCTCAAACATAACCAAAACATATAAAATTGCTTTGATGGAGGCATGGTGCATAATCAGATCTTTCTTGAGAAGAACAGGCTCTGTCAGTAACCTGACTGTATGTCTTTTTTAATAGGGCAAGGCACCTCTTTCTCATCTCATTGACTGGAACACCTGACTCCAAATAGACTCTGTAGAAGGCATTACCCCAGAGGTTCACTTTTTTTTGAATCTGGGCTGTGATTCTTTAAATGGTGTACTCAGTATTGATAAGTGCAATTGTTAGTGTGCTATTAGCTTAGGCAAGTTGTGTTTGTCTATTGTGACTTAGATGAAGATCAGACCGCATTTTATGAATAATTAATACAGTAGACCAGGTATTTACAAAGGGTTCACAAACTTTTCTTGCAACTGTACATCAATGTGTAAAAGTGTGATTAACTGGATCAGCAAATTTGTGAATGGCACCAAGATTGGGAGTATAGTGGACAGCGAGGAAGGCTATCATAGCTTGCAGAGAGAGCTGGATCAGCTGAAAGAAATGTGCTGAAAAATGGCAGATGGAATTTAATGCAGACAAGTGCAAGGTTTTGCAATTTGGTAGGACCAACTGGGGTTTTTTCTTTAACACAGTGGAAGTTAGGACATTGAGAAGTGTGGTGGAACAAAAGGATCTGGGAATAAAGGTCCATACTTCATTGAAAGTGGTGTCTGAGGTAGACAGGGTTGTAAAGAAAGCTTTTGGCACATTGGCCTTCATAAATTAATGTATTGAATACAGGAGATGAGATGTTGTTGTAAAAAATGTTGGTGAGGCCTAATTTGGAGTATTGTGTGCAGTTTTGGTTACCTACCTATAAGAAAGATGTAAATAAGGTTGAAAGAGTACAGAGAAGTTTACAAGAATGTTGCAGTCTGGAGGACCTGAGTTACTAAGATTGAATAGGTTAGGACTTCATTCCTTGAAACGTAGAATGTTGAGAGAAGATTTGATAGAGGTATATAAAATGAGGGGTGTAGATAGGGTAAATGCAAAAATGCAAGCTGGCTTTCTCCACTGAGGTCAAGTGGAACTGCAACTAGAATCATGGGTTAAGGTTGAAAGATGAAAAGTTTAAAGGGAACATGAGGGGAAACTTCACTCAGAGGGTCGTAAGGGTTTAGAATAAGGTGCCAGTACAACAGGTGCATGCGAGCTAGATTTCAACATTTAAGCAAAGTTGGACAGGTACATAGATGGTAGGGGTATGGTCCTGGTGCAGGTCGATGGGAGTCAGGAACTTAAATGGTTTTGGCATGGCTTGTTTCGGTGCTGTACTTTTCTATGACTCTGTAACTCTAAAACCTGAAGCCAATACTCCCAAGTGTGGTCCAGAGCTGCAATATTACCTCACAGCACTCGAACTTAATCCTCTGACTGATGAAAGCCAATACCATACACCTTAACCATCCAATCTTGCTCAGCACCTTCGAGGGATTTGTGGACATGAGCCCAAAGATCCCTCTGTTCCTCTACACTATCAAGAATCCTGTGTTCAAATTCATTCTTCCAAAGTAAATTATTTTGCAGTTCTGGGTTGAATTCCATCTGCGACTTGTCCGCCTAGATCTGTCAATGTCCTGTTGCAAGCTATAACAATCCTCTACGCTGTTCACAACCCCACCAAATCTTCGGTGGGATCGACCAAGCCAGGAGAAAGTGAGGGGTGGAAATAGATGATGTTGCTACAGCTTAGTTAGATGATAATGGAAACCTACCAGACAATTCACTGGACTTCAAGGATCCAGTTAAAAATGACAGTATAGAATTTGTTTGATACTGTAGATAACCAAGTGAAGGTTTAGATAAGAGCATTTGGAATTTGCAGCAAGGAAGAAGTACTATGCAAATATATTGACTGTATATGGAAGTGGTTAAATATTTCTTGTTTTAATTGAACCATGAACATAATTTCAGTTCCTTTCTTCACTTCCACTTTTTTTGTTCAGTTGCAACATGAGTGTAATCACTATGTCCTTTGCCACAGTTGACTGTTTCCGTTTCGAGACTCCCAACTTACTTTTGCTTCCTTCTCCATTATTGTATTTATTTTAATCTGTTGCACAAATATTTTCTGTAATCTGGGAGTGAATGCAAGGTTAATATTTACTGCCTGTCCCTATTTTTAAGTGCTAACATTCCTCTGGCAAGACCATAAGACCAGAACAGAATTAGGGCATTCGGCTAATCGAGTCTATTTGATCATGGCTGATTTTATTTTAGGACAGTACTCCCACCCTGTAGTTGGGCAGGGTGTTCAAAGACACTAACAATGAAGGACTGGCAGTATTTCCAAGCCAGATATTCTCAGGCACCTTGGCCTCCTAGGTCAGTGGAGATACAGGTTTGGGTGGTGCTGTCACAGTAGTTAACTGAAGATGCGTAACTGAAGTGCATCTCATGGAAGAAGGGAATATTTGCATTGTCATTAATGCACTGACTGCATCATTGGTTTTGGCAGTTCCTTATAAATTTAGACATTGCCCACCTTCAACAAGTATCCTTCTGACCTCATGATGGTGGTGTCTTCGCATCCTGGTTAAATGAGGTATGGAGACTGCAGTGAAGGTTTGGGAATTACTGATACACCTTTGCTGGCTTTTCCAATCCCCACTACATCAATTCACAACCCAGGAGAGATCATCCTGCCAGCCACTGTGTGGCATCAAGTTAGGTCAAAGGTTACAGGTGGAAGAGTATGGGGTTCAGAGGGAAATTAAATTAGCCATGATCGAATGTTGGAACAGATGCAACAGGCTGAATGGCCTCATTCTGCTATGCCTAATAGTCAAACAATAGAAGATTGTTTTGAATTCAGCTCCCTGGACAAGGCTGAGTTTTGGGTTGTGAAGTCCTTGTGAAACCCAATCTGAATGTTGCTGAAAAATGCTGTTGAATTCTCCTTCTGAGACTCTGTGCAGGACTCAAGAGTTAACCTATTGGGCAGCAATTAGATTGGGTTTTCTCTCCTTTTTATTAAAAGAACTTCCTGGGCAATTGTTCACAATAGTAGTTAATAATGGAAATGGGGTTTGGCATACAGCTAGTTCAGGTGAACAGGCTTTCAGTTCAACAGGTGGGATGTTGTCTAATTTGAAAGCCTTTTCTATATTCTGTGTTATCAGCTGTACCTTGATAGCATAAATAGAGTAAGCTAAAGCATCGGAAGACTGGCTTGTGAGAGCCTTGGAGATGCTAGGGTGGATCTTTCATCCATGACTTCTTGCTGAAACAATTTACTTTGGAAAATGTAACCAGACATTTCAATGTGCTGACTTACTCTTAACACGAGTGTCGCACATGAATCTACCAAACCCGCATCTCCACCAGTCATGACCTAAAATGTCCTTGCCCTGGAAGAGCAGAATCTGGAGGTGTTTGAATGTTTGCTGGACACTTCTATAAACAAATTATTTTAGTGAAATTCTGCGTCTAGATGAATTTCTGGCATCATTGCTGTTGGAGCCCAAACGTACACTTTCACATCCCCATTAACTCACCAGAGAGCGTTGGGTTCCAGACAAGGAGCTGCAGCTTTTCTCCAGCAGTGTGTCTACTTCTGAACCATTCTTCTGAGCCAATCTGAGATGATGCACCATGTTCTCACATGTATCACAGGATATGCTATCCTGCAGTTCATACATTTGCTCTGGATTGTGGAGAGATTTGTATTAGGTTTTGTATTACAGATTTTGTCAACATAACAATGATCTTTATAATGTATGACTGCAATAATGGAGAACTATAAGATTTCACTTTACTGGTGATCCTTTTGTGGAGAGATAGAAAACTAGAGGGAGAAAAACTAGTGTGGTGAACTTTTGGAATTCTTCATCTCAGAATTTGACTTCCTATTCCAACATGTCAGCCAGGGTCTTTTCTACTGCTATTAAACTAGAGCAACACTCCATTCTGTCTGGGTAACCTCCAACCTGATGGTGTGAATGTCACACTTTAATGTAAATACAGTGAAATGCATTGTGTTGAGATTGCACTAGAGGCAGGCTGCAAGAGTCACCATGTCTCCAGTACCAACATAGCATGCTCATAATTTAAAAGTCTTAAATTGTACACCTTTGAAATGGAAATTGAAACTAGCGGGAAACAGCGAACCTTGATCTTACAACTGACACTGTAAAGCGTTACAATAACAACTATGCTACTGTGCTGCCCAATATCGTGGAACCGAAGGAAGCCATTAGGTCAAAATACCCATAATTTCTCATTCATAAATTCTACCATCCTTCCTTTATTTTCCCCTTTCTTTCCAGCAATATCCAATAATTAAACCCCTTTTTAGTTCCTCCAGAACAGTCTATAACTGAAGTAAGAGGTATTGAGTCAATGTTTAACTCCGCATTCAATACCTTAATGATTTCCATCTCAACAATTTAGCCACCCACCCATATCCCTCAGGATCTGAATCTACTGATCTTTAGCTTCACTGCTTGTTGACGCACAATCCCAGCAACCTACAAATAGGCTGAACGTTGTTGGAATTAAAGAGGCAAGAATTCCATCAGCTCCTGACTTCAGCCATGTAGAAATATTTTAGTGAGTCAGGAGGCTAGCTACCTGTTACAGCATATCAAGCCTTTAATTGTGTAAGTACAGAAGGTGCAGAAGCAAGTCAATCTGGTCTGATGGAAATCGTATATTTCTCCTTACAGCTCTATATTTGTATTAAGAAGCACAAGATGAACAGCCATTTCTCCTTTACCATGGCCATGTACTACATAGAAACATGGAAAACCTACAGCAGAATACATGCCCTTCGGCCCACGAATGTGTCCCTGCCCTAGAAATTACTAGGTTTACCCATAGCCCTGTATTTTTCTAAGCTCCATGTATCTATCGAAAAGTCTCTTAAAAGACCCTATTGTATTCGCCTCCGTCACTGTTGCTGGCAGCCCATTCCATGCATTCACCACTCTTGAGTAAAAGACTTGCCCCTGACAACTCCTCTCTACCTACTCCCCAGCATCTTAAACCCATGTCCTCTTGTTGGCAACCATTTCGGCCCTGGGGAAAAGCCTCTGACTATCCACACAATCAATGCTTCTTATCATCTCATACACCTCTGTCAGGTCACCTCTCACCTTCCGTTGCTCCAAGGAGAAAAGGCAGAGTTCACTCAACCTATTCTCATAAGGCATGCTCCCCAATCCAGGAAACATCCTTGTAAATCTCCTCTGCACCTTTTCTATGGCTTCCACATCCTTCCTGCAGTGAGGTGACCAGAACTGAGCACAGTACTCCAAGTGGGGTCTGACCACGGTCTTATATAGCTACAACATTACCTCTCAGCTACTAAATTTAATTCCACGATTAATGAAAGCAATACACCGTATGCCTTATTAACCACAGAGACAACCTGCGCAGCTGCTTTGAATGCCCTATGGACTCAGACCCCAAGATCCCCCAAACGGCCAAGAGGCTTACCATTAATACTATATTCTGCCATCATATTTGACCTACCAAGATGAACCACTTCACACTTAGCTGAGTTGAACGTCATCTGCCACTTCTCAGCCCAGTTTTGCAACATATCAATGTCCCGCTGTAACCTCTGACAGCCCTCCACACTATCCATAACACCTCCAACCTTTGTGTCATCAGCAAACTTAATAACCCATCCCTCCACTTCTTCATCCAGGTCATTTATAAAAATCACTAAGAGCAAGGGCCCCAGAACAGATCCCTGTGGCACTCCACTGGTGACCGCCCTCCATGCAGAATATGACCCATTTACATCCACTGTTTGCCTTCTGTGGGCAAGCCAGTTCTGGATCCACAAAGCAATGTCCCCTTGGATCCCATGCCTCCTTACTTTCTCAATAAGCCTTGCATGGGGTACCTTATCAAATGCCTTGCTGAAATCCATATACACAACATCTAGTGCTCTTTCTTCATCAATGTGTTTAGTCACATCCTCAAAAAATGCAATTAGGCTCATAAGGCAGGACCTGCCCTTGACAAAGCCATGCTGACTATTCCTAATCATATTATACCTTTCCAAATCTCATTAAATCCTGCCTCTCAGGATCTTCTCCATCAACTTACCAACGACTGAAGTAAGACTCACTAGTCTGTAATTTCCTGGGCTATCTCTACTCCCTTTCTTGAATAAAGGAACAACATCTGCAACCCTCCAATCCTATGGAACCTTTCCCATCCCCATTGATGATGCAAAGATCATCGCCAGAGGCTCAGCAATCTCCTCTTCAATCTCCCACGGTAGCTTGGGGTACATTTCGTCCGGTCCCGGCAACTTATCCAACTTGATGCTTTCAAAAAACTCCAGCACATTCTCTTTCTTAATATCTACATGCTCAAGCTTTTCAGTCTGCTGCAAGTCAGCACTATAATCACCAAGATCCTTTTCCACAGTGATTACTGAGGTAAAGTATTCATTAAGTACCTCTGCTATTTCCTCTGGTTCCAAACACATTTTCCCACTGTCACACTTAATTGGTCCTATTCTTTCAAGACTTATCCTCTTGCTTTTCACATACTTGTAGAATGCCTTGGGGTTTTCCTTAATCCTGCCCGCCAAGGCCTTCTCATGGCCCCTTTTGGCCCTTCTAATTTCCTTAAGCTTCCTCCTGTTAGCCTTATACTCTTCTAGATCTCTAACTGGCTCTCTGAACCTTTTGTAAGTTTTTCTTTTCTTGACTAGATTTATTACAGACTTCATACACCACGGTTCCTGTACCCTACTGTAACTTTCCTGTCTCATTGGAACTTACCTATGTAGAACTCCACACAAATATTCCCTGAACATTTGCCACATTTCTTCTGTACTTTTCCCTGAGAACATTTGTTCCCAATTTAAGCTTCTAATTTCCTGCCTGATGGTCTCAAAATTCCCCTTACTCCAATTAAAAGCTTTTCTAACTTGTCTATTCCTCTCTCTCTCCAATGCTATTGTAAAGGAGATAGAATTATGATCACTATCTCCAAAATGCTCTCCCACTGAGAGATCTGACACCTGACCAGGTTCATTTCCCAATACCAGATCAAGTACAGTCTCTCCTCTTGTAGGCTTACCTACAGATTATGTCAAGAAACCTTCCAGAACACACCTAACAAACCCCACCCCATCTAAACCCCTTGCTCTAGGGAGATACCAATAGATATTTGGGGAATTAAAATCTCCCATCAGGACAACTCTTATTATTACCCTTTTCCAGGATCTGTTTCCCTATCTGCTCCTTGATATCCCTGTTACTATTGGGCGGCCTATAAAAAACACAGTAAAGTTCAGCAGATCCAAGCCACTTCCTCATGTGAAGTGTTAAGATATTTCAGCTCCTTGATTGCAGTGGCTGCAGGATATTTTGAGTTAATATTGACCAGAAGACAAGAGGAGATGGAGAGGCAGACCTGTGAGATTGAACAGTAAGATGTCAATTGACAATCTCAGACTCTCCTCGACTTTCTTGCTATATCTCAATGCCCTGTAATCTAAGAATGTAGCTGAGTTCTGAATGACTCTGTCTTTGAAGCTCACTGGCATAGAGAAAATTCAGGATTCACAACTTTAGAGGAAGGAGGAAGAAACTCTTCATTTTGGTTTTGTGGTAGAGACTCCACCATTGATTGAACTCTTCAGCATTATCTTTCCAAAGCCCCTTGTCTTGATCTGTACTTCTAAGCTCCGGAGGCCCAACTTCCTCCCTACCTTCACAACAAGCCCCTCAATCTAAGAATCGGCTCATGGGCCTTTGTCACTCCACCTGCAAGGACCCCAAAGTTAGGTGATGTATCAAGATCGCTGGTTCCCCCCCCCCCCCACCAGTTTCCTGTCGCATCACAAGGTGTGCAGGTTGTTAAGTTAAATGTCCATTGCAAATTAACCCTAACATGTAGATGAATGGTAGAATCTAGAGGAAATTGATGAGGGAGTAGTGAGAATAAAAAAGATTAGAATTAGTGCACATGGGTGGTTAATGGATACCATAGACTCTGTTTATGCTGTATTTATGCCATATTTCTATGGCTGGCTGATTGGAGAGAAGGAACATCATACAGAGCTATTACAGGTAATAGTGAAAACTGTAGTAGATAGAAAAAGAATAAGAGTACATGTTATGAACTAGAAGATAAATATTAAGCACTTGGTGAAGCATTCAGGATAATTTTCTCGAGTGATATGTTCCTAGTTCAATGAGGCAGGAGGAATCATTGGAATGAGGGGCAGTCTCTAGTTGGGGAGCATCTTGGAGACAGTGAAGAAAACATCATGAGTTTAAAGTTATCTATTAGAAAAGGAGCAATCCAAAGTAAAAACATTGGAAAACAATTAATTTCAATAGATTGAGTGGAACTGGTTCTCATCAAAACTAATGCCTGACTTGGGGTAAAACTTAGAAGAACAGTGGACTGCCTTTCTGGAAGAGACAGTTCAGGTTTAGACGAGCTACAGTCATGCGAGGGACAAAACAGAACAGATTCTGAGTCCCTCAACTGACAAAAGAGACAGAGGAAATTACTGCAAAAAATAATTGAGCAAGAGAATTGCCACTAATGGGAAGCAGGTGAATTACAAAATAGTTGGAATGGAAATGTAAACTGTGGAGCAAAGGGAGCATAAGAAAAAGTTAGCTGCAGAAGAGTTGTAAATGCACATAGGTAGTGCATAGGTAGAATATTTTTGGAGGCAAAAGTAGTGGTTTGCACATGGAAACTGAGGGATAAAGTTGATATTAAAACATACTTTGGCTAGACAGGTGAACCAAGGGAGTTACTCTGGTAAAGTCAGAAAGGAAAAGATGGGCCAAATGACCCTCTGTGCTCTTAACCATTCTCTAACTACATAATATTAAGCTAACTGGACAGAGCCTCCCAGTTTTTAACTTCCATTTCCTAGTAATCCCACATCTTGTGTTTCAGACTCCTGAACTACCCACAGGTAGCACCCAGAGGGAAGTGCTTGACCCAACTTATTTGGTTTACCCACTCTTCTGGTGACCACAATGTCAACAGCAAATGTTTTAGAACAAGGTAAAATGTACAAGCAAAGTGCAGTTTCAGCTGAAAGGATCAGTTACATCCCTAGGTGACAGGATGGGCAGGTGTGGTGTGGGGAATTACTGGCATTGGGAGCAATGGAATAAAGGATCAAGGTAGTGCAGAGGGATCATTTTGGAATCATGAAAGGAAAGGAGGGAAAGTGTGGTGGCATCATATTGGAGTGTCAGAAGTTTTCAAAGAGTGATCCACTGAATGTGGAGACTGCTAGATGGAAGGCAAGGACAAGGAATCCTGTCCTTGTTCAGTATGGCTGGAGATGGGATCCAAGCAGGAGGATGACAAATAGAGCAAATGTGATCGCAAATCCCATTATCTCAGGTAACAAGGAAGACGCTGTAAAACACTGGAGTGGAAGTTACATCATAGAATAAATATGACAGATAAAACTAGGAGGAGGAATGCATGTTGTAAAAGATCTGAATTTCCTGGCATTTACACCCTGTGAGTGTGTGTCTGTAACTTAAATGGAATCAACCTGTAAGGAGGTACAGTCAAAAACAGCTGTGAATAACCAGGCACTAATCAATCACCATGACTGGAGACAGAAGCAGAGGAAACACATGCAATGTTGGAGGAACTTAGCAGCATCAATGGAGAGCAATAAACAGTTGACATTTCAGACAGAAACTTTTGATGAGGACTGGAAAGAAAGGGCGCAAAGAGCCAGAAACTAAAAGTATGGGAAGGGACTGAAACAATGGTGGGAGGGGGGGCATGTTTAAAATTGAGCTGAAGTATGTGGACACGAGTTCAGTGGGGCAAGAGCAGGAAGCGACAATGGGACTCTTCAGGCAGTCAGCCTTGTAGATTCTGGGTAGGAAGTACTGGGGTAAGGGATCTATGAAATTGGTAGCAATGGATATTATATATCTATCTCCTAGAGTCAGAGGTTGTTGATGGTGCAGGGTCAATGGCCTGATGCGCCTGCATGGGGTCCTTTTCAAGAAGTAAGAAGGGTCTGAGAGTTGCCACCTGGCCTAAGCAAGGTAGAGGTAATTCTGCCAGACTGAAAAAAGCACACGCTTGTTTATGTGTTTGATGGTAGAGTCAAAAATGGAACAAGCAAGGGCAAGTTCGGGTGGAAGGGAGTCAGAAGCAAAAGATAATAAAACAGTGAAAGCAAATGTTCTTGATGTACCAGAATTTTAAGGATGTGAGATAGTGGTTGCCAACTGAAACCAGGGTACCCAGATTCCTATCACTGAACCGCTGATTTAGAGGAAGTGAGAGGAGTTAAAATAGAAGTTCTCAGGAGATGGAGGTGGACTGGTTTCAGTTTGAGAAAGAAACAAAGGGACCTCCAGCCATCTTAAGGCGGGATGAAGGTGGATGGAAATGAGAGATTCCATCTCATCACAAACATTCTCCATCACCCAAAACCAAATTAATTTATTAATTTGAGAAGGATAAGGGCAGATCGGAGGTGTCAATGTTGCAGTTGAACAAAGGAGACTATGGAGCCATGAGGGAGGAGCTGGCCAAAGTTAAATGAACAGATATCCTAGCAGAAAAGACAGTGGAACAGCAATGGCAGGTATTCTTGGGAATAATGCACAAGGTGCAAAATTAGTTCATCCCCTGGAGAAGGAAGGATTCAAAGGGGGGAAAAGGGGCCACAGTGGTTGACAAAGGAAGTCAGAGATTGCATAGCATTAAAAAAAATGTATGACAGAGCTAAGGTGAGTGGGAAGACAGATGATTGGGAAATTTTTAAAGGAATAACAGAACTTAACTAAAAAGGCAATACGGGGAGAAAAAATGAGGTACGAATGCAAGCAAGCCAGGAATATAAAGGAGGATAGCAAAATTTTTTTTTTTTTGGTATGTGAAGAGAAAGAAGATAGTTAAGAACAATGTTGGGCCCTTGAAGAATGAGTTGGGTGAAATTGTTATGGGAAACAGAGAAATGGCAGAAGAATTTAATAAGTACTTTAGATCTGTCTTCACTAGAGAAGACACAAGCAATCTCCCAGATGTGTGGATGGGCCAAGGACATAGGGTAACAGAGGAAATGAAACAGATAACATTAGGAAGGAAATGGTGATGAGTAGACTGATGGGACTGAAGGATGACAAATCCCCAGGTCCAGATGGTTTGCATCCTAGGGTACTAAAGGAGGTGGTCCTGGAAATTGCGGATGCATTGGTAATCATTTTCCAATGTTCCTTAGATTCAGGATCAGTTCCTGAGGATTGGAGAATGGCTAATGTTATCCCACTTTTTAAGAAAGGAGGGAGGGAGAAAACAGAGAACTATCGTACTGTCAGCCTAACATCAGTAGTGGGGAAGATGCTAGAGTCCATTATTAAAGATGAAATAGTGGCATATCTAGATAGCAGTGATAGGATTGGGCCGAGCCAGCATGGATTTACCAGGGGTAAATCGTGCTTGACTAATCTATTGGGAGTTTTTCGAGGATGTAACCAGGAAGTTAGACAAGGGAGATCCAGTGGATGTAGTGTACTTCGATTTTCAGAAGGCATTTGATAAGGTCCCACATAGGAGATTGGTGGGTAAAATCAGAGCTCATGGCATTGGGGGGGGGGGGAAGATATCGACATGGATAGAAAACTGGTTGGCAGATAAAAAGCAAAGGGTAACAGTGAATGGGTGTTTCTCGGAATGGCAGGTGGTGACTAGTGGGGTGCCACAGGGCTCGGTATTGGGACCACAGCTGTTTACGATTTACGTCAACGATTTAGATGAAGGCATTGAGAATAACATCAGCAAGTTTGCTGATAATACTAAGCTGGGTGGCAGTGTGACATGTGATGAGGATGTTAGGAGAATTCAGGGTGACTTGGATAGGCTGAGTGAGTGGGCAGATGACGTTTAATGTGAATAAGTGTGAGGTTATCCACTTTGGGAGTAAGAACAGGAAGGCAGATTATTATCTGAATGGTGTAGAGTTAGGCAAGGGAGAAATACAAAGAGATCTAGGAGTCCTTGTTCATCAGTCACTGAAGGTAAATGAGCAAGTGCAGCAGGCAGTGAAGAAGGCTAATGGAATGTTGGCCTTTATTACAAAGGGAATTAAGTACAAGAGTAAGGAAATCCTCTTGCATTTGTACAGAACCCTGGTGAGACCACACCTGGAGTATTGTGTACAGTTTTGGTCTCCAGGGTTAAGGAAGGACATCCTGGCTGTAGAGGAAGTGCAGCGTAGATTCACAAGGTTAATTCCTGGGATGTCTGGACTGTCTTACGCAGAGAGGTTAGAGAGATTGGGCTTGTACACGCTGGAATTAAGGAGATTGAGAGGGGATCTGATTGCAACATATAAGATTATTAAGGGATTGGACAAGACAGAGGCAGGAAATATGTTCCAGATGCTGGGAGAGTCCAGTACCAGAGGACATGGTTTAAGAATAAGGGGTAGGTCATTTAGGACAGAGTTAAGGAAAAACTTCTTCTCCCAGAGAGTTGTGGGGGTGTCGAATGCACTGCCTCAGAAGGCAGTGGAGGCCAATTCTCTGGATGCTTTCAAGAAGGAGCTAGATAGGTATCTTATGGATAGGGGAATCAAGGGATATGGGGACAAGGTAGGAACCGGGTATTGATAGTAGATGATCAACCATGATTTCAGAATGGCGGTGCAGGCTCAAAGGGCCGAATGGTCTAATTCTGCACCTATTGTTTATAATTTTACCTAGTTATGGTAACTTCAGCCACCTAAACTCCATCTCTCTCCAATACAGGTGCTTCCTGATATGTGGCATGTTATCAAAATTATCTGCTTAGGTTTCTAGCATCTGCTTTTGCCTTCTGTAGTTACCTACAAATAGATTATTTGCATAGTTCTACTATCAGCCAAATCGATGACCTCTGCTCTGCCTGGGGTACACCAGAAAATCATATTCTTCAATAAAAGATGGTGTACCAATGAAACTCTGCCTGCACAGGTGACTAGATAAATAGTTTAATGTGGACTACTGGAATAAAGTTCTGCCATATCACCAGAGAAGTTGTAGAAAAGACATTCCAAAGGCAATCAGATACATTGCAAGGTAAAGGAATCTAAAGTAATAAATGCAGGAATGGTAAACTAAATCCACACTTGAATATGATCTCAACCGCCAACACTTTAAGGGTGGGCAGTTTTTAAAAAAGATCATAGCACGGTAATAGTAAGGATTTATATATGTATTTAATCTCAACCCAACAACTCCCTCCATTGTTAGGCCACATTGAGATAAAAGTGAATGCAGCTTTTATTTTCCTTTGGCAGAATGACAATCTGCTACTTTAATACTAAAATAACAGTAGGGACTGATGCCCTGTGAACTGCAAGGAGCTAGAGTGAGAAACTGGGGAATGGGAAGCAGCAACAAGATAACTGATAAGCAAACTACCATCATCACTTCTAAAATAAAAAGTGGACTTTAAGTCACGTAGATTACCGTGCTGTGGACAATACCTGAGCTCTCTGCATCCTTGGCAAAGCAGAGGTGGAGAGTCATACACACAGTTTTGGGAGCTATTCGATTGATAAGCATTTCAATGACTTCTCTTCCATACTTATCCACAAAATCTTTGCATTCTTTAGAAACGCTTTCTGGCAGGTGGGAGCAGATCTCATCAAGCAGATGGATGATAGCACTCTAAACAGAAGAATCAGTTTATTACCACTTTAAGCCAATATGGAAACCTCTGCAGTCCCACCAGTGACTTTCAGTTCCTGCACTTTCAAATACAGAGAGGAAGCCCAGTCACCCCCTGAAACCTATTTTTATGTTAAAAACAGTAAAGTCAAGATGTTGAGACACACGCTAGCTCGGTGGTAAAAAGATACTGCACTAAGGAGAAATCAGCACTGACTGAACAAGGAGTAAAGTGCTCAGTAAGAGAAAGGACATTGGCCCACGATGGATTTAGCATCATTAGAGAAAGTCTCTCTCACACACACAGAGAACAGTACAACACAGAAACAGGCCCACAATGTTGTGCAGAACTAAATAACCCAGTAATTATAAACACGAGAGATTCAGAAGATGCTGGAAGTCCAGAATAACACACACAAAATGCTAGAGGGATTCAGCACGTAAGACAGCATATACAGAGGGGACTAAACAGTCAATGTTTTGGGCACCCAGCAGAGGTTAACAGTAAAGATCCTTGTGAACACTAGTCATGGATCACCAGCTGGAAAAAGGCTCACTGGAGAGGGGGAACAAAAGTTCCAGCTAAATGCTTTAAAGATATTAAATGGTTTCTAGATACAGATCAGTTTGTTGGTCAATACAGGTTTGAGTTTTATGGATTTCAGGAATGACTCTTTCTTGGGATCTTTTATCTGGAAAAAGCAACTCACCTCAGTTTTTTCTTCAGGAAGCATGCTGAACAGCTTTTCCACTATAAGTAGACACAATTCACATTGGGGCAACTGGGAAAATCCTTCCTGTTAAATAGACAGAATTTTACACCTTTGTACTCCAAGATGCAGGGAATAGATTTTATGCTTCACAAATGAAGTGTCCCTAACTCAAGTGGAGTACAGTGTGATACACTTTTTGTTTGAACATTATATCTCAATCTCAGAAGACCATCTTAGTCATTATCAGTTCTGCATTTTACTCTCAAAGATCCCCAGCTATTAATATACCTGATAATTAAAGTATTTTGTACAAATACATGTTTCCAATCTGTTTACATCTGTTCTACTACTCATTTCACTCACCATGAATGTTTAATACACTCATTTGAGATTCAATTCAACTCTGAGGGAATGGCTGAGATTATTCAGATTTCCACTACTTGGATATGTCACAATTAAAGATTTTATCTCACTTCGATCTCCTATTTCTTTAAAGCATGCATCATTGCAGCAGGTCATCGTATCTTAGAAAAGTACAGCACAGAAACAGGCCCTCTGGCCCATCTAGTCGGTATCAAACCATTTAAACTGCCTACTCTGATCAACAATAGCCCTCCAATCCATGTACCTATCCAAGCTTCTCTTAAACATTGAAATTAAGCTTGTATGCACCACTCACACTGGCAGCTTGTTCCACACAATCACAACCCTCTGAGTGAAGTTCTCCCTCATGTTCCCCTTAAATTTTCACCTTTCACCCTTAAACCATGACCTCTAGTTTTCCACTGCAGTCCACCCAATCTCAGTGGAAAGAGTGTGCCTGTATTTTTACCCTATCTATAACCCTCTTAATTTTGTATACAGTTGGCCCTCCTTATCCACGGGGAATTGGTTCTGGGACTCCCCCGCAGATACCAAAAATCATGGAAGCTCAAGTCCCTTATTTAGCCTGGCTCAGTGCGGTGGTCTTTAGGACCTGGCGCAGCTCTGAATCCGCAGTGTTTCTGTTCATGAAAATAATCACGATCACGATTGAAAATAGGGTGGAAGTAATAAAGTGATCAGAAAGAGGTGAAATGCCACCGGTCATTGGAAAAGCATTAGGCTACAGTCGGTCAATGATCAGAACAATTTTAATGGAGCATGTGAAAGGCCCTGCCCCAATGAAAGCTACAATTATTACTAAGCAATGCAGTTGTTTAAATATTGAAATACGTATGTTTCTTAAGTTTTATATGCATAGGAAGGTAAAATATATACTATATACTAAGAAAAACGTTTGACTAACTGACGCTAAATAAGACCAGATGTACCTGTTCCGACTTCAATTCTGACTTAAAGATGGACTCGGGAATGGAACTCATTCATAACCCAGGGACTGCCTGTACTTTAAAATAATCTCTAGATTACTTATAATACCTAATACATTGTGAATTCTATGTAAACAGTTGCTACACTGTATTGTTTAGGGAGTAACAACAAGAAAAAATAGTTTGTACATGCTCAAACTATGAGTGCTGGAGAGAGAACTTCTGGGTTTTCCCGATCCGCTGTTGGTTGAAATCGCACATGTGGAATCCGCAGATAAGGAGGGCCAACTGTACTTCTTTCAAATTTCTCGAACTTCTATGTTCCAAGGTCTCTAATGCAAGATTCTGAAGTAACACTGCTTCAGTTTTCAGGGAAGGGATCTCTCAAAGACCTCAGCAAACAAGCTTTTGACAAAGTATCTGCCAACTAACATTTGTTAGGCTTACCACTCCAATTATTAACAGCACTTGGAGGATAGAGGGACCGTAAGGTGACATACACATACTGTAATAAATTTATTTTAAACATCAGAAGTATTGACTGAAGGAAAATTAACAAACTGGGCTGCTATCCTAAAGGGAGAATGTATGACAGAGTCATTTGATACAGTTGTCGAAGGTGGTATTAGTAGAAAGACAGTCAAAGCAAGTTTTGGATTCTCTCTCATCCTCACATTGAGGGCAACTTTCATTGGTGTCTACATTACTCTTATTGTACACATCAGGTAGATTTAGAATAGATTTAGCAGCTCAAAATTGGAGTGGCACAGTGGTTATAACAACGCTTTACAGTACCAGTGAATGGGTTAAACTCCTGTCATTCTCCCTGTGACTGTGCAGATTTCCTCCAGGAGCTCCGGTTTCCTCCCAAGTTCCAAAGACGTACTGGTTGTTAGGTTAATTGGTCGTTGTAAATTGTCCTGTGCTTAGGGTGGGGTGAAATCCGGAGTTGCTAGGCAGCACAGCTCGAAGGGCTGGAAGGGCCTACTCTGTGCTGTATCTCAGTCAATCAATAAATAAGTAATTCAACCAACCAGATATTCCAGGACAACATGGAACATCAGATCCCAAAATGTTTTGCCATTACCATCGAGCCAAGGATTTCCATTAAAAAAACCCAAACTGCTGGAGGAACTAATGGGTCTGGCAGCATCTGCGAAGGTAGAAGGATGGTTGAGATGCCACATCACAGTGGCTAGGAGGGTGGGCTCGAGGGCCCAGTGACCAACCACCTCTCCCATTTTATAGAACAGAACAGTACAGCACAGATGTGCCAACATTTTAACCTAATCTACAATAAATCTAACCATTCCCTCCCACATAGCCCTCCGTTTTTCATTCATCCATATGGCCAAGAGTCACTTAAATGCCCCTACTTACCTGCCTCTACCATCACCCACAACAGTTGCGTTCCATGCACTTAACTCTCTAGAGTAAAAAAAATCTACCTCTGATATTTCCCCTATACTTCCCTCTATTCAATTAAAATTATGTCTTCTTGTTTTTGTTACCCTGGGAAAAAGACTGTGGCTGTTCACTATCTATGCCTCTTTATCATCTTATGCATGTCCTCCCATCCTCCTTTGCTCCACTGAGAAAAGCTCTAACATACTTAACCTATTCTCTTAAAATATGCTCTTTAATCCAAGTAGCATCCTGGTAAATCTCATCTCACCCTCTCTAAAGCTTCCGTATCTGACCACAACACAGTACTCCCAAATGTGATCTATCTAGAAATTTAAAGGCTGCAAAATAACCTCAAGGCTTTTGAACTCAATCTCTGACCAACGAAGGAACTATGAGGCAGGGTTGCAGTTTTTTAAGTAAACTTTTTGATGTGTTACAGCATTAATAGCAAGAGAGAGAGGAGGAGCTTAGGAGGATTAATGATGCCTAACAGCTCTATTTCCATTTTTTCTCTTTCAGAGTTCTTTTGAAGACGCTGATCTGGAGTTACACGCCGACTACAGTTCTTTGCGGGACTGGGACCTGTTCTCGGGTTTCACGACTGGCCGTTATTCGGCACGCCAAGGGCTCGGCCTAAGAGCCTAGCTCGCCTCCGGAGGGTCAAGATTTCATGGCTCTGGGGACGGGCAAATCGAAGGTCGGTGTCCGGACAGGAGGTCGGTTTGTCATGGCAGATGGAAGATCTAAGGCTACGTGCCCAGAGACCCGAGATCTTTGGGCACAGAGCTCGGAAAAAGTGGCGCAAAGGACTTTTAACACTGTAAACCAGTGAGTTGTTTGTTATGTCTCCCGTCTCACTGTGAAACGGAGACACCTTATTTCAGGATGTTCCCCCAGCTTGTTTGTACGTGTTGATTTCAGGATGTGTATTGTATACATTTCTCTGACATTAAATGTACCTTTGAAACCTTTGAATTCCAGTAAACTGTAAAAAAAAATTAGATTATGTTTGGACAAGGAACAAAGAATCAAGAGCTTCTGCAGATGCTGGAAATCCAGAGCAACAAACACAACTCGGGATTGTCAGCAGGTGAGACGACATCTATGCAGGGAAATAAACACGCAAAGTTTTGGGCCTAAACCCTTCTTCAGGGCTGGGGGAGGGTTGCAGGGGAAGGAGTACCAGCTGGCAGATGACAGGTGAAGCCAGGTGAGGGCCCAAGTGGACGGTTTGGGGGAAAGAGGGATGAAGTAAGAAGCAAGGGGGGTGATAGGTGAGGGGGAAGGTGGGTAGGAGGATGAAGTGAGAGGCTGGGAGGATACAGCATTGCTAAGTTATACCCAGCTCAGATCCTCCAGTCACGGGGGATGAGGTATCACAGAGATCAGATCCAAAGACAGAGTCAAGTTACCAGTGCAAGAGGGGAGGTATTAAAATTCCAGTAATTAAGCCCGAGTGTTAGCATCAGTAGCTGTGACCATGTTATTGTAAAACCCCATCCGTTATTACTGACATCTGTTAGGAAATTGTGGTCAAATCCATGGCGATGTGGTTGGTTCCTAACTGACATCTAGGTCAATGAGGAGCAACTAACATTGGACTTGCCAGCAAAGACTAGATCTAACAATCGAATAATGATAAACAAACACTCACAAGCTTGCGAAAGTAGTGGGTGCTAATTGGGAAGTTCGACCCTCATTGGTACAGAGCAGACAGACCTCTACAGTACTGTAAAAAGTTATATATAGCAAGGTCCAAGTGTAAATTATAATGCTCTTAAAGAGACAGTTAGCAATTATTGTGAAAGATTGCCACAGAGAACAGCGAGTATATGTTGATGGTATACAGGGATGGCATACTGTTAATGGCAACAGTGCTGATGCAGAGAGTGACGTTGGGGTGCAAGTCCAAGGCTCCCTGAAAGTGGCTACCCAGGTTGATAGGGTGCTAAAGAAGGCGCATAGTCAGGGCATTCACTTCAAGAGCCGGGAAGTTATATTATAGCCTTAAAACTCCAGCTAGCCCGCATCCAGAATATTACATTCAATCCTGGTTGCCCCAGTCTAGGAAGGATGTGACGTTTCTGGAGAAGCTGCAGAAGAGATTCACCAGGATGCTAGGTTAGAGGGCACATGCTATAAGGAGAGGCTGGACAAACTTGGGATTTTTCTCCGCGGCAGTGGAAGCTGAGGGGAGACCTAACAGAAATGTGCAAGATTGTGATTGCGAGGGGCAAAGATAGAGAAGGCACCCGGTATCTTTTCCCCAGGCACTGAAAAATCAAATACTAAAGGGATGCATTTAAGGAGAGAGAGAGGGCAAGTTCAAGGTAATGTATGGGACAGGCTTTTTTTTTAATTATAAAGGCAAAGTGTGGGTGCCTGGAATGCAGCAGTAGGGGTGGTAGTGGAGGCAAGTATGATAGGTGTTTAAGAGGCTCTTAGATAGGCATATGAATGATTTCATGTGCAGGCATGGGCAATCAATGAAAATTGTTCTCAGCTTCTTCCTGGGCATAATTTGCTAGTGCCACACTGAAGTAGCAGCCTAGATTACTTGCTCAAATCTTGGGAGCAAACCTTTAACTCAAAACATCTGTGCCTCAATCAGAACTGCTAGTCCCTCTCACACTCTGCGCCTCTCCCCCAGATGGTCTGAAGTGAAATAAACCCTTCCATTATGATGACCAAGTGGTGGAAGCCTGAATAATCTCATTCATTTCCTCAAGAGTTGAATTCAATCCCAACTCATTTGATTAAACTTCATCTTACCTGCTGAGGTATCCGGCTTGCAGGATACAGACGAGACGGAAGCAGGTGGGCCAGGCTTGGTTGCTGCTCAGGGATGGTGTTGGAGTGCACTTCCTGCTGGGGAAACTGTGACAGAGACTTGCACAGTCCCAGAGCGGAGCACACCACCTCTGGTTTCTGCCAGAGACCAAGACACAAAGTAAGCACGGAGCAAACTGCGGCAGAAACTTCTCACAATCTCTTGCTGACCTGCAAAAATACAAGCTGCTGAAAGAAAGCAGGTCAGCAGTATCCGAGGAGGGAGGGGAGGTGGACAGTCAACATTTCAGTTTGAGATCCTTCCCCATGGCCAAATGGTCAGTTTGGGTTCAGTAAGTTTTGAAAACAGTGAACACATGCAGTTAAGTTGACACAACTTTTCTTCCTAACTAGTCTTTCCTCTTGGTCCGTCTCACAAGCTTGCATGGATTTCAGGTGGCCTGAACTGTGTACAAGTGTAATGCCATCCTTTCATAAAGACCCAAGAACTAGGATCAGGAGTAGACCATCTGGCCCATTGAGCCTGCTCTGTCATTAAATAAAATAAGATCACAGCTGACCTGGCTGTGTATTCAGCTCCACTTACTTGCCCTTTCCCCATAATCTTTAGTTCCCCTGTTATGCAAAAATCTGCATCTTAAAAATATATTTCATGAGGTGACCTGTGCAGCTTTTCCCTGGGCAAAGACTCTCAGATTCACTACTCTGTGGGAAAAGCAGTTTCTCCTCATCTCTGTCCTAAATTTATTCCTCCGAATCGCGAGCCTATGTCTTCTAGTTACTAGTTGAAAAAATTTCTTACCTCTGTCTTAATTATCACTTTCATAATTTTATATGTTTCTATAAAATCCCCTCTCATTCTTCTGAATTCTAGCAACTCATTCTCTCCTCATCCTAATACCCTCACCTCTAGGATGAACCTGGTGAACATCCTCTGCACTATCTCCAAAGCCAGTATATTTTTCCTCAAATACGGAGACCAGAATTGAACGCAACACTCTTCAGCCTCAGGACTCACACTGCCAGGTTCAGGAACAGTTACTACCCCTCAACCATCAGGCTCTTGAACCGAAGGGGATAACATCAATCAACTTCATTTGCTCCATCATTGAAATATTCCCACATCCAATAGACTCACTTTCAAGGTCTGGATATTTCATATGTTCTGGATATTTATTGCTTAATTACTTATTATTATTTTTTCTTTTTTATTTGCACAGTCTTGTCTTTTGCGCACTGGTTGAACGCCAAGTTGGTGTGGTGTTTCATTGGTTCTGTTATGGTTATTATGCTATGGATTTATTGAGTATGCCCACAAAGAAATGAATCACAGGGCTGTACATGGTGACATAAATGTACTTAGATAAAAAATTTACTTTGAACTTTAAAAACTTTTCCTTCACAGTTTTAGAGATTTTTAATGGTTGTTGTCAAGTCCCATCCAAATTCATTATATAGAACGATCAAAAACTGAAGCAATAAACAATCTGCTGGAGAAACTCAGCAGGTTCAGGAGCATCTAGAAGAGGAAAGGAATCATCACTGTTTCAACGTAAGGAGCTAATGCAGGTTTAACCCAAAACAGCCATAATTCCTTTCATCGTACAGGCACAGCATGACCCGCTGACTTCCACCTGCAGATTTACTGTTGTTCCTGATTCCAGCATCTGCATTCTCTTGAAATTGAAAAGTGAGATAATAACATTTGAAGTTTCTCAGCACTAAATTGGGGAACAGATGCCCTTTTCGTTTTAGTGTTGAACACTAGCAATGAAGCAAGGAACGTTGGCCAAGGAGGCAACAACATTGAACTGCAAACCTGATCAATGGTCTTAGCCGGAAATGTCAACTCTTTATTCCTCTCTATAGATGCTGCCTGACTTGCTGAGTCCTCCAGTATTTTGTATGTGTTACTTTGAATTGCAGACACAAGATAATCTATCGTTCAATACAAAAAAAAAGCTATTTTTAAGCTTGGGTAGCTGCACATTACAACATCAGAAAGAGAAGAACCTGGCTCTAAAGCAGAACCAGTTTTGGTGGTTGCTAAAAATTGGCAAATGGTATCCAATTTCACACACCCATCGATGAGAACCAGAACAGTTTCAAGTTCCATTTCCAGCCCTTTTATGGCAACAGGGAAACCTGAAGTGAAGGTCACCGTTGCTTGCTATTGAATGAAGTGCTGGACAAAAGCAGAAATACAGACAATTAAATGCTGAACCCTGGAGTCACACACAAAATGCCTGAGGAACTCAGCAGGTCAGACAGCATCTATGGAGCGAATTATCTCAACTCAAGACGACGACTGTGAATTGCTATTTATAGAAGTGTGGGATGGTCACGAGCATACTGCACCATCAACAGTTACTCACCAGTTCGTTCTTGATGAATTGAAATGCTAGGGGAAGGTATGCATCAACATACTCATTACACTGGTCTGCAAATGATTTTATTGGGATCAGTGAGCATCCTTTGTGTAAAGCATCTTTCACAGCATCCTGAAAAATAGATAGGAACCGAGTAAACGGTAAGCACAGGGCACACAGGCAATGCATAAACGAGAAACACCATGGTCCGAATGACCCAAATCTCAAATCCCAGATCCCAGCATCTCAATCCGTGATGGAGAATTCTCTGCTCAACTCCCTCCATACTTCAACAAGTCCAGGAAGATCCACAGTGTGTCAGAGGAATTAGGGACAGATACGGGTGCAACTTAACCTGTCGAAACCAATATTGTGTTGTTTATCAGAAGTGCAGGCCCCTTAGCATTGTCGGGGATCTCTCCTATCCATCTCACAAATCCTTTGAAACCCCTACCATCAGGCACGAAGTACTGTAGCATTAGGACAACGACTGTCAGGACGGGAAAAGAGCTTCTTCTCCCAGGCTGACAGACTACTGAACTCACTGCCATCACGCATGAAAAGCCAATAGCCTTCATTACACTGTTTACTTTTAAAGTTAGTGCCATCAATACACCTAATGCTAAAAGTCAATCTTCTGGAATATATTTTATTATTTGTGGTAATATTAGTATGTGTTGAGTGTGAGTTACATGTACTATGTTGTACACCCTGCCTTGGAGGAACATTGAAACAACACACACAAAATACTGGTGGAATATAGCAGGCCAGGCAGCAAGGACTCTCCTACCCCCACCGATGACCCCTTCTCCCGTTTTCAACCCTCCTCCTCTTCATGGACACCCCGCTCTGGTCTTCTGCCTGCTCTGGATCTCTTTATTGCTTAAATAGATGCTGCCTGGCCTGCTGTGTTCCACCAGCATTTTGTGTGTGTTGTTGTTTGAATTTCCAGCATCTGCAGATTTCCTCGTGTTTGCTCTTTGGAGGAACATTGTTTCATTTGGCAGTACACATACTGTATTGTACGGCTGAATGACAACAAACTTGAACAGTAGCTGGGATTTATTTGCCTCGCCTAGTTTGAGTGATTACATGGAACAGAATGGAAAGAATCCTGTCCATCACTCAGGGTCTACTTTTAGGTCAGTCAACAATAGCACTCTGGAATACCGTGGGTTAACAGAGCGCTGCATCGACCGGATTGATTGCCTACACTGAAGTCTCTTCATGGTGACATCACCTCTTATTCACTTAAGGAGAATGAACAGGAGTTAACACCAGAATCCATTATCTCTCCCAAAAAAGGTTACATTATGACCGGTGTTCTAATGAGAAATTGGGGATATAAGAAAGTCATTTTGAACCTATGTAACCTCTGGCTAAAAGAATAATTGGGACTGAATAGTAATCTTTGAACTGAAGTAAGCTCTGTTTTCAGCAGTTAGCTAAAACCTGCTTACACTAGTTCTCCCTTGCAGAGAGACACAGAGTTTGATAACATTGTATATTGTACCCTCTTTGTTGCCTTTAAGGCATTTGTTTAGCTTTATTACATTTTAGCTTTAGTAATTTGTTTGTAATTATTTTCTAGTTAAAGTTAAGGTTGTTGAAAGTAAATTCGTTGTCTGTGATGTATCGCGGCATGCGATGATGTCACACCTGGTTTCGCCGCGTCTTGTGGGAAAATACCGGTTTGGAGATACGGGAAGGCGGGGGCTTGTGTGTGCAGGATCAGCGCGAGAAAAGTTTTCATTCTACGCACTAAGAAACATCATAGAAGCAACGTCGTAAGTTCATAAGATAGATATGTTGAAGTAAAAATGTTAACGCTGATTCTGTTAAAAGTAATGACGGTTGATAAAGTTTATTTTCTTGTGCTATTGAAAGCGTTGCTGGACAGTTTGTGTTGAAGTGTATTTAAAGCCAGTTGATGGTGTAGGTAGATTCTGACTGTATGTTGTACGTTAATGAGACTTTAATGTAAAAGTAAAACTACAATAAACTGTATTACAAGTATTTATGACATAAATGTGATGCCAAGAAGGAATACTAAATACTGTATCTATTTTGTATTATTTTATCAACAGTTTTCACCATATATTAATGTGGAAGAGTGAACAGTAAACGGTTAATCTTACCGCGATCGTGCCATTGACTACGGTTTACCTCGGTGTTTAGTTCAGAGTTCTTACACCTGAGCGAGAACACTACACCCTCATTGAATAGGGGAAAGAGGACTCACCGATAAGGACTGGACAGCATATCCATCTGTAATTAAGCCTTGATCTAAAAGACTCTCTCATCTGTAACTAAGTTTCGCACCAACAGACTTGGTGGGTGTACCAGTTCAAATGACATCCTGCAACAGTAATGTATGGGGCTTACTACTTATAAATATACAGCTGTAACTGGAGAGAGTGGGTCCACCTGTCTGATGGTGGCAGTACTTACATGCCTCCCATTTGACAACTGGGTCTCAGACTCCTGCGGGAGGGTGCGCAATAAACTGTGGTAACTATGAGAAGCTGGTCTCCTCGAGTTTTGGCTATTATTAAATGTGCGGCCCATACCTGCATGTCTGACCAGGTCACTAAAGGCAATGCTTTAGCGGATACGACAGCTAAAAGTGCGGCACAGTCCTCGGTAGTTGTAGTTCCCTCGGGTTCCCATCAAGCAACCCTCTGTGACTCAAGCAGGTCGGGTATGACAGACATGCGGGAAGTACATACCTTTCAGGGGGACGTCTCCGAGGAGGAGTGCGAACTGTGGTCCCAGATGGGGTGCCAGAAAGACCCTGACCTAGGTTTTTGAATCACCCCAGTGGGACAGGTTTGTGTTCCTACACAGTTTTTAAACCAATATTGGTCGATTATATACATAATTGTACATACCTGGGAAAGGAGGGAATGGTTGGTAACCTGTACCCTGCACACCGGCTACGACACCCTTGCCTGGAGTACATTGCTATAGATACTGCTTAGGTACTTATAGATGTGTTTAGTAGATGGATTGAAGCTTTTCTAACTACTAATAATACTGCTATGACTGTTGTGAAGGTATTATTATGGGAGATAATTCCCAGGTATGGCCTGCCAGAGATGCTGAGCTCTGACAATGGCCCACACTTTGTGGCAAAAGTAAATGAAAGGGTATGTAACAATCTAGCTTGAAACAATTCCACTGTGTACACCACACATGGGCCGCTGGCATAGTGGAAAGAGCCAATGGCACTCTGAAGAGTAAATTGGCCAAACTAATGGTGGAGACTGGACTCACTTGGTTGAAGGTCCTACCGCTAGCCCTATTCTACATGAGGGTTATCCCACGGGGGAAAACAGGGTTGTCACCAGCTGAAATCATTTATGGACGGCCTATGAGGACACCCTGGCGACCAAGACCTTGTGTACCACTGCTCCCAGAAAGTCTAGCAGCAAAAACTGGAAACGCATACCCTGGGGGAAGAGATGGGGAAATATATATGCCAACTAACCAAAATTCTCAAGCATTACATTCACAGGTACGACAGGCTTACAAGGAAGAGAACTACCCTTCAGAGAGGAGTGACTATCCCACCCTAGAACCTGAGGATTTTGTCCTGATCAAGAACTGGGATCGAAGAAACTCGGACCTCAGTGGAGAGGACCAAATCAGGTGTTACTGACCACTGTGGGAGTAAAACTGAAGGCGTAATCTCGGTGGATACATTGAACAGCCTGCAAACGTGTTACTGAAGGAACTGAGTAAGACTGGGTGTGACATCATCGCATGCCGTGATACATCACAGACAACGAATTTACTTTCAACAACCTTAACTTTAACTAGAAAATAATTACAAACGAATTACTAAAGCTAAAATGTAATAAACCTAAACAAATGCCTTAAGGGCAACAAAGAGGGTACAGTATACAATGTTATCAAACTCTCAGTGTCTCTCTGCAAGGGAGAACTAGTATAAGCAGGTTTTAGCTAACTGCTGAAAACAGAGCTTACTTCAGTTCAAAGATTCCTATTCATATTGGTTGACAGTGGTGTCCGTGCTTATGCCTTTGAGAGGGCTCACTCCGGCATCTGGGGGCCCCCATGTCAACACCTTTCTGTCTCTCTGTCACACAGGTAGAACTAGGGGCCTGCTGGACTTGTGCCGGAATTCCGCAGCATGGTAAAGCATTGATTCCAATGTCAGTAATCCCAGAGGGTCTCCCTTCCTGGGCTTTCTCAAATAACACCCGGGGAAGTGAGGCGCGGAACTGTAGTCCAGTCAGAGATGACTGTGGCTGACAGTGTTTTGAGGGATGGTATCTCAGGCCCCCACCAAATGGAACCTCATATACTGGGAAACATGCAACCTGGCCATACCCGCAGGTGCCCAGCAGCGGAGTAGTAAATGCCACCTGTTACTGTAACTTCCAGAGAGGGAAAAATGCATTTTTTTCTGGGAAATAGCAGCTGTACCACCTATACCACTGCAGACCCTCCCCAACCAGTAAATAGCACCCACTGGGTGTGTGGAAATCGGGCCTATATATGACTCCCAAGGGAAACTGCCAGTAGATGGAATCCACATAATCCCAGCAAAAGGTGGACTGGCTGTTGTTACCTGGCATATTTAGTACCCCATCTGAGAGTCATGGCCCAGCTGCAGGATCACCCCCATTGGCTTAGGCAGCGGAGAGGTATAGCTGAGACTGAGCAATTTTAGATGATCCTCTTATGGAGTAGCCAGGAATTCACAAGAGATAATCAATTTGGCTGCAGCACTTGAGGAGCTGGCCAACAATACTGCAGGGGCCCTGACACAAACACAGGTATAAGAAATATCCACTGAAATGATTGCAATCCAGCAAGCAGTCCTACGGAACCAGATGGCCCTTGATTTCATTCTGGCAGGAAAAGGAGGCACATACGCCATTATAGGGAAAGAATGCTGTACCAACATACCCTACGAATCTGGTAACATGTCATCCCTTTCTGAGCATATAACCCAGGAAATACAAAAAATTCATAACGTAGGACAGAGGTTGCATGGGTTTGGCAGCAGGACAGGATGGTGGTCGTTTGGGAGCTTCTTCAGGGATATCGGATGCTATTGCATTATGGAAGTATTGTACTTTTTGTAATTGCTGTCATTCTTGTACTGTGACGCTTATGGCCACTGGTGGCTAGCTGCTTCAGCTGTGGGATCCGATTGTAACCTTTGGGTCCCGAGAGTTATCATGAAATGATAAAAAGGAGAGAATGAGGAATTGGGGATATAAAAAATCATTTTCAACCTGTGTAACCTCTGGCTAAAAGAATAACTGGGACTGAATAGGAATTTTTGAACTGAAGTAAACTCTGTCTTCAGCAGTTAGCTAAAACCTGCTTATACTAGTTCTTCCTTGGTTTGCAGAGAGACACTGAGGGTTTGATTGTACCCTCGTTTGAATAGGGGAAGGAGGACTTACTGATAAGGACAGGAATGAACATTCATCTGTAATTAAATCAGGGTCTAGCAAAGGGAATAACTGATGAGGGCTGGACAGCACATCCATCTGTAATTAAGCCTTGATCTAGCAGACTCTTTCATCTGTAACTACGTTTCACACCAACAGACTTAGTGGATGTACCAGTTCAAATGACAGCTTGCAACAGTAATGTATGGGGCGTACTATGTATAAATATACGGCCTGTAACTGGAGAGAGGGGGCCCACTTGTTGGATGGTGGCAGTACTTACATGCCTCCCCTTTGACAACTAGGTCTCAGACTCCTGCAGGAGGGTGTACAATAAACTGTGGTCTCCTTGAGTTTTATTCAGATTCGACTTTAACACTACCAAGAGTTAAGGTAATCTGGGGACCCTTTTCCAACCCTAAACATTTAAGTACTTTGATTGTTAGTTGGTGTTCTGACAATGGATGATGGATTCCACCCCCCCCCCCCCACCCCCATTATCCTCATTTCCCTTGAAGGGGCAGATACCCAGATGGGTGCTAACACTCTGTACTTTCACATGTTCTCTCAGTGGCTACTTTATTAAGTCATCTGCTCATTTGGACCAAACATCAGAATGGGGAAGAAACATGATTTTGACCGTGGAATGGTTATGTGTGCCAGACGGGGAGGTTTGAGTATTTCAGAAACTGCTGATCTCCTGGGATGTTCATGCACAACAGTCTCTAGGGTTTACAGAGAATGGTGTGAAAAACATCCAGTGTGGCAGTTCTGTGGGCAAAAATACCTGTTAATGAGAGAAGTCAGACAGGTTCAAGGTTCAAAGACAGCAGTAATTCAAATAACTACATGTTCCAACAGTGGTGTGCAAAAGACCATCTCTGAATGCACAATGCATCGAACCTTGAAGTGAATGGGCTAAGGAACAGCAGCAGACCACGAACATACACTCAGTAGCCACTTCATTAAGTACAGGAGGTATGTACACTGCTATGCTATGCCAGTACACACAATGGTGAGGATGGGCTTCTGTAGATCCCGAGCTCCTTTAACACTTGTTCTAGCAAAGTATGAGGTGGTAAATGAGCAGAGGAAGCAGCAAAGTTACACTCATTGTGTACCAGCATCCGCCAGATTGCCATACTATCGTTGCTCCTTTGAAAGGTTTGTTGGCAACTCTAAGAGTTGGCTGAACATTTTAAATGACAGCTATCGATGTTCACCCAAAATACTGGTTGTCTCCACATTCTGGCCAGAATGAGTTGGAAGTGTGACAGTCAAGGGTACAGTACCTGCACAGGCTTTTCCTTCAGCATAGTGACAATCTCCCCGAGAAACTTCTTACACATTTCACAAAGGTCAGCCCCCTGAAAGAAAAAACAACACGAACATGAATCTTAGTGCTTTGTGCTGCTTGGGATGCAGCCTTACACGGGAGACAAAATAAGATGTTAACCTATTTCCACTTGGTCCTATGTTCTACTTTCACCTCTCTAGGGTGAGCACTGGGTACCATGCTTAAAAAGGCTTCCTCTCATAGGAGACGGTGAGATTGGACAGATTTACTGACTGTGGCAGCACTATCGAGCTAGTACTTACAGCCTTCCAAAATCAACACCAAATTCTCCAGCTTTAGGTAACTCATTCTTTTGGTCTGTATCAGAACTGCCGTTAAAGCTCAGATTTTCTTTATTAGTCTGACCTGCTGGACGTGTCTCACTACCTTGTTATTACACAGAAAACACACGGAGATACTCCCACATTAACTCATTTAGTCTCAAAGATTAAGATTAGAGATTAGCTTTATTCCTCACAGAGTGAAATGCGTGAACGACCTAACAGTCTCAGGGTCGTGCTGGGCTGTCCGCCATGCTTTCAGCATCAACGTAGCAATGCTAACTTACTAATGCTACTCTGTATGCCTTTGGACTGTGGGAGGATACTGGAGCACCTGGAGGAAACCCACGTGTTCATGGAAAGAATGTATAAACTCTTCACAGACAGCAGTGGGGACTGAACTGTGATCGCTGGTGCTGTAAAGCTTTATGCTGCTACTCTACTCTACCACCTGCCAGAGATATTCACTTTGTTCTACCCATTTCCCACCCCCCACCTTCTCCCCTACTCAAAACAGACACATTTTCTCTTTCTGACCTTAAACATCAACTGCTTTTCTCTCTACAGATACTGCTTGACCAGCTGAGTGTTTCAATATCATTTTCCTACTTTCATTTCAGGCTTCAGCATCCACAGCTGTTGTTTTTTTTTGATTTTCACAGGTCAGGAAATGTTAATTCCACAGAGTAGTTTTGAGAAAACAACCAATGGGTGAAATGTTAAAGGACATTGAGTTTTGTGGGAGAAGCTGATGACTAATGGCACACCCACTGCAGGGTGATTCACGTGCCTCCCTCCCCCACTCCCCAGAGGGTTCTGGATAATGACTGGATTTTCCCAACCCTCGGAGGCAGAAGTCATCTGCTGGTGTCGCTGCCAACTGCACACCAACTTCAACAAAGCCAGGGTTCATCTGAAGCACCGTTCAGCCATGCCGTGGTCCAAGCAGGAAGTCGAGGACAAAAGAACATGTGACAATTCAGGAAGGGTTTGGGAGCTGGGGTGGGAAGGTCAGTGGAACCATCGAACCTGGAAGATGCTGTAAGATGAGCAACAGCTGTCCAAAATGAAGAGCATCAAACGTCAAAACTACCGACATTGAGAGGGTTTGGGGGAGTAATAGTCAAGCCTGAACTGCAAAAGGCAAGTAAAGTGCCAGAGATTGAAGTTGGAGCCTGTTTGGCACCATGTTCCAATGGAGACCTTGTTATTACTTCACTATTTTGTTTTTGATAAAAATAGGAGATTTAGACCACAGATAGCTGCTCAGTGTAGCTTTGTAGTACTCTTATCAGTCTGTTAAAACGTTGTTCTATTTTCACAACTTTTACTTGATTAATATTTCAACTTTTTGATCCAAGCCGAGACCTCCCACTTCATGATGTCTCCGTGGGCCAAAACTCCAGGACCCTTTGTGCTCACTACTGCTTCGCCCAGTGGCTACTTTTCAAGCACTTATGAGACTCTGTGTATCAGATGACAATAAGGCAGTGAAGTACATTGGTTGAGAAATCAGGATTGGAACCTTTGGGTTGGTACTTTAAATATCAGACGTCCATTAACTGTAATTGGCACAAGGTAATGGTCAATGTGCCAATTTATATCAGGCATTCAGTGCTATAGACTCCAGAGGAATCATTTCTACAATCACTTTCAACATTAACCAGCCACATCACTGTACTGTAGAGTTACATATAGCATGGAAACAAACCTTTTGACCTAGCAAGCCCACACTGACCAATTACACCAATCAAACATAAATTCCACAGTAAGACACACAAAATAAACAGTCAATGTTTCAGGCTGAGGTCCTTCACTAGGACTGGAAAGAAAGGGGAAAGAACCCAGATTAAGGAGGAATACAAGCTGGAAGGTGATAAATAGGTGAAACCAGGTGGGGGAGGGGGATGAAGTGAGAAACTGGGGGGAGGTGGGGGGGTGATAGATGGAAAGGTAAAAGGCCGAAGGAAGATGAATCTGGTAGAGAGGAGAGTGGACCATAGAAGAAAGCCAAGGAAGGGCACCAGAGAGAGGTGATAAATAGATGAAGAGAAGAGAAAAGGCGAGGGAGGGGGAGGGCGGGAGAGAAATTGCCATAATTTGGAGTTATCAATGCTCATGCTATCAGGTCGGAGTCCACCCGAACAGGATAGGAGGTGAGGTATTGCTCCTCCATCCTGAGAGTGGCCTCACCAAGGCAGTAGAGGAGGCCATGAACTGACATGTTGGAATGGGGAGTGGAATTAGAATGTTGGCCACCAGGAAATCCTCCCTGTTGATTAACATTAACTCAATTTACAATTCACCCTTCATCCTCTTTAACCCTCCCCCAGATTCACCTGCACAACTTGGGTCAATTTTTACAGCGGCCAATTAACCCACCAACACACAGATTTGAAATGTGGGAGCAGACCCATGGAGTCAGAGGGAAATGTGCAAACACACAAACAGCACCAGGGATCAGGATCAAACCCAGGTCACTGAAGCTGTCAGGCAATGGCTCGGTGAGATGCATTTCCGCAGCTTCCCATCTAAATTCACGTTGTATTCAGCCAATGGAATGAACAAATTCCAGAAAATATAGTCCTCTGCTCTGTACCAATGCACATCATGTTTAACACTGCCAACAAGAGATAAGTGTTAAGGTAACATAATTTCCTTCCAATCCCCACACACAATAAAGTTAGGGGCACATTATAAAATTTAATAGTTTAAAATTCAGTGTTTATGATTAGAACGGAGATAGTGGAGGAAGATACGAAACAAGGCTGGGAAATGCAAAAATTAAACTGGGAAACATTAAAAATAGCAACTGCAAGAAAGATATTTAATCAGTAAAATGGAGTTCTTTCCCCACAGGAGATGAGCAATCCACTTCCCTAGTCTAAGAATATTTGTATCCATTGGATCTTTATAAAGAGAGAGATGAGAAGACTTCCTGGGACACAAAGATTGCTGCTAACAGAAATTATGTATCATAATTCACTGAAGCGAAGTATTTTGTAGGTGGAAACAGGCACAATATGAATAAAAGAAAATCCTATCTGGTTCTGTGAAGACTGAAGAAAGTTTGGAGAGCCACTAGGCTTTTGTCATAGGGAAGATTCTGATGGCCCTGCAAATGCAAAGCAGCAAAATTCTGGCTGAGGAAGACAAAAGGTTGAAGAAGCTGCAACATACAAAGCTCTGGTTGGAGGGGAATGCACCGTTGACGTTTCAGGCTGAGTTGCTTCAGAGTTCATGATGAGTTCAAGCTTATTAAGGGTAGATTCGAAGAGATCAACTCCCATGAAAGCAATTTACCCAAATCAATTACCACTTTTAATAACCCAAAGAGCAGTAATGCAGATTTGAAAGTGTAGAGTACACGACAAGGCATCAGTTACATATATTAGCTACTGATACCACAGACAGCCTTCCTCCACTAAGAATGGGTACACTCACCTCATTTGGCTCTCTCCATTTGGTCTGAAAACAATGCTGGACTGTTCCACACTGTAGGGCGCTCTTCAGGTCTTGACAGTAATATCCTGGGCCTTGAGCACATTGTGCATTCTTCAGCTCAGAACTAGACAAAACTAAGATAGAAAAAAGCAAGAGTCATTGGTTCGCCCAAAGCATCAGAGAATTATTCTTTGGTTGACCCTGCAATTTCCTCCGTTACCTCTCCCAATGCCTTTTTTTGAGAGAGTGTCAGCATAATTATTGATCTGTATAGGGCAGCATACCGACCTTAGGAAGAATACATTGGCTTCGAGTAGACTTGTCAGAAGCCAAGAAAACTCACCAACCCCTGTATCCCAGGAAGCTAAAGAAATTTGGCATGTCCCCATCAATGTTACTAATATATAATCAAAACATTAAAAGATCAGCTTTGTTTGTTACCTGTACAGTCGGCCCTCCTTATCCACGAAGGATTGGTTCTGGGACCCCTTGTGGATACCAAAAAATGCGGATGCTCAAGTCCCTTATTCAACCTGTCTCAATGTGGGGACCTTAGGACCCAGCGGAACCCCAGCCCTTATTTAACCTTAGTGCGGTGGACATTAGGACCCGGCGGCGCAACTCTGAACCCACAGTGTTTCTGTTCACGAAAATAATCATGATCACGATTGAAAATAAGGTGGAAATAATAAAGCGATTGGAAATAATAAAGCGATTGGAAAGAGATGAAATGCCATTGGTCATTGGAAAAGCATTAGGTTATAGTCGGTCAACGATCGGAACAATTTTAAAGGATAAAGTGCGAAAGGCCCTGCCCCGATGAAAGCTACAATTATTACTAAACAGCGCAGTGGTTTAATTATTGGGTTTTGGGTTTTTGATCCTCCACATCAACCCGGCATGGATGGAGAGTGCACTCAGAGTGGTCTGTCACTGGATCGAACTGAGGAACTTCCGTTCCCGAGCCCGGTGCTGAAACGTACGTTCTTAAGTGTTAAATATGCATAGAAAGATAAAATAAATACTTATACTAAGACAAACATTTGACTAACTGATGCTAAATAATACTGGATGTACTTGTTCCGACTTAATTAGTAAGAGAACTTTACAATTTTTTCGATCCCGATCCACTATAACCTACGCACATCATCCCGTATACATTAAATTAGCTCTAGATTACTTATAATACCTAATACAATGTAAATGTTATGTAAAATTGTTGTTATACTGCATTGTTTAGGGAATAATGAGAAGGAAAAAAAAGTCTGTACGTGCTCGAACAATAAGGGCTGGAAGAACACTTCTGAGTTTTCTCCATTTGCGTTTGGTTGAATTCGCGCATGCGGAACTCGCGGAACTCGCCGACTGTACACCAAAACATACAGTGAAATGTGTCATTTGTATCAACAACCAACACAGTTTGAATATTTGTTGGGCACAGCCCACAAGTGTTGCCATGCTTCCAGTGCCAACATAGCATGCCAACAATTTACTAACCTTCACTAATCCGTACGTCTTTGCAGTGTGGGTGGAAACTGGAACACCCAAAGGAAACGCACGCAGTCACGGGGGGAGCATACAAACTCCTTACCCAGTGGTTTGTAATTGATGCACCACAGAAAGCAGCCTATCAGAATGCTTGTTAAGGCATCTGCTCTGCACTTGACCACAAAGCTACACATTTATGGGCACTGCACAGGCCTTCGCAAAAACCAGCCTCCTCTGTCCATATTTCTCATTCGCTCAGTAAACAGCCAATGACCCCTCCTACCCCAGATGTTCTCTCTGTTCCCCTCTCCCATCGGACAAAAAAAGCCTGAAAGCACTTGCAATACAACCAGGCTCAAGGACAGCTTCTACCACACTGCTAAACAATTATTGAATGGTTCCTTATCTCTTGATCTCCATATCTACCTTGTTTTGATCTTGCACCACATCATCTACGTACACTGCACTTTCTCTGTAGCTGTTACACTTTATTCTGCAGTTTGTTATTGTTCTACCTCAATGTACTGTGTAATGACGAAATCTCTAGCAACAGTGTACAAGATTAACTCTTATAGTGGTATAAACACAATAAAGAACTAATTCCAACTCTGAGTTAAATTGCAAATGGAGAATTGGTATATTAGGATTTGATTTCTTGGAGTTTTGAAAATGATAGGGCCTGACTGAAGTTTTCAGGATATTAAAGGGAAGTTGTTGGATATATTAAATGAGGTATTTCCATTGGCTGGTGCACTTGGGATCTGCACCAGTCCAAAACCTGGATCAGAGCTGGCTGGATTCACTTTGGAAACAAAACATTTCCTTTTTAGTCAACAATGGATCCAAGTTAAAATTGCTCAAGCTAGAAACTGAAACTCAGATACTTTAATTAGCTGAATGACTCATGAGGTTATTTCACAGGTCAGTAAAGGCAGGATAAATACAAGGAAGGAAATAAGCCTAGTAATGTTACCACACCCCTCCAATCCTCTTACTGGACACTTGCAGCACATGTGGTCTGCAGCAGGATCACTGGATGGGCACTGTTGCAGAGCACAATGGAGATACAAACAGGATTCATCAGATGATGTTGTGGATGAGGAATCTAAAAGGAGAGATCAGATCGCAAAGGGAGCAATAGAAGGATTATTATGAGAATACTCCAGTGAACTAAATGCACCTTCCCAAGATCAAGGTGCACTTCCTAGAAAGAAAAAGAGGAGGGAACGCTCTGGAAATGGGAGCGGATACATGAGACCTAATTTCAAGGAATTAGCGAATTCAGAGATATTCACAAGAAATAGAAAGACAAGAAGTTAAAAAGGAGAGATGGAGAAAGACAGTGAGCAAGACCGTGAAAGCAATTGAAAGCAGTATAGAGAAAGAAGCCAGGACTGGGGGAGAGAAGCAACGATCACAGTAGATCTAGAGAGCTTGTTCTGTATACCCACCAGCCTCTGTAAAAAAAAAGTGCCTCCTTTCTCCTTTAAATCTTTCCCCTCTCACCTAAAATAAGACCACAAAGCAGAGTTAGGCCATTCGACCCATGAAGTTTGCTCCACCATTTCATCATGGCTGATTTATTACCCCTCTCAAACCCATCTCCTGCCTTCTCCCTGTAACCTTTAAAGCCCTTACTAAAGATCCTATCAAATTTCCGCTTTAAATAATTTGACCTCCACAGCCAACTGTGCCAATGAATTCTACAGATTCACCAGCCTTGTCATCTGTTTTAAAGGAACGTCCTTCAATTCTGAGGTGGTGTTCCAGACAACCCCACTATAGGAAACATCCTCTCCACATCCACTCTTTCTAAGCCTATCGATTTTCACTACGTTTCACTGAGATCCTCCCTCATTGTTCTAAACGTCAGCAGTACTGTCCCAGAATCATCAAACATTCTTCATACACATCCATCCTATAGTTTTAAACTCCTCTACATTGGGGAGATGATTATAACTATCTATCCTTTCTATCCCACTCCCTCCCCATCTTCTTCACTCCAGGGAGAACAGTTCAACTTTTTATTCTCCCACTGCTGCTTTTGGGACCTCAACTGTCATGCTTTCTCACATTAAATAGGAGTCGGAAAGGGGAAGTGAAAGGTAACATGCAAATGCAGTTATCCTCAGGCCCAGCACACTGTACAGCAGCAAGTCAACAATTCTGGCATGACCTTAATCCTGGCCAAGAAAGTGTCAGTCTGGGCAGCTAGGCCACTTTTTTTTTCCCAAAGTCGAAATAAATTTGTTATCAAAGTACTCATGTCACCATATACAACTCTTCCAGTCAATGATCAGATTTTAAGTTTTGCCAAATTTCTCTCTTTTTTCAATCTTTTTATTGATCTTTTAAAAAAGTGTGTACACAAACAGGACAATATCTCTAGTATATACATCAATAACAGTACATACAGAAGTAAAATAAACAGTATCAGAATTACACATAGTGTTGATCTACAAAGTATAAATTTGATATCGAATGTATAACTCTCCTCTTATCAATTTATGAAGAAAGGAAGGACTATTAGAAATTTTTATATAAAAGAGTAAAAAAACCCACTATTCTAAACAGAAAAAAAAAGGACTGGGCAGTCCATCCTGAGAGAAAAACCAAGAGAGACTCTCTGATCAAATCCAAGGTTCTGAAAAAATAGCTGGAAGAGAATCAGTACAAAAATCAGATCCAATGAAAATATTGAATAAAAGGTCACCAGACTTCTTCAAATTTAAAGGATGTATCCAATGTCAAACTTCTTATTTTCTCTAGACTTAAAGAGGACATGATAGAAGAAAGCCAATAAAAGACAGCAGGAGTGCTGATATCCAATCCCCCTTCTATATGCCTATTTGTCACCCCCTTTCAACATTGGAACTACAGAAAACAGCCCCATCTCGATCAAAATGTTGCTTTCATGGAAGTGGGGATTCAGCCACTGTAGTGTGTCATGGTAGCACAGTGGTCAGCACAAAGCTTTACAGTACAGGCGACAGGGGTTCACGTTCTCCATGTGACTACGTGGGTTTCCTCCGGGTGCTTCGATTTCCTACCACTGTCCAAAGACATACAGATTGGTAGGTTAATAGCTCATGGTAAATTCTCCAGTGATTAGGCTTGTATTAAATCGAGGAATTGCTGGGCAGCATCGTGTGAAGTGCCGGAAGGGCCTATTCCACATGTGTCTCTATAAATAAGTCTTGTGACAATGGAGTTTAAGAAATTTAAGAGACTACTAGACAGGTATATGGAGGAATTTAAGGGTTTAAGGGTCGGCACAACATTGTGGGCTGAAGGGCCTGTACTGTGCTGTACTGTTCTACGAGTTTTGGAGGACAGGGTCACTTTGCATGTGTTCATTAGCAGCTTGAGGAGATTTGGTATGTCACCAATGACTCTGGCAAATTTCCACAGATGTATTGTGGAGAGCATTCCGACTGGCTGCATTATCATCTGGTCTGGAGGCACCAATATAGACAATGGAGAAAAAGCCAGCTCCATCACCATCACAACCATATCCAACATCAAGGACATCCATCATTAAGTACCCTCCCCATCGGGGCACACCCTCTTCTCATTACTACCCGCAGGAGCATGGCAGGGTGGGGGGGGGGGAGGGGGAGTGAGGAAGAGCTCTAGGAAGCCTTTATGTTTCCCTGTGGGGCCTGAAAGCATTCACCCTTGTGCTAGCCTTCAGCTCATACACATTAATACCCTGTTGGGGCAAGTTTTAAGCCCTGGCTACTGATCCCAACAGGAAAGGCCCAAAGCACAGTTTGCCACCATTCGTCTACTTTGTTTAAAATGACTGACTGGACCCTTACAATTTAATCAGAGGGTCACCCTGCAGACTTAAAGGCTTGGAAGAGACAGGGAAGCATTATGGCACAGGAGAAAGAGGACATTTGGCCTGTCAAGTCTGTGACTGATAACCCAATGACCTCTTAGAGGCCAAATTGAGCTGAAAATCCCTTGCTCTGGTTTAGTTGACTTTGATTGGATAAAGTGCAGTGGGCTCAAGTCTACTTGTCTAGTCTGGCCTACATAACAAGTTCATACCCTTAGCAACGGCTTTTAAATGCGCTCTGAAATGGCCTAGCAAGTCACTCAGTTTGTCGTCTGCTACATTAAAACACAGCAGGAGCACTGGTTAGGCAACTGTTCCAAGTCGTGACCCAGAGTATACCCTGTATAATTGGTAGACCAGTCTCATCAAGACTGGCAGTGTATTTCAGAGCGTAACACACACAAAAAGCTGAAGGAACTGCGCAAGTGAGGCAGCATCTATGGAGTGGAATAAAAAGCCAAGAGTTTGGGCTGAGAAACTTCTTTAGATGTCCTCCCCTATCACAATTCCTTCTTCTTCAGCCCTTGACCTCTTCTGCCCATCACATCCCAGCTTTTCACTTCATTCCATCTCCCTCACTCACCCACCTCCTCCCTCACCTGGTTTCACCTATTAACTGCAAGCTTGAACTCTTTCCCCCTCCTCCAACATTCTGGACTTTGCAGTCCTGTTGAAGGTTGAGTGGTTATTCCCCTCCACAGGTGTTGCCTGACCTGCTGAATTCCTCCAGCAAGTTGTGTGTGTTGCTCTGGATTTCCGACTTCTCATGTCTAGTTAAGAGGGTGTGGTCCTTGGGATCTCAGGTTAAATACAGATGGGGAAATTTGTTGGTTAACATCTACCAACCCCAATCAGCAATTCCCCCCCAAAATGATTACCATAGGAAACCATGCACTGGGTGGGATCAGCACCCATCACCAAAGGTACCTCTGGAGCATCATCATTGATCTTCCTGGTGTACAGTGCCACCAAAGAGACTGACATGAGAGAGATTCCTCCTCACCAATCTACACACTGTTTATGTTGTGCGTAGCACAGACAGCACAGCAATGTAGCGGGTAGGAGTTTGGTTTGCAAGGAGTTGGTATGTTCTCCCCATTGACTGCGTGGCTTTCCCCAGAGGTGCTCCTGCCCAGTACATCCTTGGACTGTCTTAGTCACTGACATAAACAACACAGTTCACAGTCCATTTCACTATACCTGTGAAAAACAATGCTAGTCTTTGAACCCGGATAGAATCTGATAAGACGCAACATTTCAAGTACAAAACCAAAATCCTCAGGCGCACTCAACAGATTAAGAACCATTGACAGACAGGTTAAATGCAGATAGGAAATCTGCAGATGAACATCCACCAACCCCAGCTGATGAATCAGCAGCTTCTCACAGATGATCAATAACAACTGTGAACAATGGATGGGAAACAACATCACCAACAGACACTCTGTAGCACCATCACTGACCGCACCCCACTCCCCCCCACAAAATCCTACAAAAAGTCATGGATACAGCCCAGTCCATCACAGGTATAGCCCTCCCCACCACTGAGCACATCAGGAGCCTCAGGACTCACACCACCAGGTTCACAAACCGTCATTACCCCTCTTGAACAGAGGGGATAACTTCACACACCCCTACATTGAACTGATCCCACAACCTCACTTCCAAGGACTCAACATCTCTCGTTCTCAATATTTATTGCTTATTTATTTATTATCTTTTTCTATTTGCACAGTTTGTTGTCTTTTGCACATTGGTTGTTTGTTGGGTGAAGTCATTAACTGATTTTACTGTATTTCTTGGTTCTAGTGTGTATGCTCACAAAACAAATCTCAGCATTGTATATGGTGATAGCTACTTTATTGACCTCAATAGAAACTACATCGTCACAGTAGTATTACAAGTGCAAATATACAAATATTAGAAGTAAGAATAAAAAAAACCCCAGTCTAACAGGAGGGAGTCATCACTTCCCCGGCTATAGGTTGACTCATTATAGAGCCTAATGGCCAAGGACAAGATGACCTCTTAAAGCGCTCTTTGGAGCAGTGTAGTACTTTGTACTTTGAATTTCTGATAATAGATCTGCAAACCCATAACGTTAACACACAGGGAAAGCATGGTGGCATTGCGGTGAGTGCAACGCTATTACAACAGGTTCAATTCCGCTGCCCTCTGTGAGATTCTCTCTGTGAATGCGTGGGTTTCCTCCCACATTCCAAAGACGTATGGGTTAGTAGGTTAATTGGTCACATGGGTGTAACTGGATGGCATTGGCTTACAGGTCCCACATTTCCAATGTTGTGCCTAACCTGTTGTTTGCTTCTTTGTATTTGATTTGGCATAGAGAAGAGATAGATAAGGTGGCAAAGTCAACAGACAATATTCTTAACTTTACTGGCTAAAACACTGAATACATGAACAGGGTGCGTCATTCTAGACTACATACTACATCAGCCAGCTGCATACAGTTCTGTCTGGAAGGATGTGATTTCACCTTCCGGCTAAAGAAATTCCCTCTCATCTGTTCTAAAGGAATGTTCTTTTCTGAGGTTCCACCCTCTAGTCCTAGACTCTCCTACTATAGGAAACATCCCATCCACATCCATTCTATCTAGGCCTTTCAATATTCAGTAGGTTTCTCTGAGATCCTCCTCAGTCTTCTGAACTCCAGTGAGTACAGGCCCAGAGCCATCAAATGCTCCTCATAAGTTAACCGTTTCATTCGCAGGATCACTTCAAAGAACAAATTCCAGTTCTTCACTGAGTCTTCTCTCCCTTCTCACAATTAACATAAAACTAATCTCCTAATTACTGTACCATCTGAGGGAAAATTGCCGATTACTGTTCCCTTGATTTTATATACCATAAAAGCCTCCCAGGATTTTATATACCTTCATTAAATCTCCCCTCACACATCCTCCTTCTGTATAAACCCAACGCTGGCCAATCTCACTGCTACAATTCCCCACAAGTGGAAGCAGCCCCCATACACATCGGCTGCATTATGCTTCAGGCATGAGGGCTTCCTCTTTCACTTCTCTTTATCAGCATCAAAAGGCAGAGCCTCAAGGAGGTGACATCCATCACTGAGGGCCCTAAAGGTACAGGACATGCCCCCTTCTCATTACTACCATCCAGGAGGTGATGCAGGATCCTGAAGACCCACACTCAGCATTTCAGGAACAGTTTCTGAACAGTCCATGAGCTATAAACACTACCTCACTACGTTGCTATCTTTATATTTTTCTTATTGGAATTTAAATTTATGTACTGCTGTCACAAAACAACAAATTTCACAATATATGTCAGTGATAATAATTCTGATTCTGTGAGCTGTGGACATATACTTTATATCCTAGCTTCTGAACATCCTTAAAATTACCAGTCCTTTTCTTTGCTATCTATTGTACCTCACACCTCTCTGGGCTTGTACATTTGTGGACATCATCTAGAACATATTACTCACTGAAAACAGTACGAGCAGCTTTGGCATTATCAGAGGCAGCACGGTAGTGTAGCAGTTAGCACACCACCACTACAGCGCCAGTAACCCAGCTGCTATCTGGAAAGACTTTGTTCTACCCGCAGCCGTGGGCTTTTCCTCCCACATTCCAAAGACACACACACGGTTAGGTTTAGTCAGTTCTGTGCATGCTATACTGCCGCTGTAAGCGCGGTGACATTTGCAGGCTGATTTGACGCAAGTGACGCATTTCATTACATGCCTCGATTACACTTGACAAGTAAAGCTACTCTTTAAAACAAACAAGGGAAAATCTGCAGATGCTGGAGATCCAAGCAACATGCACAAAATGCTGGAGGAACTGGATGAGGAAGAGGAGGGATGGGTTAGTAAATTAACTGATGTCACAAAGGTTGGGTTGTTGTGGATAGTGTGGAGGGCTGTCAGAGGTTACAGAGGCACCTATAGGATGCAAAACTGGGCTGAGAAGTGGCAGATGGAATTCAACCCAGGTAAGTGTGAGGTGGTTCATTTTGGTAGGTCAAATATGATGGCAGAATATAGTATTAATGGTAAGACTCTTGGCAGTGTGGAGGATCAGAGGGATCTTGGGGTCTGAGTCCATATGATGCTCAAAGCAGCTGTGCAGGTTGACTCTGTGGTTAAGAAGGCAAATGGTGCATTAGCCTTCATCAATCGTGGGATTGAGTTTAGGAACCAAGCGGTAATGTTGCAGCAATATAGGCCCCTGGTCAGACCCCACTTGGAGTACTATGCTCAGTTCTGGTCGCCTCATTATAGGAAGGATGTGGAAGCCATAGAAAGGGTGCAGAGGAGATTTACAAGGATGTTGCCTGGTCTGGGGGCATGCCTTATGAGAATAGGTTGAGTGAACTCGGCCTTTTCTCCTTGGAGTAACAGAGGATGAGAGGTGAACTGATAGAGGTGTATAAGATGATGAGAGGCATCGATTGTGTGGATAGTCAGAGGTTTTTTCCCCAAGGCTGAAATGGCGAGCACAAGAGGGCATAGTTTTAAGGTGCTTGGAAGTAGGTACAGAGATGTCGGGGCAAGCTTTTTCACGCAGAGAGTGGTGAGTGTGTGGAATGGGCTGCTGGTGACAGTGGTGGAGGCGGATACAATGGGGTTGTTTAAAAGACTCCTGGATAGATACATGGAGCTTAGAAAAATAAAGGGCTATAAGTAACCCTAGGTAAATTCTAAGGTAAGGATATGTTTGGCACAGGGCTTATATTCTGCTGTAGGCTTTCTATGTTTCTATGAACTCAGCAGGTCAGGCAGCATGCATGGAAAAGAGTAAACAGATGACATTTCGGCCTGAATTGGATTCCAGCATCTGCAGATTTTCTCTTATTTGTGATTGGACTACTACACTACGAAGTCTCTTCCAGGGATGCCAAGCCTGAAAAAGTTTAAATCTCCCTTTCGAGCTGATGAAGGGTCTCAGCCTGAAACAGCGACTGTACTCTTTCCCATGGATGCTGCCTGGCCAGCTGAGTTCCTGCAGAATTTTGTGTATGTTACTCTTTAAAGCATACTACTTCAGTAAAACACTGCAGACTTTCAGCTTTTCTAGTGTTGCGAATATCATGATCGTGGGCACCTGTTTTTTTTTAAAGTTGTGTTTCAGTTTCTTCACATTATTCAACTGGTCAGCTGTCCGAGCTGTAACCAGTGTCACCCAAGCAAGAAGTCCACTGAAGTGCAGCCAAGCTGAGAGGAGCAATGGCTGTAAGAGACGCGTCTGGAACAAAGCACAAAACACTGCAACTCAACCCGAAACTTCATAAATGCTGCCTGACCTGCTGAGTTCCTCCAGTGTTTGTGTGTTGTACCAATTCCCAGCGTGTGCAGTTCCCTGCCTTCACATGACTAAAACCTGCATTTTTTGTGGGCTGAAGGATCTATACTCTGCTGTAATGTTCTATGTTCTCTGCATAGCCTAGGGCGAGGTCGAGACGGAGAAAGTTGGAGCCTGTCTTGGACAATTTGTGTTGTATCCCCTCTGCTCACTGGGTAGTTGTTTTTTTTAAAAATATAAATGGGTTCTTTTAGGTTTCTTGTTTTGCGGCTGTCTGTAAGGAGACCAATCTGAAGGTTGTATAATTTACACATACTTTGAACTTTAATAATGCATGTGCAGCCTCAAGAACGTGGGACCCAAGAATAGAACAAAACTGTTCCTTCATGCCTTCCCACATCTTCAACATTTTAAGAACAGCTTCTTCCCCTCCGCCATCAGGTTTCTGCACAATGAACCCATGAACACTACCTCACTATGGTCACTTTCTTTTTGCACTACCTATTTAAAGTATATATTCTTATAGTAATTTAAAGTATGTTTTATGTATCGCATCATACTGCTGCCACAAAACAATACATTTCATGATGCATGTCAGCGATAATAAAACTGATTTTTCTTTTTGGTCTCCTATACTGGTGAGAGTGAAGGGGCGAAGACAGGACAGTCCCTTGTGTTGTTTCCTTTGTGGGATGGAGGCATCTTAAAACCAAGGTCAGGAAAATACTGACTACATCTTACAAGCCATTAGAAAGACCCCTTCCAGAACATAGCATCAGAGATAAAGGACAAATAAGCCAAAATACAACAAGAACAGAAAGTCTGAATCTACATGTCCGTTACAGACGCACCTGTTAGCAACAGAGGCAATATATTAGTCAAGACTCTACCCAAACCACAATAACGTCAAAAAATTCCACCCAAGTTGTAATAAAGCAACTTTTAACAATTAAAATTCTTCCCAGTTCTTTTCTGATTCATCGGCATGGGTTACTGGGCAGCAAAGGACATACTATTTACGCGAAAGGTACTTCTCCCCCTCCACCCCCCATTCCAAGCTGACATCATTTTGTTTTACAAACTTTCATTTCTTGTTACACATTTTGGCAATACCAAGGAGGAACCGCATTTCGCCCTTTCCTCATGGCAGCACCATACAGATACAGGTTCTCTACAGCCCAACCAGCCCGCGGACTGACCTCAGTGCCCATCACATAGTCTCGGTTCCCTGCGGCACTGACAAGGCAGTTTGAAATGAGGAAGAATAGTAATTACATTTTATTAATTGTGATCATTACAAAAGTCATTGGAAAAGGAAGCCAGATATGCTCCCAGCATGTTACAAAATGCATGCTTGGAAGTGGCAGCTCATTCCGTACAGTCTGGTATCGCGGGATCCACAGCATCGCGCTTAAGAAAGACCTGATCTGCATTAGGATCAGATCAACATAGATCAATTCCATAGTGTGACTGCACCAGGACCACGTGATCTAAAGACACTCTGACCTTTCTTTCACAGCCACTTTTAAAAACACCAGAATAAAATGCATCAGCCCAGACCCATCAACTCAACCTAAAACGTCCATCGTTAATTCACAGATGCTGCCCGAATCGCTGAGTTCCTCCAGCATCTGCGTGTGTTACTCTGGATTTCCAGCATCGACAGAATCTCGTGTTTAGAATAAAACGCACGACTTTCGAAATTGTATATAAACTCCAGTCAGGGTGTTATACCCTACCAATCAATATATCTCGAACACTGCAAGGTAACAGTAAATCCCGCTTCTCTTTTCAAACCACCCTCCTCCAACAATGTCAGATGGTTCACAATGACTTGCATCGTTAATGCACCAAAAAGTACACAAAAATGTCCCTCTCCTTGAGGAAGTGCACCTCTCATCTTTGTGACACAAAGGATTCTGCAGATACCGTCAATCGAGAATAACAAATAATAGAACAGAATTCCGGAGGAGTTCGGCAGGTCGGGAATAAACAGTTTACGTTTCAAGCCGAGACCCTTCCATCAAGACGGCAGATGAAATACAGATAAAAAGGTTTCTGCCAGGAAGATCTCTCACCTCTCGTGGTTAGACTGAGAGCCACTCGGCTCACAGGTGAAATCAGAAAGCCATCAACGCAGGGCGCCTGGGATTTAAATAAATCAGTGGATTGCACTCTTCGCTGTATTGCATTCCATTAACATTTCACTTTGACATATAATTATATACCAACAAATTCAACTAAACCGGCATCGGGGCGGTTACCGGAGGGAAGGAATTTAGGGATTGGGTTCATATCGGGATAAATCTGGCGAGGATGAGATGAAGCTGAATTTGACCCACACTCGGCACAATTCGGTGAGAGGATGCGGAGTTCCTTTTAAAAGAAATAGCAGAAAGACGGCGATGTTAAGCGAGTTTTACAAAGCCAGGCCGGCCCTTAGGCCGCAGTCGGAGTGCGCAGTCACTAATCGAAGCCAAGCCCGGCGCAGAAGGAGCCGGTGACCGCAGGGAATTGGGACGGGGTCGGGTGGGGCTGCCCTCCGAGCCCATCCCGCGTAAAGAACGCAAACAATATCCCAGTTGGTTGTAAACAGAGACCGACTCGGTTACACTGCTGCGGGCAAGCAGTATTAACAACCCGTGCCCTACCTGGCGAGAGACACAACACAACGAGGAGGAAGGTGAAGCCAGCCATCGCCACTTCAGTGTCGAGAGAGGAGGAACCGACACGAACAGCGACTTGCCCCGACAGCAGCCCCGCTCCCTCTCTCCTGCTTTAAACACCAAGGCTCGGCCAATGAGGAGAAGGGCGCGCCTCTTGCCGCGCCCAGCACCTTATGTCTCTCAGATTGTGCCCCCTTTCCATCTCTGCGCGATTTTCACATCTCCGTGCTGGAGTAGATTAAATGTTGAACTTGTTACTTGCATCAGACTCATGTTGCGCTGAAACAGGGCCTTCGCCGCGTCCCATGCCCGTTCTCCAAGATGCCTGTCTGAACCGGTCACAAACATAAACACACGAGATTCTGCAGATGCTGGAAATCTTCTGGCAAAACCCACAAAAAGCTGGAGGGACTCAGCAGGTGAAGCTTGTGTATTTGCCTGGCATACGGCCCTGGAGTAGCTGGGGCTGAGAAAACATGACTTTAAACAACCACAGTCATCTTCCTTTGTGCAATGTTGGACAGCAGACACTGGAGTCTGTTCCCATTTATGCCATTGATTTCAGTGCACAGGGCTCCTAGGTTTTGCCGTCAGTCAAATGATCCCATAAAATGGAGGGCAGTCAATCCTTCCTCACACTTGGATCAGGGCTGTGAAGAGGTCTGGCGATGAGTGGTCCTGATGAAACTCAAAGTATTGGTGAGCAGATTATTAGTAAATGTCACTTGAAAGGACTGCCATTGACACCTTTCAGCAATTTGTTTAAGATTGAGATGCCTACTCAGCAGATTGGCTTTTCCTACCTTTTATAGAAAAGCTAATAGAAATGAGCTCATCTATTATCCTGAAATAAAAAAGCCGGAAGAACTCAACCAGTCGAGCAGGTGATAAGCAACATCAGTCCTGAGTGCACAAGACCATTTAAGAAAGCCATGAAAGACAGATAAATATAATGGTGGGAAGTGACCAGAGAGCAGTTTTACACCAAGGTAGAAAATTTAGAGGGTTGCAAAGTTCTGTGACAGAAGTTAAAATGTTGTTCTTCTAGCTTGAATTGGACCTCACCACGGCAGTGGAAGAGGCTGCATACAGACAAGTTAGAATGGGAGCAGAATTGAGAATAAAACTGACGTACAACAGGAAGCTCAGTGTCGTGCTGCATTCAGAACACAGGCATTCCACAGAGCAATCACCCAATCTGCATTTGGTTTCTCTGACGCAGTGCGGACAATGGCGTGAACATCAAATGTAATGCACTAGATTGGAAGAAGTTCAAGTGAATTGTTGCTTCACTTGTTTGGGCCCTTAGATGGAGGGAAGGGAAGAGGTGATTTGCTCTCCTCAGAAGGTGCCTTTGGACGAGACGTGGTGGTGAGAGCATGGACTGGTGAGCCCCAGTGAATGGTCTCTGTGAAATGCAGAAAGGGGAGCAGAGGACAGATGATCAACTGATCTGACTTGTCTCCACTTGGTCTTTTGCCTTGAGGTTCACCTCTCCCCAACACCCTCTCTCCATCTGTGCTTTGAAAACTGTAAACCCCTTCTCCCCAACTCTGAAGAAGGATCCCTTAGTATTGGTGAATCTTTGGAGTTCATCGCCACAGATGGCTATGGATGCCAGTTGATTGGGTATATTTAAAGCAGAGGTTGATATGTTCTTGATTAGTAAGGGCATCAAAGGTTACGTGGAGAAGGCAAGAGAATGGGGTTAAGAGCAATGATAAATCAGCCATGATGGAATGGCAGAGCAGACTCAATGGGCTGAATGGTCTAATTCTGTTCCTTTGTTTTATGGACTCAAAACATTAATTGATTTCTCTTCCACAGATGTTATTTGACTGGTTGAGTTTTTCCAGCAATTTTTGTTTCATATTCCAATATCTACTCTTTATTTATTTTCCGGCAATGAGTCGGATTGGATTTGCCCTGCTTTTCATGTAGATGCCTGAGGAATTTTCCACACTGTCAGGTGGATGCTAGTGTTGTAACTGTACTGGAATGGTTTAGCTGGAGATATAACGTCGCTCTGGAGCACGGGTCTTCCGTGTTCAGTTCTACAGCTTGGGAAGGTGCTCATTTTTGTAGCCTTTGCCCTGTCCAGTTCTCTGAGCTATTTTCCTGTTCTATAGGAAAATAACATGATTAAAGAAGGCATTTTGTTTGTTGCTTTCCCCTTTTAGCTGAGAGGTGGACTAGAAGAGCAGGTAAGTTATTTTGGGACATTACCTTGACTGTATACAGTTCTGTTTAGTAGAGTAATGGAGGGGATGAAGAGGAATTTTGCTAAGACTACAGAAAATTCAGCTGTGAGAAAGATTGATTGGGAATAGAGGTGTATAAAAATCTGTTGAACTAAAGGAAGACCATATTTCCTTTAGTGTAAGGGTGATAAACACCAGAGGACAGAGATTTAAAAGTAATTGGAGGAAGTATTTAGAGCAAAGGTGAGGAAGCCTTTTTCACATAGAGAATAGTAGAGTCTGGAACTTATTGACCCGATAGATAGCAAGTGCAAAAAGCCATAAGACATAGGAGCAAAATTAGGCCATTCGGCCCTTCAAATCTGATCACCATTTCATTATGACTGATCCATTTCCCTCTTAACCCTATTCTCCTGCTTTCTCCCCATAACCTTTCATGCCCTAATTAATCAGGAACCTATCAACTTGCACCTTAAATGACCCACTGACCTGCCCCCACAGCCACCTGTGACAAAGAATCCCACTGATTTACCACCCTCTGACTAAAGAAATTCCTCATCTCTGTTCTAAATGGACGTCCCTCTTTTTGAGGCTGTAGCCTGTGGTCCTGGACCATTCCTCCCCCTCCCCCCAAAAGAAACATCCTCTTAAAATCCATTCTCCCTAGGCCTGTTAACATACGATGGGTTTCAATGAGATCTCCCCTCATTCTTCAAAATTCCAACAAGTACCAGCCCAATGTCTTCAATTGATACTCATATGATAAGCCTTTCATTTTTAGAATCATTTTCGTGAACTTGCTCTGAACACTCTCCAGTGTCAACGCATTCTTTCTTCATCCTTCTAGTCCTCTTGAAATGATTTTGCCTTCTTCACCCATTCAACATCCAAATGAACCTTCAGGGAACCCTGCAAGAGGACTCCCAAATCCCTTTGCACCTTGGATTTTTGAATTTTCTCCTCATTTAGAAAATAGTCTATGTTTTTATTCCTTCTACCACAGTGCATAATCATAAAATTCCCAACATTGTATCCCATCTGCCACCTTTTTGCCCATTCTCCTAATCTGCCAAAGTCCTTCTGTGGCCTCTCTGCTTCCTCATCATTACCTGCCCCTCCACCTATCTTTATATTGCTTGCAAATTTGGCTACAAAGCCATCTACTTCGTCATCACAGACCCCTGTGGGACACCACTAGTCACCGGCAGCCAACCAGAAAAAGCCCCCTTTATTCCCACTGTTTGCCTCCTGCCAATCAGCCAATACACTATCCATGCTAGTATCTCTCCTGTATTACCCTGGGCTCTTATCTTGTTTAGCAGCTTCATGTGCACCACCTTGTCAAAGGCCTTTTTAAAATCCAAGTGCAAAACATCCACCGATTTTCCCATTGTCTATCCTGCTTGTTTGTTCTTCATTGAATTCTATCAGATTTGTCAGGCAACATTTTAACTTCAGGAAATCACGCTGACTTTGGCCTAATTTGTCATGAGCCTCCAAATACCCCCAAACCGTATCCTCAACAATTTACTCCCAACATCTTCCCAATCACTGAGGTCAGGCTAACAGGCCTATAATTTCCTTTCTTCTGATTCCCTTCCCTTCTTGAAGAATGGAGTGACATCTTCAATTTTTCAGTCCCCCTGAACCATGCCAGACTCTTATTGATTCTTGGAAGATCATTCCTAATGCTACTATAATCTCTTCAGCTACCTCTTTTAGAACTCTGGGATGTAGTCCATTGTGTCCAGGTGACTTATCTATCTTCAGACCTTTCAGTTTCCCGAGCATTATTCCCTAGTAATAGCAACTCCACTCACTTTTCCCCTTGACATTCTCAAACCTCTGGCATCTTACTAGTGCCTTCCACAGTGAAGAATGTTGCAAAATACTCATTCAGTTTGCCATTTTTTGTCCCTCATTGCCACCTGTCCAGCAGAATTTTGCAGCTGTCCAATATCTACTCTCTCCTCTATCTTATTCTTTATATATCTGGAAAAAAGCCTTTGGTGTCATTTTTGTTATTATTAGCTAACTTACTAAATTATTAGCTAAATATTTCATCTCCCCCCCATGTTTTTTTTAGTTGCCTCTGTTGTTTTTTAAAATTCCCAATTCTCTATCTTCCAACTAATTTCTACTCAATGCCCTCTCTTTTGCTTTTATGTTGGTTTTGACTTGCCTTGTCAGCCACGGTTGCATCACCTGCCATTAGAATACTTCCTGTTCTTTGGGATGTATTTATCCTGTGCCTTCTGATTTGCTCTCAGAAACCCCTGCCACTGCTGCTCTGCCGTCATCCCTGCTAGTGTCCCCTTCCAATCAACTTTGGCCAGCTGCTTTCTCATGCATCTGTAATTCTCTTTACTCCACTGCAATACTGATACACCAGATTTCAGCTTCTTCCTCTCAAATTACAGGGTGAATTCTATCATATTATGATCACTGTTACTTTAGAGTTCCTTATCTTAAGCTCCCTAATCAAATCGTTCATTACACAACATCATTCAGAATTGCTGATTCCCTAGGGAACTCAATCATAAGCTGCTCCAAAAAGCCATTTTGGAGGCACTCCACAAATTGGGATTCTCTTGGGATTCAGCATCAGCTTTATTTTCCCAATCTATCTGCATATTGAAATCCCCCATGACTATCATAAAATTGCCTTTTTGACATGCTTTTTCTATCTTCTGCTGTAATTTGTAGACCAAATTCTGGCTACTTTTCGGAGGCCTATAAATAAGTCCCTCAGTCCTATCGTTCTTAACCTTGCAGTTACTTAACTCTACCCCAAAGGATTCTACATCTTCTAATCCTATGTCTCCTCTTTCTGAAGATTTGATTTGATTTTTTACCAGCAGAGCTACTCCTCCTTCCCTGCCTCCCTGCATGTCCTTTTGATAGATTCTAAATTCCATATCCTTGGATATTAGGCTTCCAACCACAACCTTCTTTCAGCCATAATTCTCTGATACCTACAGCATCATACCCGCCAATCATTAACTGCACTAAAAGATCATCTGTCTTATTCCATATCTTGTGTGCATTCAAACGTAACACCTTCAGTCCTGTAATTGTCACTTTTCCATTTTGTCCGTTACACTGCAACCCATCCCACAGACTGCAATTTTGCTCTATCATCTGCCTGTCCTTCCTGACAGTCTCACTATACACAACCTCTGCTCGTAAACTAACAGCTCTGTCCTCAGCCCTATCACTCCAGTTCCCATCCCCTTGTCAAATTGGTTATAACCCACCCTATCAGCTCTAGCAAACCTGCCCACAAGAATATTGGTTCAGATGTAGCCCATCCCTTTTGTACAGATCAGACCTTTCTCAGAAGAAATCCCAATAATCCACAAGCCTAAAAGCTTTTTCTCCTGTAACCTTTGGCACAGGGAAATCAAGAATCTATCCATCTCTGCTTAAAATATACCCAATGACTTGGCCTCTGTAGCCACCAGTGACAATTAATTCCACAGATTCACCACCCTCTGGCTACAGAAATTCCTGTCATAGAGGGTCTTTGAAGAAATGAGATGTGCGTGGTTATGTTGGGAGGTTCATCATCAATGAACATGACTGTAATAGCTTCATAATGTGTTATAACTTTTTTATGTGTTTCTTTTTTGATTTCCAGTCCAAGTTTTATTTTCATATTACTTACCTCAAGATCTGTACTGGTTGGTCTGAGTGTGTAAACTGGGAAATACTGCAGTTAATTGTTTGACCTGACACATGATACTATGTGCAATTTTTGCTTACATAAGTAACTTCCTTGCAGATTATGCTGCTTCCAACTTTTTGTGCACTCCTGTCAGGGTACAGGGAAGTGGTACGAGCGGCAAGATTTACAAGTAATTGACATCTTGCTACAAATGATTACTTTATTTGAGGCTTCAGGACTGAAGAAGAGTCTTGGCCTGAAACGTTGACTGTTTGTTTATTTCCATAAATGCTGCCTGGCCTGCTGAGTTCCTCCAGCAATGTGTGTGCGTTGCTTCTTCCCATTATTTCTCTCAAGGGTGAGGGTGAGCATTCAGAAGTGTTGGTACATATTGTTAGCAATGATATAGGTATACGTGGTGAGGAGGTAGCGAAGAGAGATTTTAGGAAGTTAGGCAGAAAGCTGAGAAACAGGACCTCTAAAGAAGTAATCTCTGGATTGCTGCCTTTGCCAGTGAGGGTCAGAATTGGATGATTTGGCAGGTGGATGCATGGGTGAGGAACTGGTGCATTCAGATTTATGTCTAATTGGAATCTCATCTGGGCATGGCATGACCCATACAAACGGGGAGACTGAACTTAAGGGGGATCAATATCCTTGTGGGCAGGTTGACTTCAGTTGATTGAGTGGATTTAAACTCATTTGGCAGTGCAACTGGAACTGGAGTGATAGTGCTGAAGATGAGGTAGTTGGTTTACAAACAGAGGCAGTGTGTAGTCAGACTCCGAGCAAGGTGAGGCTGATGAAGGGGCAAAATTGCAGTCAACAGGATGAGTTGCAATGTGAAAGGTGAAGAAAATTGACAGACATTGTATCGAAATGATAGCCAGGAAGGCAGACAGGGTGGCATGGCTCTATTTGTAAAAAATAAAATTATATCATTAGAAAGAGGTGATCAGGGGTCAGAAGGTGTTGAATCATTGTGGATAGAGCTAAGGAACTGCAGGGGTAAAAGATTCTGATGCTAGTTATATACAGACTCCCAATCAGTAGTAAGGATGTGGTCTACAAATTACAATGGGAGATAGAGACTGCATGCCAAAAGGGCAATGTTGCAATAGTCACGGGTGATTTCAATATGCAGGGAGATCGGGAAAATCGGGTTGGTGCTGGATTCCAAGTGGGGGAATTTCTAGAATGCCTCCGAGATGGTTTTTTAGAGCAGCTCATGGTTGGGCCCAATAGCGGATCAGTTATTCTGGATTGGGTGTTGTGCAGTGAACCAGAATTGATTAGAGAGATTAGATTAAAAGAGCCCTTAGGGGCAAGTGATAATAATATAATTGAATTCACCCTGAAACTTGAGAAGGAGAAGGTAAAGTCAGATGCATCAGTATTATAGTGGAGTAAAGGAAATTACAGAGGCATGAGAGAGGAGTTGCCAGAATTGATTGGCAGGGATGACACCAGAGAGCAGGAATTTCTGGAAACATTTTGGAAGGCACAGGATAATTACACCCCAAAGAGGAAGAAGTATTCTAAAGGCAAGATGACACAACCATGGCTAACAAGGGACATCAAAGCCAACATAAAAGGCAAAGAAAGGACATATAATAGAATAAACATTAGTGGGAAGTTAGAGGACTAGGAAGCTTTTAAATACTAACAGAAGGTATTAAGAAGATAAAGATGGAAAATGAAAGTAAGCTAGCAAATAATATTATCGAGCATACAAAAAGTTTCCTCAGATACTTAAAGTGTAAAGGAGAGGTGGGAGTGGATATTGGACCGGTGGAAAATGATGCTGAAGAGGTAGTAATGGGGGATAAGGATGAATTGAATAAGTATTTTGCATCAGTCTTTTCTCTGGAAGACACTTGCAGTACAGTGGAAGTTCCAGGCATTGGGGGCATGAAGGGTGTGTAGTTACAAAAGCTAGAGAGAAGGTTCTTGGGAAACCGAAAGGTCTGAATGTAGATAAATCACCTGGACCAGATAGTGCACACCCCAGGGTTCTCAAAGACATGGGTGAAGAGATTGTGGAGGCATTAGTAATGATTTTTCAAGAATCACTAGATTCTGAAATTGTTTTGGAAGACTGGAAAATGGCAAATGTCACTCCACCCTTCAAGAGAGAGAGGCAGAAGAAAGGAAATTATAGGCCAGTTACCCTGACCTCAGTGGTTGGGAGATGTTGGAGTCGATTGTTAAAGATGAGGTTTTTGGGGTACTTGGATTCACATGATAAATTAGACCATAGTCAGCATGGATTCCTCAAGGAAAAATCTGTTGGAATTCTTCGAAAAAATAACAAGCAGGATAGACAAAAGGAGAATTGGTTGATATGTACTTGGATTTTTAGCAGGCCTTTGACAAGGTACCATACATAAGGCTGCTTAACAAGATAAGAGCCCATAGAATTACAGGGAAGATTCTAGTATGGATAAAGCAGTGGCTGATTGGCAGGAGGCAAAGAGTTGAAATAAAGGGAGCCTTTTCTGATTTGATGCTGTTGACTAGTGATGTTCCACAGGAGTTAGTGTGTGTTGTCCCGATTCTTTTTACGCTATATGTCAATGATTTGGATGATGGAATTGATGACTTTGTTGTAAACTTGGAGGGGAAGGTAGTTTTGAGGAAGTAGAGAGGCTAAGAAGGACTTCGACATATTAGAAAAATGGGCAAAGAAGTGGCAGATGGAATATTGTGTCAGGAAGTATATGGTCATGAAATTTGGTAGAAGAAATGAAAGGACAGTATTTCCTCAGTGGAGAGAAAATTTAAAAATCAGAGGCGCAAAGGGACTTGGGGGCCCTTCTGCAGAATTCCCTAAAGGTTAATTTGCAGGTTGAGTCTGTGGTGAGGAAGGCAATTGCAATGTTAGCATTCATTTCAAGAGGACTAGAATATAAAAGCAAGGATATGACATTAATTCTTTCTTAAGCACTGGTGAGGCCTCACTTAGAGTATTGTGAACAGTTCTGGGCCCCATTTCTTAGAAAGGATGTGTTGAAACTGAAGAGGGTTCAAAGGAGGTTCATGAAAATGATTCCAGGATTAAACGGCTCGTCAATGAAAAGTGTTTGATGGTTCTGGGCCAGTATTCACTGGAACTCAGAAGAATGAGGAGTGTTCTCATTGAAACCTATCGAATGTTGAAAGTCTTTGATAGAGTGGATGTGGAGTGGGTGTTTCCTATGGTGGTAAAGCCTAGGACCAGAGGACAAGGAATAGAACGGAGGTGAAAAGTAACTACATTAGCCAGACAGAGGTGAATCTCTGGAATTCATTGCCACTGTCAGCTATGGAGGCCAAGTCTTTTAAGTATATTTAAGGCAGAGGTTGATAGATTCTTGATTAGTCAGGGCAGGAAGGGGTAAGTGGGGAAGGCAGGAGATTGAGGCTGAGGAAGAATGGATCAGCCATGATGAAATGGCACAGCAGATTCGATGGGCCAATTGGCCTGATTTCTTATAGTCTTGTGATTTACCTGGTTCCTTGCATAAACCTGAAAACAAACAAATCATTGGGGTGGAAAAGTATGATGCTGCTGCTCAGGTGCATAGTTCACGATCAGAATCAGAATTATTATCACTGACATATGTCATGAAATTTGTTGCTTTGTGGCAGCAGCACAGTGTGATACATTAAAAAAACAGAAATTACAGGGAGAATCAGCTGACACATGATTATCGCAGCCTTGACATGAGCAGATCTGGAAGCTGTTGGCAATAGCTGAACCAAACTCTGACTATATCCCAGTGTTCGGCAGATATGGATTGAACTGATTTGTCATTGATGCAAAGTGATTTCCCACCTCTGCTGCTGCATGTCTAAAGGAAAGAACAGGAAGTTCACTACTGACTTGTGAAGGGAGTACAGTAACTCAGATCCTGCTACCTGGAGGTATTGCCATGACTATTTTGATGGAATGAGTCTCATTTGACAGAGTGCCATGCAACAGCAGCAATTATTTAATTTGCCTGGAAATGGCACCAACTGATCTAATCAACTGTTCTCTTCACTTTTGTCCTTGCGTTCTGTTCGCTGGAACACTGACAATGATTCCCATAGGATGTTGCAGAACTCACTGTATTTTTGTTATGACCTTGCCTTATTTTGTTCAAGCATTCTGGCTGATGTTTCAAATGTTGCAGAGCTGAGAAGAGAGATAATTTACTGTGTTTTACAACCATTCCAGGTTGCAGAAACTGGCTGTTTGTCTTGTTTCAGGCTGGAAACATCAGTGTGTGATTCCCAGGTCTTAATTTTGTAAAATGTTTTTGAGTGGATTCAACTGCGTAAGACCTTTGGTCAGTCCTGAACACTGAAGGAGGGTGGTCTGGGGATTTGGGGTGTTTTTTGGATTGGTTGAAATAATTTTTACTCTTGCTCTATTTTATAAAAATTATATCACTGAAATATTTCCCTGTCTGCTTCCTACCTTTCAGCTCATTTCTGTCAACCAGGGTAAATAAAATTTTCAGAATTGTTTAAGCATTGAGCAATTGGTGTCAGTATGAATGCTGCGTTGTTGATATAACTGAACAAGCCTTAGCCACCTGAAGAGTAATGCCATATGTGTGTATATTTTTAAGCATTTGGCATTATTATATATATATTTTTTAATCTACTTCTCTATTGCTAGTTCCAATTCCTTGCTTTCTGCAGATATAGCTTTTACTTTGTGTCTAACAAATGTACAAGCCCGGATGGTGGTGATCGACAATCTTATTTGATCAGGATTTGGTCCTCAGGGAACTGTTTGTTTTGTGCATACCCTTACCCTGGCACACTTTGGATAATGGAAAACTAATTAAATTTATAGTTTTATAGTTCAGAGTTGCACAGTCACACAGAACAAGGCAGCAGGCCATTGACATCCCAAGTCTGTCTCAACTATAGAGTACATCTTTGCATGAACCCTACACAATCCTGTTGTTATTCTCCTCAGATTCTACTAGGGACAGTTTACTGGGGACTTCAACCTACAAACCTGAACATCTGTGGGATGTGGAAGGAAACTAACAGCACCTGAGCAAAAGCCACATGGTCACAGCAGGAACATGTAACCTCCAAACGGTCGGAGGTTTAGGTTAAAATCTGGGTCACTGGCCAGCGTTCTATTGCGGGGAAGATGGATTCCTTATAGGAAAGTCAAATGAGGAAGAAGCTGACTGTTGGGTTGTGTTGACATTTTGCTATGGCATTGTGTTTTGACATCAAATCATAGAGAAGTACAGAACAGAAACAGGCCCTTTGGCCCAACTGGTTCATGCTGAAACCACTTAAACTGCCTACTTCCATCCTGTACCGGGACCAAAGCCCTCCATAGCCCTACTATCCATGTACCCATCCAAACTTCACTTAAACATTGAAACTGAGCTTGCATGCACCACTTGTGCTGGCAGCTCATTCCACACTCGCACAATCCTCTGAGTGAAGAAGTTTCTCCTCATGTTCCCTTTTTAAAATATCTCTGCAAGGGCTCTGGCAATTTCCGCAATTGCCTCCCGTAGGGTCTGAAGGAGCATCTTGTCAGGCCCTGGGGATTTATCTACCCTGATTTGCCTCAGGGTAGCAAACACCTCCTCCTCTGTAATCTGTACAGGGTCCATAAAGTTGATGTTGCTTTGCCTCTGTATTCATCCCCTGAGTAAGTACAGATGCAAAAAATGCATTTAAGATTTCCTCCATCTGTTTTGGCTCCACACATGGATTACCATTGTGATCTTCCAGAGTACCAATTTTGTCCCTCTGGGTCACTGGACTCCACTTTGAGGAAAATGTTTGCATATAGGAACCTCAAATGATGGAAGGGCTGACCACAGGGCTGTGTTGATATATCTGCTGTGGTGTCATGTTTTGTTTGGGTAGGAAAGGCTGTGTTCTCAAGTTGATTTGTTTATGATGCCTTCTACAGCAGGGAAGTGTTGAGCCTTGTATGACTGACTACTTGAGGCAGGTTCAGCAGCCAGATATTGAAGGGTACGAGAATGAACCACAACTCTAAAAGCTTATTTAAGAAACAGAACATGATCTTAAAGCACTTTAGTCTGCTGAATTTTTACAGTTGATGAAATCAAAACCCCAATCAATATTTGTCATTGAAACTCTGCGTATATGGCATCTGGCAATGTTGATTCGATGGAAGTAAAGGATTACCAATAATCTCGTCTCTGTAACATCTCACAATAAAAGAGATTGCATTGAATGCACAAGCTGCAGCAACACAAAATTGCTTAAAGGAAACATGCAAACACACAAGCAGAATCATCATTTAACTGGTACTAAAGGAAGAGCCTTTGCATTTTTTTAAGTATTCAATTTCTGTTGCCTTCCACCAGTGATATGAAATTAGCCCTGTTTCCAGCGGCGTCTCTTACAGTAATCAACAGCCTAAAAAAAAATCCAAATAGAAATAAGATATTTTTGTATTATCAAATTCATAATACTCTTTCATTTTACAAGCACCTGATCTTTAAAATTGCTTACATTTTTGTTAAGTTCCTCTAGATTGATTATAACCTGTTATGGGTAACCCTAGGTAATTTCTGAATTAAGTACATGTTCAGCACAGCATTGTGGGCCGAAGGGCCTGTATTCTGCTGTAGGTTTTCTACGTTTCTATGTTTGTTAATTTTATTTAGCGATACGGCATGGTAGCAGACCCTTCCAGCCCAATGAGCCCATGCTGTCCAATTGCACCCATACGCCCAATTAATCTAGTAACCAGCAGGTCTTTGGAATGTGGGGAAACCAGAACACCTGGAGTAAACTCACGCAGTCATGAAGAGAATGTACAAGCTCCTTGTAGACAATGGTGAAATTGAATCTGGGTCACTGGCACTGTAGTAGCATTAGGATAACTGTTATGCTACTGTGCTATGCTACTGTGTCTTGTCACCATTTTGGCTGCATATGGAAATGTGTTTTTTTAAGTAGAGAGATAACTGCAAGGTGTATCTGAAAGATCAAGAAAATGGCACAGAAAAGGAGTTGAGGCGGGCATATATCATAGTGAACGGTGGGGCAGGCTTGAGAAATGGAGTGTCCTACTACCCCTCCTAACTTTTCTTTTGTGAAAGAACACAAGAAGTTAACGTGAGGGCATACCGAGTAATTAAGATAAATGTTACTTTAGCCCACAGCGAAAAAAAAGTCAGAGTACAAGTATAGAGATGTCTTCCTCTAATTATTTAGATCCCTGGTGAGACTGCATTTGAATTACATACAGGTTCAGTTTCCCTACCCAAGGAAGGATCACAGTGACTTATCCAACTTGATGCTTTCCAAAAGCTCCAGCACATCCTTTTTCTTAATGTCTAAAAGCTCAACCTTTTCATTCCACTGTAAGTCATCCCTACAATCACCAAGATCGTTTTCTGTAGAGAATACTGAAGCAAAATATTCATTAAGTACCTCCACAATTTCCTCTGGCTCCATACACACTTTTCCAATGTCACACTTGATTGGGCCTATTTTCTCACAACTTATCCTCTTGCTCTTCACATACTTGTAGTATGCCTTGGGGTTTTCCTTAATCCTGTCTGCCAAGGCCTTCTCATGGCCCCTTCTGGCCCTCCTAATTCCATTCTTAAACTCCTTCCTGCTAGCCTTATAATCTTCTAGATTCATAACATTACCGAGTTTTTTTGAACCTTTCATAAGCTTTTCTTTTCTTCTTGACTAGATTTTCAACAGCCTTTGTACACCATGGTTCCTGTACCCTACCATCCTTTCCCAGTCTCATTGGAATGTACCAATGCAGAACACCACACAAATATCTCCCGAACATTTGCCACATTTTTGTCGTACATTTCTCTGAGAAAATTTGTTCCCAATTTAGGTTTCCAAATTCCTGCCAAATAGCTTCATATTTTCCCTTACTCCAATTAAACCTGTCTGTTCCTGTCCCTCTCCAATGCTATGGTAAAGGAGATAGAATTGTGGTCACTATCTCCAAAATGCTCTCCCACTGAGACACCTGACACCTGACCAGGTCCATTTCCCAATACCAAATCAAGTACAGCCTCTCCACTTGTAGGCTTTTCTACATATTGTGTCAGAAAACCTTCCTGAACACACCTAACAAACTCCACCCCATCTAAACCCCTTGCTCTAGGGAAATGCCAATCAATATTGGGGAAATTAAAATCTCCTACCGTGACAACCTGGTTATTATTGCATCCTTCCAAAATCTATCTCGCTATCTGCTCCTTGATGTCCCTGTTACTATTGGGTGATCTATAAAAAAAACACCCAGTGGAGATATTGACCCCTTCCTGTTCCTAACTTCCACCCATAGAGACTCAGTAGACAATACCTCCATGACTTCCTCCTTTTCTGCCACCGTAACACTATCTCTGATCAACAATACCCTGCCCTCACCTCTTTTGCCTTCCTCCCTGTCCTTTCTGAAACATCTAAAGCCTTGAACTCTTAAGTAGCCATTCCTGCCCCTGAGCCATCCAAGTCTCTGTAATGGCCACAACATCACAGCTCCAAGTATCGATCCATGCTCTAAGCTCATCCGCTTTGTCCATGATACTCCTTGCATTAAAATAGACACATCTCAAACCATCAGTCTGAGCGAATCCCTTCTCTATCACCTGCCTATCCTCCCTCTCACACTGTCTACAAGCTTTCTCTATTTGTGAGCAAACCACCCCTTCCTCCATCTCTTCAGTTCTGTTCCCACCCCCCAGTGATTCTAGTTTAAACTCTCCCCAATAGCTTAAGCAAACCTCCCTGCCAGGATATTAGCCCCCTCAGATTCAAGTGCAACCTGTCCTTTCTGTACAGGTCACGCCTGCCCCAAAAGAGGTTCCAATGATCAAAAAATCTGAATCCCTGCCCCCTTCTCCAATCCCTGAGCCACGCATTTATCCTCCACTTCAGTCTATTCCTATACTCACTGTCATGTGGCACAGGCAACAATCCCAAAATTACTACCTTTGAGGTCCTGCTTCTCAACTTCCTTCCTAACTCCCTGTAGTCTGTTTTCAGGATCTCCTCCCTTTTCCTACCTACGTTGTTGGTACCAACATGTACCACGATCTCTGGCTGTTCACCTTCCCACTTCAGGATATCGTGGACATGATCAGAAACATCCTGGACCTTGGCACCTGGGAGGCAATCTACCATCCGTGTTTCTTTCCTGCGTCCACAGAATTGCCTGACTGACCCCCTAACTATAGAGTCCCCTATCACTTCTGCCATAATCTTCCTTTCCCTACCTTTCTGAGCCACAGGGCCAGACTCTGTGCCAGAGTCTCAGCCACTGCTGCTTCCCCCAGGTCAGATGTGGGAAGTCCAGGAGTACTTATTGTAAAGGGGGACAGCCACAGGGGTACTCTCCAGTATATGACTCTTGCCCTTCCCTCTCCTGACTGTTACCCTCTTATCGGTTTCCTAAGGCCCCGGTGTGACTACTTGCCCATAGCTCCTATTACCTCCTCACTTTCCCTGATCAGACGAAGGTCATGGAGCTGCATCTCCAGTTCCCTAACACGGTCCCTAAGGAGCTGCTGCTCGACGCACCTGACACAGATCTCGCCGTCCAGGATGCTGGCAGTCTCCCGGACATCCCACATCTGAACACATCCCAGTACAGAACACCGGCCTCACAGACATACTTTCTATTCCTATTCTTCACAAGTAACTTACCTTGCCTCAACCTGTTATTGCTGAAGCCCTGTTGAGCCAAAGCCCTCCTATTCTGACTCCCTCTACTCTGTCTCCCGCTCTATAAAGCTGTCTTATTTTAAAACTGTTCCTGCTGGTCTAACTCATTGACATTCATACGCTTTCAGTTGTTCCTCGATCAAACCACCGAAGCAATAATCATTTCCTGTTAAACACTCCTGCTGGTCTAACTCACTGGCATCCATGCGCCTGCGCATTCGTTCCTTGATCTTTGTTCCTGATAACTGTAACACACTTGTGGAAGAATGAGGTTCTGTTCCCTGAGATTGCATTGGGCTTCATTGGAAAAGAGTAAATAATACATTATCTGTCTGATGTCACGATAGTGTAGTGGTAAGCATGACACTATTACAGCTCGATGCATTCCAAAGTTCATTTCCAGAGCTGTCCTGTCTCTGTATGTCCTCCCCATGGAATATGTGGGGTTTCCCTAGTTGCTCCGGTTTCCTCCCACATTCCAAAGACATAGCAGGTAGGTTAATTGGTCATTCAAAAATTGTCCTGTAACTAGGTTAGGGTTAATTGGGATCGTGGGGTTGCGGGGCCGGTGCCTGGAAGGGCCTACTCTGCGCTTTATCACTAAATAACCGTTGCAGAATACCTTGTTCCTGTTGTAGTCATGGTGGCTCTAGTGCAGCCCCCCTGATATTGGTATAAATTATATTAAGGTCTTTAAGTTGGATGTGACCACAGTGTGAAAGGCAGGCTCTTGGATCCCAGTTTTGTTGGTTCAGTGTAATACTCCAGAAGGAAAAATAAACAATCAGATCTGTTTGTCACCCACTGTCTTCTTTTTTATCTCTGGCTGCTAACACTATTCCTGTATCACATCAAAAAATGACGTTTACTTACACGACACTTGGTGGCTGTATGTCGGTTCTTACACCAGTACCTTGATCCCAAAGCACATGCAGTCAGTCCAAACTGTCGTACAGTCTGTTTCCTTACACAGAGGTCCAGTTCCTATCAGTAAATCAGAGGCATAGATAGGGTGGATAGTCAGTACCTGTTTCCCAGGGCACCAATAGCAAACACCAGAGGGCAGATGTACAAAATTAAGGGAGGGAAGTTTAGGGGAGACATCAGGGGTAAGTTTTTTTTTCCACAGAGGGTTCTGAGTGCCTGGAATGACTTGCCAGGGATGGTGGTGGAGGCTAAAACATTAGGGGTATTTAAAGAGCAGGGAATCTGCAGATGCTGGAAATTCAAACAACAACACACACAAAATTCTGGTGGAACACAGCAGGCCAGACAGCATCTATAAGAAGAAGCACTGTCGACATTTCGGGCTGAGACCGTAGTCCTGACGAAGGGTCTCGGCCTGAAACGTCAACAGTGCTTCTCCTTATAGATGCTGCCTGGCCTGCTGAGTTCCACCAGCATTTTGTGTGAGGGGTATTTAAGAGCCTCTTGGACAGGCACATGGATAAAAGAAAAATAGAGGGTTATGGAGTAGTGTGGGTTTAGTACTTTTTTTAAAGGATTATATGGGTCGGCACAACATGGAGGGCTGAAGGGCCTGTGCTGTAGTATTCTGTGGTTCTAAATGTGCAACATTACACTAGTTAAAATTACTTTGAACCATTATGGGTTTGTACAACTCCAAAAGATCATGCTGGAAATATTCAGCAGCTGAAGAAATAAACAAAACTATCACTTCAGGTTGATTAAAATTACTTTTCGCCGAAACTAGTAAAGGTTTGGAAGCAAGTGTAATTTAATTAGAGAACAACTGGGAAAATAATGGAGTGAAGTCAAGATGGTGCTAAGTGGCGACTCCTTTGTTTGCATCTTCAGAAACATTTATATCTTTGATATCTCTCTTTTCTCTTTTCAAGGTTCTTCTGAAGACTCTGGCCCGGAGTTACTCTCTGACTTTGGTTCTCTGTGGGAATGGGACCTGCTCTCAGGGCTTAAAACTGGCTGCTTTTCAATATCTCAAGGACATGGCCTGAAAGGTGAGCCTGTCTTTTTCTCTTATTAGGGAGAGAGAGAGAGAGATCAAATTACCAGGCAAATGAGTTGTCTTTGGGGTACTGCAAGTCTGTGTCTTTATTGATGCTTTGCTGCATGCTTGAGTGCTTGGTGTTGGGCTCAGGGGCGTTTGGGGTTCTAATATTTAACAGTCATTCATTCTTTGAGGAACTCCTCTGTTTTCGTGGACGTTCGCAAAGAAGAAGAATTTCAGGATGTATATTGAATACATTTCTCTGACATAAATGTACCTATTGAACCTATTGAGAGAACAAAGGGTAGAGAGCAGAATGACCGTGGACACAGTTTGTTGATTGTCGCTCACCTGTTTGTAGATGTGAACTGAGGTAAATAAAGGGAATGGCAGACAAAAGTATGTGCTGGGACAATAAGATTTGGAACATTGGAACTTAAAACAGTACAGGTCCTTCGGCTTATCATGTTGTGCTGACCCTTTTACTTATGACAAAATCAATCTAACCATTCCTTCCCCATACAGCATTCAATTTTTCCATCATCCATCTTAAATGTCCCAAATGAATCTGCTTCTAGCAGAACCCCAGGCATCGTGTTCCATGCACTCAACATTGGTAAAATAATTTACCTCCTATACTTTCCTCCTTAAACCTTAAAGTTAAACCTCTCACTGCTTTGGGCGGAAGTTCCCACTTGCTTCAAAAGGAAACAATTTTACCAGTGCTTAAGAAGAATAACGTGAGCGGCCTTAATGACTATCACCCAGTAGCACTCACATATACAGTGATGAAATACTTTTGAGAGGTTGGTTATGACTGGACTGAACTCCTGCCTCAGCAAGGACCTGGACCCACTGCAACTTGCCTATTGCCACAATAGGTCAATGGCAGATGCAATCTCAATGGCTCTGCACACGGCTTTAGACCACCTGGACAACACAACTACCTATGTCAGTGTGCTGTTCATTGACTACAGCTCAGCATTTAATACCATCATTCCCACAATCTTGATTGAGAAGTTACAGAACCTGGGCCTCTGGTGTGTGCTTAGCCCACTGCTCTATTCTCTATATACACATGACCGTGTGGTTAGGCATAGCTCAAATACCATCTATAAATTTGCTGAATTTATATAAATAATATAATATAATAATATAAATACACCCATTGTTGGTAGAATCTCAGGTGGTGACGAGAGGGTGTACAGGATGGAGATATGCCAACCAGTGGAGTGGTATCACAGCAACAACCTGGCACTCAACGTCAGTAAGACAAAAGAGCCGATTGTGGACTTCAGGAAGTGTAAGATGAAGGAACACAGACTAATCCTCATAGAGGGATCAGAAGTGGAGAGACTGAGCAGTTTCAAGTTCTTGGGTGTCAAGATTCCTGAGGATCTAACGTGGTCCCGACATATCGATGCAGTTATAAAGAAGGCAAGACAGCAACTATACTTCATTAGAAGTCTGAAGAGATTTAGTACATCAACAAATGCACTCAAAAACTTCTACAGATGTACCGTGGAGAACATTCTGACTGGCTGCATCACTGTCTGGTATGGGGGGTGGGGTGGGGGGGCTACAGCACAGGACCAAAAGAAGCTGCAGAGGGATGTAAATTTAGTCAGCTATATCTTGGGTACCAGCCTACAAAGCACCCAGGGCATCTTCAAGGAACGGTGTCTCAGAAAGGCAGCGTCCATTATTAAGGTCTTCCAGTAGCCAGGGCGTGCCCTTTTCTCACTGTTACTATCAGGTAGGAGAGATAGAAGCCTGAAGGCAAACACTCAGTGATTCAGGAACAGCTTCTTCCCCTCTGCCATCCGATCCCTAAATGGACATTGAACCTATGAACACTACCTTACTTTTAAAAATAAATACAATTTCTGTTTTTGCACAATTTTTAATCTATTCAATATATGTATACTGTAATTGATTTACTTTATATTAAGTATTATTATTATTTTTCTTCTTCTACATTATGTATTGCATTGAACAGCCGCTGCTAAGTTAACAAATTTCATGACACATGCTGTTGGTAAAAAACCTGATTCTGATTCCTTTATATTAGCTTATTCCCAACTACCCCCCCCCCCCCCACCACCTCGGAAAGTCTGGTTGTCCACTAAATCTATGCATCTTATCATTTCACCTCTCATCCTCCTCTCCAAAGAGAAAATCCCTAGCTAGCTCAACATATTCTCATAAGGCTGCTCTCTAATCTGGGCAATGTCTTGGTAAATCTCTGTACCCTCTCTGAAGCTTCTACATCCTTCCTATAATGGGCCATCTAGACATAAGATAGAAATCAATGTGAGAAATTCTCTACTGCTCCTAACTGATTCTATAACTTTCAAGGGCTCTTTATAATTTTATTTGCACAGTTTATCTTCTTTTACTTATTGGTTTATAGCTGGCCTTTGTTTATGGATAGCTTTTTGTAAAATTTGATTATGTCTTTTTTTTTCTGTAAATGCCTGTCAGAAAATGAATCAAGGTAATACTCACAAAATGCTGGAGGAATTCAGCATCTATGGAAAAGAGTAAACATCGACTCTTTATTCTTTTCCATAGGTGCTGCCTGACCTGCTGAGTTCCTCCAGCACTTTGTGTGTGTTGCTTTGAATTTTTAGCATTTGCAGCCCTTCTCGTGTTTGCGAGTACATGCTAACATTTGCACAATGATAATACACTTACTTTGAAATTTGAATTAAATGTTATATTTGATGAAGCCGCATCACAACTGGCCAGTCTTGACACAAACTATATTGGCTGGCTACCTGAAATTGTTGAATTCAATATTCAGCCCTGATGACTGTAGCACAGCTATGGGAAAATAAGGTTCTTTTCCCCAAGATTATGTTGGGTTACATTGGAGAAATGAAGGCAAAGTCAGAGAGTTCAGAGTTGGAGCAGGATGGAGAATTAAAGCAATAATCAGCCGGAAATTCAGGATGTCCTTACAGACGTCTCAGACGTGTTCTCTGAAGTGGTCAGCCAATTCATCTTTGCTTTCTTCAATATACAGGAAACCACAATGTGAGCACCCAATGAGCAAAGTCTGGGGGAAGGAAATGGGAATCACTCCCTTGTGGATGGAATGTCTGGGGCCTTTGGTGAGGAAGGAAGTAGATGGATAGGGGTTACTTTTCCTGCAGCTGTAGGGAAAATGGTGTGAATAGGACAGGAGGTGGATGAATAAACCACTATGTTAAGAATGATCCCTTTGGAATGCTGGATGGGAAGGTGATGTCTCTTGATAACATGACATCCGAGGTAATGGAAATTACCAGGAAACCATTGCAAAGTGGACAGGGAAACCATTTTTGGTGTGGGGAGGGGAGAGGGTGTAAAAGCACAAAAGGAGGAAATGTAACAGATGTAGTTGACCCTAGGGGAAGGAAGCTGTGGATATGGAAGCACGGGTGGGTAAGTTTCCTTGGTTAAGAACAGGTGAATGGAGCCATCAGAGGGAAGCAAGATGGGAGGAGATGCAGTTGAGGTAGCCGTGTTCCAGTTTAAGATGGCGTTGGTGAAGTACAGCAACAATTTGCTGACATCAAACACAACTATTAACTACATTTTATTAACTACACTATTAACTATATTATTAACTACCAGTATCTGCAGATTTTTTAGCTTTCCAAATGGATCAATCATGCCCATTTGTAATTCCAAAGGCATTTTGTAAAATAAGGGGGATACATCCTCGTGGAATAATAACATTAACTACCTGCGATATTTTAAACAGCCCAAATTAGTGTGGGCCACAGCAGACAGAATCAGCAGCTTACGTACCTTGTCATGCAGCAAAGACCCCTGTGCTCCCTCCATATTATCACCTACCAGTCTCACGATTCATAATGGTGAATGCAAGCAGTCGTTGTTTCAACTAAACATTTCCATAAAGAAATATCTGAACAATAATTACTAAATATCCCTCTTTGCAAACGTGGAGAATACCTGAAGGATATCATTTAAACTTACCCAACAAATGTCCTTTTCCTCCTGGGACTTTTGAAGCAATTTGCTAAGCTCTTTTTTGTAAGATTGAACGAAGTTTTCACACTGAGAAGACCAAAGCAAACAAAGAAAATCAGTTCCATCCAGGTAGAAGTAACAAATTCTGCTGTACATTGTTCTTACCATCAGTACAGTGTACACCAACTACCAGAAAGCAAAATGAGACAGTTACAGATGAGCATGGGTAAGTATTACATAGAACACTTCAGCCCACATTGTTGTGCCGATCTTTTAACCTACTCTAAGATCAATCTAACCTTTACCTCCTACATAATCATTTTTTTATCATTCATGTGCCTATCTAGAGTTCCTAATCAAAATCAAATCAAATCATCTCTAGTTATCATTCAAACAAACATAGATACAGCTGAATGAGACAATGTTCCTCTGAGGCCAAGGTGCAAACACACAAAATAGCAAGCAAAAAAGCATATTCATTTAAGAAAATATAGATAGTCCAAGACTCTGATGGTACAGTCTCCCAGCAGTCCACAAACGCACGGAGTCCAGCCTGTTACTCCATTGCTCGAACACAGGAGAGTGGCACTAACGGGAGAGGCCAGTCCCCAGCCAAGCTCGGATGCCACACTACAACACTCACACGTCTTCTCACCTGGTCCAGCAGCAGCAGGCAAGCCTGATCATTGAGGCTTAGTCCTCACTACATGGAGGCTGCACAGCTCCCATGTCGCCTGTCACGCCACCAGACAAGGGCAAAAGGCTGTGGCAGCCTACATTATCATTGCCCAATAGAGAGTGAAATATCCGAGACAATCTCCTACCGTTATACCGTATGCCACCTTTGCGCACCAACTTCGATGCCTTGGAGTAGCAGGCAGTAAAATGCTCTGCAGCCAGGTCTGCATCTCCGAACCCGCATCTGCTCTGACATCCCAAATGGCTCCTTACCTGAGTTTCTTAAATGCCCCTAATGTACTTGCCACTGCCAGTACTTCTGGCAGAGCATTCCATGCACTCACCACTCTCTGTGTAAAAAAATATAGATGTTACCTCTCCTATATTTTCCTCTAATCTGCTTAAAATTATGCCTCCTTGTATTAGCTATTTACACCCTAGGAAAAAGTCTCTTGCAATCCACTTGATGTGTACCTCTCACCATCTTCCACACCTCTAGCAAGTCACCTCTCATCCTCCTTCACTCCAAAGAGAAAAACCCTAGCTCACCCAACCTATCCTCATATGACATTTCCTCTGGTCCAGGCATCATCCTGGTAAATCCTTTCTGCACCCTCTCCGCTCTCCAAAGGTCCACATCCTTCCTATAAAGAAGTTTCAAAGTACATTTATTATCAAAGAATGTAAAAATTATACAACCTCGAGATTTGTCTGCTTACAAACAGCCACAAAGCAAAATACCTGAAATAACCCGATTAAAAAAAGACCAACACCCGATGCATAGAGAAAGGAAAAACAAACAATTCATGCAAACAATAGGAGCGAGCAAGAACATTTCGAATCAAGTTGAGTCCTTAGATCCAAATCCTTGGAGCAGCCCGGACTAGGCCCAAAGCCTCAGTCTCAGTTCATCATATTAGCGCAGAGGTGTCGAACTCAATTGCACATGGGGCCAAAACTCAAAGCACACTTTAGGTCGCGGGCCGAACAGGATAAACGTTTATTGAACACACTAAAACTAAACATTTTTTGAACATAAATATGAATAAAAACAGACAGGAATACTATTCCAGAAAAAATAAACTAAAACTTTAAATAACTTAAATATTTTGCTCTCCATAAAAATAGCTCCTGTATTATACAAGTTAGAAATATGAGCATGCTGCAAAAAAACCCTGAAAATATAAATAAAATTTGTGCTTTTCAGCAAAAGTTAAAACAACAACAAATCAAAACACTCAGTTTTCTTTGCTCTTATGCCGTTTTGTCAGAGCTGGATGCTTGGCATCTTTTCTTGGCAATAGGTTCGTTTAGGTTTGGTGTAAGGTTCTGTGTTGTGGAGATTCTCAGGATGGACTGCAGGTGTTCATCAGTGAGACGACTCCTGTGTGATGTTTTGTTAATCTTCATCACTGAGAAAAGCTTCTCACACAGATATGTGCTACCAAACATGCACAAGGTTCGAGCCGCATGTAGACGGAGCTGAGGCATTGCTTCAGGAATGGAGCGAATAAACTGTACGGGCCCTGCAGTGTCATACTTTGCCTTTAGTGTCCCATTACACTGCAGCCCTAACAGCTCCATCTGAATCTGTACAGGTGCAGTTTCCACGTCGACGGCAAATGGGTTGCGAAGCAGCTCGAAATTAATTTTTTGAGCTTCAAAGTCACCAAAGCGCCGTGCGAACTCAGTGCGAAGTGCGCTCAGTTTATCAGCAAAGTGCGCATTTGGGAACATCATTGCGCCGACCTGGTTCAACATTACTTGGCAACAGGGAAAATGAGGCAAGTTGCACTGGTGCATTTGTGTCTCCCATAGGAGCAGCTTCACTTGAAATGCCTTCACTGCATCATACATGTCAGTGATCATGCGGTCACGTCCCTGGAGCTGAAGGTTTAAGACGCTGAGATGTGTTGTTATGTCAGCCAGAAACGCCAACTCACATTTCCACTTTTCATCCCGCAAAACTGTGCAGTCTTTTCCTTTACTGTCCATGAACTGACAGATTTCCCTGTTGAGCTTAAAAACTCTATCGAGAACTTCTCCCCGACTCAGCCAACGCACCTCTGTATGATAAGGAATGTCTGAATCTAGCTTCTGCTCTGCGTTCAGGTTTTTCAGCTTATCCTGATGTTTGGTCTCGTAGTGCCGTCTGAGATTAAATTCCCTAATTACAGCCACATTAGCTCCACAAATAAGACACACGGGTTTACCGGCAATGTCAGTAAACATATACTCAGCAACCCATCGGTTTTGAAAGACTCTTTTTTTCAGAATCAACTTTTCTCTTCGCCATTGTTAGGGGTTAGCTTTGACTTCAGAATTGCGCTTGATGCTGGAATGTTCCCGGGTAGCCTATCGGCAGCTGTTGCGCTCCATTATGGGATCTGTAGTTCGTGTGTTATCGCCGGGCCATTAATAATTAAAATAATAGATCTATCTAAAATGATCTCGCGGGCCGGATATGGCCCGCGGGCCTTGTGTTTGACACCTATGTATTAGTGGGACAAATCTTCATGAAACACAGCAGCCAGGGCAGTCTCATATCCTCAGCGCCATGGAGAGAGGAGTGAACATCGCAGAAGAATGAGCAAAATTGGCTCTCCCTCCAATTCTGACACCCTGTCTTTCCAGTTTACCTGGGCCAGCAGATCATACCTCACATTAGGACCCAGGTACCACTGCAGCAAAAGGCTCTGGGCCTAGACCATGAGGCCTAACAATTCACTCTGGGCCCAGACTTCACTTTGAGACTTCCTACCTACTTTTGATTTCTTCTCAATTTTAACAGTCATTTCACTCTGTTGCACAAATATTTTCTGTAATCAGGGAGTGGATGCAAGGTTAACACTTACTGCTTGTCCCTTCTTTTAAGTGCTAAAGTTCCTCTGGCAAGACCATAAGACCAGAACAGAATTAGGTCATTCAGCCAATCAAGTCTATTTGATCATGGCTGGTTTTATTTTAGGTCAGTACTCCCACAATGTAGTTGGGCAGGGTGTTCAAAGGCAGTAACAATGAAGGACTGGCAGTATTTCCAAGCCAGACGTCCTCAGGCACCTTGGCCTCCTAGGTCAGTGGAGATGCAGGTTTGGGTGGCACTGTCAGAGTAGCCAGGGTGCGTAACTGAATTGCATTTTATAGATTGTGGAGATCTCCTGTACAGACTGCTTCATTAGCTTTGGCAGTTCCACATGTATTTAAACATTGTCCATCCTGCAGCAAGTATCCTTCTGACCAGCAGGCTCCTGTATGGAGACCGCAGGGAAGGTTTGGGAATTACTGATACTCCTTTGCTGGCTTTTCCAATCCCCACTACATCAATTCACAAGCCAGGAGAGATCATCCTGCCAGCCACAGTCACGCCAGGAAAATGTCAAAGTAGACCCAACAGACTGCATGGCCTCATTTTGCGATGTCTTGTGGCATTACAATGGAAGATTGTTTCTAATTCAGCTCTCTGGACAAGCTCAGTATCGGCTTGTGAAGTCCTTGTGAAACCCAATCTGAATGTTGGTGAGTCCAGTTTGCTGAAAAATGCTGTTGAATTCTCCTTCTGAGTCTCTGTGGAGAACTCAGAGTGAACCTACTAGGCAGTGATTAGATTGGATTTTCTTGCCTTTTTATTAAAAGGACTTCCTAGGCAATTGTGCATATTAGTAGTTTAGTAGTTGAATATGGAAATAGGGTTAGAGATGCGGCTATTCAAGTTAGCAGACTTTCAGTTCTACCGCTGGGACGTTGTCTAATTTGAAAGCCTTTTCTATTTTCCGAGTTATCAGTTGTGTCTTGATATCTAAAGCATCAGAAGACTGGCTTGTGAGAGCCTTGGAGAAGCTGGGATGGATCTTCCATCCATGACTTCTTGCTGAACAAATACATTTTGGGAAAATGTAACCAGACATTTCAATGTCCTGACTCACTCTTAACATGAGTGTCGCACACGCATCTACCAAACCCAGCATCTCCACCAGTCACCCTGGAAGGGCAGAATCTGGAGGTGTTTGAACATTTGCAGGACACCTTTAAAAACAAATTATTTTATTGAAATTCTGAGTGAAGATGAATTTCTGGCATCATTGCTGTTGGAGCCCAAACGTACACTTTCACATCCCCATTAACTCACCAGAGAACGTTGGGTTCCAGACCAGGAGCTGCAACCTTTCTCCAGCAGTGTCTTCACTTCTGAACCACTCTTCTGAGCCTGTCTGAGATGTTGCGCAATGCTGTCACATGCATCACAAGATATGATATCCCGCTGTTCATACAAAAGTTCTGGATTGTGGAGGGATTTGTATTAGATAGGCTACAGATTTTATCAGTGCAACTTCGATCTTTATAATGTATAATTGCGATAATGGAGAAATCCAGCTATAAAAATTTCACTTACACTGGTGATCCTACTGTGGGGATTTAGAAAGTTAGGGAAAAAAAAACTACTGTGTGGTGAACTTTTAGAATTCTTGAGTTTGGAGTTGTGGAGGCTCACTCATTGAGTTTGTTCAATTTGACTTCCCATTCCAATGTATCAGGCCAGGGTCTCCTCCTATGACGCAGCAGCAACACCCCAATCTGTTTGGATAGCCTCCAGCCTGATGGTGTGAACGTCACACTTTAATGGAAATACAGTGAAATGCATTGTTTGTGTTCAGACTGGACTGGAGGCAGGCTGCAAGTGTTGCCATATCTCCAGTGCCAACATAGCATGCTCATAATTTACTAATCTTAACTTGAAATGGAAACTGAAGGATACCCCTGTGGTGCGGTGGAGAGAATGCATGAAACTCCTTACAGATAGCAAATCTTGAACTTACAGCTGGCACTGTAAAGCATTATGATAACTGCTATGCTACTGTGCTGCCCCAATATTGTGGAACTGAATGAAACCATTAAGTCATAATACCTATCACTTCTCATTCAGAAATTCCACCATTGTTCCTTTTTCCCCCACTTTCTTCCCAGGAATATCCAATCAGATCCATTTTTAGTTCTTTTTATACTATAAGACTATAACTGAAGGAGGAAATATTGGGTCCATGTTTACCTCAGCATTCAATACTTTCATGATTTCCATCTCAACAATTTAGCCACCCACCCATATCCCTCAGGATCTGAATCTGCTGATCTTTAGCTTCACTCCTTGTTGATGCACAATCCCAGCAACCTACAAATAGGCTGAGGGATTAAAGAGGCAAGAATTCCATCAAACTCCTGACTTGGGCTGTGCAGAGATATTTTAGTGAGTCAGGAGGCTAGCTACCTGTTACAGCATATCAAGCCTTTAATTGTGTAAGTACTGAAGGTGCAGAAGCAAGTCAATCTGGTCTGATGGAAATTGTATATTTCTCCTTATAGTTCTATACTTGTATTAAGAAACACACGGTGAACTTCCAGTTCTGCTTTACCATGGGAATGAACTACTTGTTCAGTAGATTCAAGCCACTTCCTCATGAGAAGTGGTGAGATCATATTTCAGCTCCTCGAGTGCAGTGGCTGCAGGATATTTTGAGGTAATTGTAGTGTTCTCACTCGGGTGTAACAGAACCCGAACACCGAGGTAAACTGTCGTTAATGAAAACAGGGTCGCAGTAAGATTAACCATTTACTGTTCAATCTTCCACATTAACGTATGGTGAAAACTGTTGATAAAACAATACAAGATTGGTACAGTATTTGTTTCCCTCTAGATGTCACACTTCCATCATAAATACTTGCAAAGGTAAAACTACAACAACATTACATTAAAGTGCAGCATACAGTCAGAATCTACTTACGCCATTGACTGCTTTAAATACACTTCAACACGACTATCCGCAACTCTTTAACTAACGAAAACATAAACCTTATCGACCGTCGTTACTTTTAACAGAATCAGCGTTAACATTTTAATTCAACGTATCGATTATCTATGAACTTACAGCGTTGCTCCACTGTGATTTCTAATGCATAGAAGACAACTTTTCTTGTGCTGGACTCGTACATGTGAGCCCCCCACCTTTCCGTCTTTCCCAAACTGGTATTTTCCCACAAGACGCGGTGAAACCGGATGTGACGTCATCGCATGCCGCGATATATTACGGACAACGAATTTACTTAAACAATCCTAACTTTAACTAAAAAATGCTAACACACGAATTACTAAGCAAAAATATTATAAACTAAATAACTGCCATAAAGGCAACACACTCCCCGCTTGACCTTCGTAAGGTCACAATGAACATAATACAAAACTTCAGTCTCTAAATCAGTCCTTAGGTAGAAGTAGAATGACTTCTGTAACTGGCCTTTGGTAAATTTTCACATCGCCTTGGTCGGTAGTTTTCGACTCGACCTTCCTGACATGTCCATCCCTACTAGGGAATGTGGCAGTGATTCTGGCCATTGGCCAGCAGTTGCGGGCGATTTGCTTGTCCCTGAGCAGGACTAAATCTCCAACTTGAAGATTCCTGCCGGGTTCTGTCCACTTTTGTCTGTGTTGCAACAAAGGTAGATATTCCTGTCTCCAGCGAGACCAGAACCGATTTGCCAGAGCCTGGACTTGTCTCCATTGCTTTGTGTACAAATCCTTATCAGAGAAGTCCCCTGGTGGAGGGGGAGCTCCTGCCTTCTGCATAAGGAGCATTGATGGCGAGAGTATGAAGGGGTTTTCCGGGTCAGAAGACACATGTAGGAGTGGTCGTGCATTTATAATGGCTGTGACCTCTGCCATTAGTGTGCACAGTACCTCGTGGGTCAATCGGGTGCGTTGCTGCATCTCAGGTTTCCTTTTCAGGATTTTTGCAAGGGCGTGAACCGCTTGACTGCTTGCTCTTTGTTGTTTGGCAAGCACTGGCGTGGTTCTCTGAAAGGCAGTGGGGCGACCCCAATATTTGCTTCATCTCTGAAGACTGTGGTGTCTTTTGTTTTCAAGAAAATGGCATCTTGAGCTGATGGAGCAAGTTTATTACCATGTTCCGTTTGAGCGAAGACTGACTGACCCAGCGTCTCGTCAGTTACTTTGCGCTTGTTAAAGCCTTGTTGTGCTTCCTTAATACACGGGACACTTGTGCGGGGTTGAAAAGTTGAATGGCAACCACTCTCTAGCATGTTGGTCTTGAGTGTGCTAACCGTCGGTTTGTGTACATCGCCAGGGCACACTTCTCCTATCACCACCCAGCCCAGATCCAGGCCTTGCGCAAAGAGGGCGTCATGTGGTCCATTGACCTGCTGCCTAACCTTGTGTACCCGGAGAACATCTCTCCCTAATAGCAGGAGTATTTCTGCTTTGGGATCCAGTCCTGGGATGTGTTTGGCTATGTGGTGGAGATGTGGCTGGTGTAGTACCGCACTTGGCGTTGGGATCTCAGTGCGGTTATTCAAGATTTCATTGCACTCTAAGAGTGGAGGGAGACAGGTGACGACTTTACCATCCAGGGACTCGATCTGGAAGCCTTCTGCCTTCCTTCCGTAAGTTTCCATGTTGCCTGAACAAGTTCTAAGGTAGTATGGGAACTGCTCACTCTCAATGTTGAACAAGTTAAAGAACTCTGGTCTGACTAGTGAGCGATTGCTCTGGTCGTCCAGAATTACATAGGCTTTGATGGCCTTGTCTTTGGCTCCCTTAGGGTACACCTTAGTGAGACAGATCTTTGAACAAGAATGGCTTGACTGAGCTTGACCGCAAACTTCTGTACAGCTCCAGCTGACAACAGTTGTCCTGGAGTGAGCCTCTCCCTCCCCACCGTCCTGTTGTGGGGGTGAAGGAGCGTTGTCGGTTTGCGGTAACGGGCCGGGATGCATGGCCCCATCGTGATTAGTGCTATTACATTCCGGGCACTTCACGGCGATCGTACACTCTTTAGCAAAGTGAGAGGTCGAGGAACAGCATTTAAAACATATTCTTTTTTCCTCGAGAAGGGCCATCCTCTCTTCAAGGGGTTTTTCCCTAAATGTTCTGCATTTCTTGAGGGGGTGGGGTTTGTTATGCAATGGACAATTCTTGCAAGGGTCATTGTTGTAAAGGCTTCAGTCTTAAGCACTGAGACTGGTGTATTAATGTTGAAATTATTCGAAGAGGATTTATCTGGCTTGGTGTAAATTGTACTGCTTCCTGGACCCATGAGGCGAGGGTCATTTCGCTTCTTCGCCTCCTTGCACACAAACCTTGTGAAATACTCAAAGGGAGGAAACCAACCTCTACGATCTTCCTTGTACTCTGAGGCAACAGACACCCACCTGTCCCGCAGCCCAAATGGAAGTTTGTCCACGATTTGTCTGATCCCGGATGGAGTATCTAGGTATACTAGACCAGTTGAGTAGCCATCTTCTTTGGCACCTTGAATCTCCATGAGTAAATCTCTGAGCTCCCTTAACTTAATGTGGTCCTTGGCTGACACCTTAGGAAAATTTTCCAGACGTCGGTATAGCGCCGCTTCAATAATTTTGGGGGCCCCATAGCTCTCCCTAAGTCTCTTCCATGCTTTGCTCAAAGCTAGCTCGGGTTTGTTGAGGTACACTGAACGTATGTGTCTCACCTGTTCGCATGATTCCTTTCCCAGCCATTTCGCCATAAGATCCTGGGTTGCTCTGAGCTGGACTCCGTTGATAGCATTGGTGAATGTGGAGTACCATGCACGGTAGCTTTCAGGTTTATCGTCGAACTGGTATAGTCCTTGTGGTGAAATATGTGCCTGTCTGGACACACCCCCTTCTGACTGCTCCTGTGGCTCCTCTGGGTCCTCCCACAGGCCCCTGTATAAAGGCGATTCAGGTCTAATCCTCTGCCTCATTCTCCAGGATGTAATATGATGGCCACTCACTGCTGGTTCCTCCTTCAGTCAATAAAAGCCGATATCTCGCCTTACGTCTCAGTGTGAGTTATTGATGGTGCATCAGTCCTGAAGTGATGAGATCCCGTTGTGCTAAATACCGTGCCATGGATTCGACTGCAAGTGGCATGCGGGCTGGGGAAACATGTCGGCGGGTATACGACTGAGGGCGTACATCTGTTATGGAATTTGCTGTTCTGAATTCGGTCTTTGCCTCTCTTCTCCCCAAATCTGGTAAGTTTGGTGTCGAGAAGTACTTGTCGTGAGCCCTTTCACTCTTGAGTTCGTCGCGGAGTTGCAAGCGTAAATTGATTTCCTTGGATGGATGTGATGCGATCGGGCCTCTCTGAGGCTCCTCATGACATGGGGCGTTATCAGAGAAGTATGGAAGGGAAGGACGAGTCTGCCAGTCTATTTGAGATTGGACATAGTCGCTTGTGCGCTCCAACCTGATCTTTTCTGAAGTAGATTTTCCGTCGATCAGATCATGCATTTCTTCAGCCTCTTCTATGTAATCTGCTTCCACCCTGGCAGCTTCTTCTTCTCGTTCTAGCATCAGCACTTCTAACTCTGCCGCTATCCTTGCCCTTTCCAACTGGTTTTCAGCTTCTCTGGCAGCCGCTTTCATTTTCATTTTTGCTTCTTGTTTGGCGTAGCACACTCGCACCTTGGCGGCTTCTGCTTTAGCTCTTGCTTGGGCAGCCTGCGATGATGCCCTACTGCCCCTGTCGCTGGTTTGTTCACATTAAGCGACAGGTTGTTGGCTCTGCACCAGTCCGTTAGCCGCTGCACCTCCTCTCTGGAAGCTGCCTCGTCGTTCTTGCTGATGAAACCCACCACGGTTGTGTCATCGGCGAACTTGATGATGTGGTTCGAGCTGTGTGTTGCAGCACAGTCGTGGGCCAGCAGAGTGAACAGCAGTAGACTGAGTGCACAGCCCTGTGGGGCCCCCATGCTCAAACTGATGGTGCTGGAGATGCTGCTCCAAATCCTGACTGACTGAGGTCTCCCAGTCAGGAAGTCCAGGATCCAGTTGCAGATGAAGGTGTTCAGGCCCAGTAGGCTCAGCTTTCCAATCATGAGGGATGATTGTGTTGAATGCTGAACTGAAGTCTATGAACAGCATTTGAATGCATATGTCTTTTTTGTCCAGGTGGGTTAGGGCCAGGTGGAGGGTGGTGGCAATGGCATCATCTGTTGAGCGGTTGGGACGGTACACAAACTGCAGGGGGTCCAGTGAGGGGGGCAGCAGGGTCTTCATATGCCTCATGACGAGCCTCTCAAAACACTTCTGAGCTTGAGCCTGAGTTCCTGGTCAAGCCAAGCACGAGTTCTAGTCAAAGAGCGTCCCAGCCAAGACCTGAGTTCTCAGTCAAGTCCCAGTCCAGGTTTTCTGGTTTGTTACTTTATGTTCGCGTCCAGGTTGATATTTTGTCCTCGCTCCTTGGCTTCCCTAGTATTCTTAATAAACATAGTCTTGTTCAGACTACTGCAGTGTCTGCGTCTTGCATTTGGTTTCGTTCCTAACGCCCCCTTGTGACAGAACGGTCCAGCCAAACATGGACCCAGCAACACAGACACTGCCGTTAAACTCTGGTCAGCCGGGGGTCCCCCTTGTTGAAACCACCCCACTCCAACTCACCTGGATCATCGATAATCTGGGAAAGCTGGTTGGATCGTCAGGAGGCTCCCATGGGGGTGGGGGGGTGGCGGTACTGTCACGGTCCGGTCTGTGGATTCTGTATTCTGGTTGTTTCTGTTTTTCCTTGTTCCATTGGGTCCTTTAATTGAGGCAACTGATCCTCATTTCGAGCTTGCAACATAAATAGCTCAGGGGTCCATCTATTCCTTTTCTGGAACATCCCTGTCAAGAAACCCGCACCAGGAAGCTTGGCGTCTGAAACCCACATCTGGAAGCTCAGCATCAGAAATTCATACCAAGAAGAGTCCCAGCTCTGTGTCCTGTGTCCAAGAAGAGTTCCGGCTCTGTGTCCTGTGTCCAAGAAGAGTTCCGGCTCTGTGTCCTGTGTCCAAGAAGAGTCCCGGCTCTGTGTCCTGTGTCCAAAAAGAGTCCCGGCTCTGTGTCCTGTGTCCAAGAAGAGTCAAGTCTAGTCAAGTCTGAGTCTGAGCTTGAGTCCGAGTTCCAGGTCAAGAGCCAAGTCAAGATGCAGGTACCTAGTCCCGGCCAAGACCCGAGTTCTCAGTCAAGTTCAAGTCTCAAGTCCTAGTCCAGGTTTTCCAGTTTGTTATTTTACATTCATGTCCAGGTTGATATTTTTTCCTCACTCCTTGGCTTCCCTAGTATTGTTAATAGACATAGTCTTGTTCAGACAACTACAGTGTCTGTGATTTGCATTTGGGTCCATTCCCAACACCCCCTTGTGACAAGAGAAATAAATTACCCATTGTCACTTGCTGCGAAGGGGGCAATAGATGGATGCTGGCTTGCAGCAGAGCCACTAGCTGTGTTAAAGGCCAGACACATGACCTACAGCCAATGACACTGGAATGCAATATCTGAATTGGTAAGAAAGGAATATAAAAGCAGTGCTAGTGACTTTAACTCTGTAGGAGAACAGCTATCGGGGATGCGAGGTGCCCTGCTGACACCTGGAGATTTGTAAAAGGACGATGAGGAACATGTGGCCAGCAGCAGAAACTCCTTTTTAACCGGTATTATATTTTCTGTTCTTTGACTGTTCATGGAAGGTCAGGAAAACTTAGCTGGTTTGCACACAGGTATTGGTTGTCTAAGTTCACATGTTCTTCTGTTGAGACAATAAAGGTACTTGGCGGTAAATACAGATTCTCTCTTGTGCCTACAAGGGGTGATTCTTGTAACAAATTCTTTCAGGTTTCTTGCTTTGTGGCTACCTGTAAGCAATCAAATCTCAATGTTGTATAATTTACACATTCTTTGAAAATAAATGTACTTTGAAACAAAGCTACAAATTCCATCATCTAAATCATTGACATACAACATAAAAAGAAGTGGTCCCAACACAGACTCCTGTGGAACACCGCTAGTCACTGGCAGCCAACCAGAAAAGGTTCCCTTTATTCCCACTCTGTATCCTGCCAAACAACCACTGCTTTATTCACAAAATACACTGCTGGATTCCATGCTGGAATCTCTCTTGTAATACCATGGGTTCTTAACTTGTTAAGCAGCCTCATGTGTGGCACCTTGTCAAAGGGCTTCTGAAAATCCTAGGACACAACAGCAATCGATTCTCCTTTGTCTAACCTGCTTGTTATTTCTTCAAAGAACTCCAACAGGTTTGTTAGGCAAGATTTTCCCTTGAGGAAACAATGCTGACTGGCCTATTTTATCATGTGTTCACATCCTGAACAATCAACTCCAACATCTTCCCAACCACCGAGGTCAGGTTAACAGGTCTGTAGTTACCTTTCTTCTGTCCCCCTCCCTTCTTAAAAAGTGGAATGACATTTGCAATTTTCCAGTCTTCCAGAACCATTCCAGAATCAAATAATTCTTGAAAGATTGTTACTAATGCCTCCACAATCTCTTCAGCCATCTCTTTCAGAACCATGGCGTGCATACCATCTGGTCCAGGTGACCTCATCTACCTTCAGACCTTTCATTTTCCCCAAGAGCCTTCTCTCTGTAATGGTAATTTCATACATTTCATGACTTCTGATACCCTGGAGCTTCCACCATACTGCTAGTGTCTTCCACAATGAAGACTAATTCAAAATATTTATTCCGTTCACCTGCCATTTCCTTGTCCCCCATCACTACCTCTCCAGCATCGTTTTCTAATGGACTGATATCCACTCTTGCCTCTGTTTTACACTTCATGTATCTGAAGAAACTTTTGGTATCCTCTTTAGTATTATTGGCTAGTTTACTTTTGTGTTCTATCTTTTCCTTCTTAATGATTTTTTTTAGTTACCTTCTGTTGGTTTATAAAGGCTTCCTAATCCTCTAACTTCCCACTAATTTTTGCTCGATTACATGCCCTCTCTTTGGCTTTATGTTATCCTCTTGCTCTTGATGTATGTACAGAATGCCTTGGGATTTGCCTTGATCTTTTCATGGCCTCTACTGGCTTTCCTAATTCTCTTCCTTAGTTCTATTCTGGCTTCTGAATACTCGTCATCTGCTCCGTTTGATTCTAATTTCTGAATCTTTACATACTTTCCCTTTTTCTTCTGGACTAAATTCATCAGCTCTCTGTGGTCTTGCCAAGAAAAGGTGGTCCCAATTAACTCTTCTTAGTTCCTGCCTAATGCCCTCATAATTTGCCCAATTCCAATTTAAAACTCTCCCATAAGGACCATACCTATCTTTATCTAAAGTTAAGGAGTTGTGGTCACTGTTCCCTAACTGAAAGGTCAGTAACCTGGGCACACTCATTACCCAATGCTAGGTCCTCTCGTTGGTTACCCACATATTGATTTAAGAACCTTCCTGGATACACATAACAAATTTTGCCCCATCTAGACCCCTTGCATTAAGAAGGTCCCAGCTTATATTAGGGAAGTTGAAATCTCCACGACAACAGCCCCTTTATCTGATTACATACCTGTTCTTCAATGTCCCAGAGGCTATCAGGGGATCCGTTGGACAATCCTATCAGTGTGATTGCACTTTCCTGTTCCTGAGTTCAACCCGAATGGACTCAGTATCTGACCCCTCCATTATGTCTCCCCTGAATGCAGCTATGACCCCGATTAATAGCACATCTCCACCCCCTTTTTTACCTCCTGCTCTATTTTTCTAAAACTTTACAAACCTGGCACATTAATCACCCATTCCTGCCCCTCTCTCAACCAAATTTCAGTAATGGCCACAACATCATAGTTCCTCGCACTGATCCATGCTCTAGGGTCATCACCCTTCCCTACTATAATACTCCAAGCATTAAAATATAATACTCCAAACTATCCAACCAATCATATCTGTTGTTCTGATTTTGCCTTTCAGTACTATCCCTGATGTCTACCTCTGGTTCGATCCTTCCCTTACCAACCTGATGCTCCAGTTCTCAGTTTTCTGTAAAACTAGTTTCAACTCTCATGAATAGAACTTGCAACCCTCCCGGCTAGGATATTGACTCCCCTCCATTTCAGGTGCAACTTGTCCCTCTTGTACAGGTCATTGCTTTCCCAGAAAAGGTTCCAAGAACTTGAAATCCTGTCCCTGCACCATCTCCTCAGCCACTTATTCATCTCTGCTTTCACCCCAGTCCTACTTGCACTAGCCCGTGGTACTGGGAGTAATCTGAAGATTACTACCTTGGAGGTCCTTCTCTTCGGCCTCATTCTTAACTTTATATATTCAATGAGTAGGACCTCTTCCCCCTTTTTGCCCATGTCATTGGTGCCAATATGCGCCATGATCCCTGGCTGTTCACCCTTCCCTTAAAAATATCCTGCAGCCACTCTGTTACATCCTAGCACCCAGGAGGCAACAGAATCTCTTTTGTGGCCCCAGAATCTACTTTCTATCCCGTTAACTATCAAGTCCCCTATAACTACCACACGGCCCGACTTTACCCTCCCCGTTGAGCCTCAGAGACAGCGACTTTACCACCAGGGCTGGTTGTTGCTGCCGTGATCTGATGGGTTACTGCCCCCCTCCCCCCCCAGTAGTATTCAAAGAGGTATACTTGTTGCTGAGGGGAATGGCCACAGAGGAATCCTGCACTTTGGTGGTCACCCATCTACAGTCCGAAGCCTGACTCTGTGTCTCACCACCTATTCAAAAGTCTCATATAAGTATTAATGTCTTCAGCCTCATGAATGATCCGGAGCACATCCAATCCCAGCTCCAACTTTTTGACCCAGTCAGCCAGGTGCTGAAGTTGGGTACATTTCCTGCAGATGTAGTCATCAGGGAAACAGTCAGGTATCCAAAATTTCCACATCTGACAGGAGGAGAATTCCTTCCTGACTACTCTGACCTAAAAAGGCTTACCTCTCCTTAACTATAACTCTGCCTGTTCACACCAAAGCCTTCCCACACTGTCACTGGCACTCAAACAATGGCCGCTCTGCTTAAGCCTACCTTCCTTTTATTTGCAGCTGAGTTTAGGCATCTGATGCTGACACTTACCATGCCTGCGCAGCTGAAAATGTTCGGCCTTGCCCAAATCTGCTGCTTTTAGTTGGGGAACACCTAGGAGACAGTGAAGAAAACATCATGAGATTAAAGTTGTCTATAGAAAAGGAGCAATGCAAAGTAAAAGTCATTAGTTGGAGAAAGACTAATTTCAATAGATTGATGGAACTTGACATTGAGGGTTAAAACTGCAACAGAGATTAATCAGATTTCCTGAACTTCTGGTAATTGCTCCAACCACCCCCCCTTCATTTCCCATTTCCGTTTCCCTCTCTCACCTTATCTCCTCACCTGCTCATCTCCTCCTCCTTCCCTTTCTTCCATGGTCCTCTGTCCACTCCTCTCAGATTGCCCCTTCTCCAGCCCTTTAACAAACCAATCAGCTCTTTATTTCACTCCCTCTCCCAGTTTCATCTATTATCTGCCACCTTGTACTTCTTCCTCCCCTCCCCACACCTTCTTATTCTGACTTCACCCCTCCCTTTCCAGTTCTGAAGAAGGGTCTCATCCTGAAACGTCAACTGTACTCCTTTCCATAGACATTGCCTGGCCTGCTGAGTTCCTCCAGCACTTTGTGTGTGTTTCTTTGGATCCCCAGCATCTGCAGAATTTTTCAAGTTGGTGGCATTCTGAAATATCCTAGCAAGTCAGTTTATCACCTGCTACATTAAAACACAGTTGGAGCACTGGTCAGTCAACTGTTCGATGCTACTCATTCGTGACCCTGAGTGTACCCTGTTTCATTGGAAGACCAGTCCTTTTAAGACTGACAGTGAACTTAAAGAGGATAATACACACAGCATGCTGGAGGAACTCAACAAATCAAGCAGCATCTAAGGAAGGAAATAAACAGCGAGGTTTGATATACCTATGTCAAGCATAGCTACTCTTTAAATACTGATGGAATCTGATGAGATGCAACATTTCAAGTACAAAACCACAAAATCGCAGATGCACTCAATAGATTAGGAAACATTCACAGACAGGTTAAACACAGATAGGAAATCTGCTAATGAACACCCACCAACCCCAGCTGATGAATCAGCAATCTCTCACAGACAATCAATAACAATAGTGAACAATGGATGGGAAACAACATCACCAACAGAGACTCTGTAGCACCATCACTGACCTCCTGAAAAATCCTAGAAAGGTTCTTGGTTATAGATCACTCCATCACAGATAAAACCCTCTCCACCACTGAGCATATCTACATGGAGCACTGTCATAGGAGCACAGCGTCTATCATCAAGAAACCCCACCACCCACCCAGGCCATGGTCCCTTCTCACTGCTGCCATCAGGAAAAAGGTACAGGAGCCTTGGAACCCACACCACCAGGTTCACAAACAGTTATTACCCCTCAATCATCAGGCTCTTTAACCAGAGGAGATAACTTCACTCGTCCCATCACTGAACTATTCCCATAGCCTATGGACTCACTTTCATGGACTCTTCCTCTCATGTACTTTATATTTATTGCTTATTTATTTATTATTATCTTTTTCTTTTTCTATTTGCACAGTTTGTTGTGTTTTGCACTTTGGTTGTTGTCTATCCTGTTGGGTGTATTCTTTCATTGACTTTACTGTGTTGCTTGGATCTACTGTGTAAGTTTGCAAGAAAATGAACCTCAGGTTTGTATATGGTGACATATATGTACTTTGAATTTTTGATAATAGATCTGCAAACCCAAAATGTTAGTACATAGGGAAAGCATGGTGGTGTAGCAGTTAGTGCAACACTATTACAGCACCAGTAATCCAGGTTCAATTTGGCGGCTCTCTGTAAGGAGATGGCACATTCTCCCTGTGAATGCGTAGGTTTCCTCCCACATTCCAAAGACGTATGGGTTAGTAGGTTCATTGGTCACATGGGTGTAATTGGGTGTCATGGGTTCGTGAGTCCAAGCTTTCCAATGTTGTGCCTAACTTGCTGTGTTTTTCCCAGCAGGAAGAGTTCTGCTTTTATTTTATTATTGCTTCTCTGTATTTGATTTGGGAAAGAGAAAAGATAGATAAGGTGGCAAAGGCAGCAGATAATATACTTACCTTTACTGGCTAAAACATTAAATACAAGAACAGGGTGTGTCACGCTAGACCAAATAATACCTCAGAAAGACCACCATGTTAGCATGGCATACAGTTCTGTCTGGAAGGATGTGATTTCTCTAGAGTGTGTAGAGATTATTTGTGGCACAGAATAATACCATTCAGCCCATTATAACCATGCTGGAAAAAATAATTGATAACAGGTTAATCCCAAGTCCAAAATCTTGGCTCTTAATGAAAGGATCATCTTTAGTCAGAATCAGGTTTATTATCACTGACATTTGAAATGAAATCTGTTGTTCTGTGGCAGCAGTATAGAGCAAGAGAAAAAAATGCTATAGATTACAATAAGAAATTTAAAAATAAAGATTAGGATTCTTGAGGGTTTTTCACCTGAGGTCATGAATGAGCATTGCTAAGTTCAAAGAGGTTATGTCGGAGCTTTTTAAACAAAGGTTTAAAGCCATCTCTTCATTATCCTACTCATCTTAGAATCGCTCTGTAAGATGGTTCTAAAGAATGGTTTCGCTCGAGTGGAGAAACTCAGGATTTTTTAAAGACAATGGATTGACTGTTTAGTACCTTGTTATAAGAATAATTGCTTCTCTTACTTTTGGTGAACCTTCACAGCTAAACTTCCTTGTGATTTAAATGTTTTACTTAGAGAATAAGATTTTAATGAGTTAATGCCAAGTGTGATTATATGTTATGACTTTTGATAAGTTTTTTATTACTTTATACACTTTTCTAAAGGTTTTTTAAATCAATATGGCTTATTTTTGGGTATTTTTCATTCTATTGTTTTGAAACTGTAATAATTAATCTATTTGTGTTATGAGGGCTAAGTTTTTTACGGCCATTATTTAGTCTAGCCTGGAATACAGTTGATCTTGGAATTAATTTGGAGTCAAATCAGCAGGTTGTTTTGGGAGGGTGATGTCATTAGCTGTAGCTGCCAGCCTTCTTTTGGCTGGCCTTCTGACTTTGGGAGGGGTGGGTGTCTTTCTTTGGGACGTTAGCCAAATCTGTTGTTTGGTTACCCTATTTCAAGGCTTATTCTTTGGTTTTAATGTTCATTTTACTGGTTATTACTTTAATTTCTCTATTAAATAGAATAATGGGTCATACTATTAACTTACCCAGTCTTAATATGAAAGGACTAAAACACCCTGTGAAGCGGAATAAGATTTTTGCCTATATATTAAAAAAATTAAAGCCCCCAATTATTTTTTTACAAGAAACACATGTATGTAATTGAGACAACTTGGGTCTTTTCAGTAGATGGAAAGGACTACATTTTTACTTCTCTTTCCATCTCTAAGTCTAGAGGAGTTTCAATTTTTATGGATAATTTAGTTCCCTTTGTCCAACATAAAGTAGTGCCTGATAATAATGGGTGTTTTGTCATAGGGTCAGGAAAATTAGATAATAAATTAATGGTATTTGCCAATCTGTATGCTCCGAATACATATGATCCAGGATTTTTGAGTGTTTTTTTTTCGTTTCTGCCAGACTTGAGCCTTTTCTCATTGGTGATGGGAGAAGATTTTAATTGTTGGTTAGATCCAGTTTTAGATCGGTCATCCTTTGAAACAGCAACACTGAATAAATCAGCTTTGTTTATTCAATCTTTTTTAATGAAATATGGCATTGTTGATATATGGCATTTCTTACATCCACTACGTAGGGAGTATTCGTTTTTTCTCATGTCCATCATACTCAGTCCAGGATTGATTACTTTCTTATCGATAGTCAAATGATTCCTTTAGTTCGATCCTGTGAATACAAAGAAATTGCTGTTTCGGATCATGCTCCGGTACTTTTATCTTTAAATTTAGCTGGTCTTCCTCAAATAAACAGATCTTGGCATTTTAATTTAACTTTGTTATCTGATAAAGATTTCTTAAAGTTTCTGGAGAGACAAATTATTCTTTTTTTAAGAGAATACTTTGGAAGAAACTTCTAGTCTTATTAGATGAGACGTCTTTAAGGCTTTTATTAGAGGTCAAATTATTTCCTATACTGCAAATGTCAAGAAAAAAAGCTAATAAAGAGAGAACTGTTAGCTAATCAGTTAAAACAATTAGACTAAATATATGCCTTGGCTCCAGATCCTGTTTTATATGAAAGGCATGTTGAAATTTGAACTAAATATGATCTTCTTTTAACATATCCAATTGAAACTCAACAGGTAAATTATTGGCTAACCAATTAAAAACCTTTATAGCTAAACGGCAAATTAAAGAAATTTGTAAAGCCAATTGGTGATAGGACAACTGACCATTTAGAAATAAACGATATTTTTAAAGAATTTTATTCTATTCTTTATAGTTCTGACTCTCCCAAAGATAATACTGTAATGAATAATTCTTTAGATCAATTAACCATTCCTACACTTTCTGTTGATAACCAAAAACAGTTGGATCAACCTATTTCGTATGAGGAAATGTAATGTTAAAATTGTACAAGGCATTGGTAAGGCCAAATTTGGAATATTGTGTGCAGTTCTGGTCACCGAATTATAGGAAAGATATCAATAAATTAGAGAGAGTGCAGAGACGATTTACTTGGATGTTACCTGGGTTTCAGCACTTAAGTTACAGAGAAAGGTTGAACAAGTTAGGTCTCTATTCATTGGAGCGTAGAAGGTTGAGGGAGGATTTGATCGAGGTATTTAAAATTTTGAGAGGGATAGATAGAGTTGACGTGAATAGGCTGTTTCCATTGAGAGTAGGGGAAATTCAAACGACAGGACATGATTTGAGAGTTAGGGGGCAGAAGTTTAAGGGAAACACGAGGGGGTATTTCTTTACTCAGAGAGTGATAGCTGTGTGGAATGAGCTTCCTGTAGAAGTAGTAGAGGCCAGTTCAGTTGTGTCATTTAAGGTAAAATTGGATAGGTATATGGACAGGAAAGGAGTGGAGGGTTATGGGCTGAGTGCGGGTAGGTGCGACTAGGTGAGATTAAGGGTTCGGCACGGACTAGGAGGGCCGAGATGGCCTGTTTCCGTGCTGTGATTGTTATATGGTTATATGGAAATTGTCGAGCCTGTACATTCTTTGCACTCAGGGAAGGCTCTGGGTCTTGATGGATTTTCTGGAGAATTTTATAAGGCTTTTTCCTCACTGCTTATATCTCATTTAAGTGCAGTTTTTTTGGACTCCTTTAAGTTGGGTAGGTTGTCACAATCTTTTTATGAAGCTTCTATTTTGCTCACTCTTAAAAGGAATAAGAATCCAACTGAATGCTCTTCATACAGACCAATTTTTTAATGTAACGTTGATACTAAAATCTTATCTAAAGTTCTGGCCCGTAGAATTTAAACTATTTTACCATCTATCATTTCTGATGATCAGACGGGATTTATTAAAATTGATCTCTTAATACGCAAAACCTTATTGGAGGCTCAAAGAGCAACAATAGCAAGAGGTTCCAGAGCCAGGTTAAATAACAACAGACTAAGAGGGCAACCCTGCCAGGTACCTCTATATAACCTAAAATAAGACTTTTGATTATTAGTTATAATAATCAAACCATACTCTTTTATTTAACCAATAAAAAGATTGATAAAGAAAGAAGAAAAATCGATATTCCCATTTTAATATTCATTGTTTATTAAACGCTATTTATTCCCCTTCTAAGGAGATATCGGAATGTGTGATTTTTTTGGACGCTGAGAAGGCTTTTGATTGGGTTGAATGGAATGACTTAAAACTTTAGAAATATTTAATTTTGGGCCCGATTTTATTCAATAGATTAAATTACTGTATCTATCTCCTTCTGCTAGGGTCCTTACTAATTTTCAGTATTCCAAACCTTTTAAAGTTCAATGTGGAACTAGACAAGTTTGTCCGCTGAGCCCTTTGCTCTTTGATTTGGCTTTAGAACCCTTAGCCATTGCTTTTCGAGAAAATAATGATGTTATTGGTATTCTAAGGAGAGGGACTGTTCATAAAGTTTTGCTTTATGCTGATGACCTATTGGTTTTTATTTCTAATGTCAAGGCTTCACTACCTCCTGTGCTTTCTCTACTTACTTGTTCTAACCAGTTTTCAGGATACAAACTGAATTTACATAAGAGTGAACATTTCCTCTGAATAATCCAAGAATTATAAATACCTATTTAATGAAAGTTTTCTTACCTTACTGAATTTTGTAAAAAGGACACTATCAAACTGGTTGCCTTTTTCGTTATCCTCGATTGGCCGAATCAACTCTATTAAAATGAACATTTTACCTAAATTTATATACCTTTTTCAGGTATTACCTGTTTTTAATTCCTAAATCTTTTTTTGATTCTCTTGATTCTATTATATCTTCTTATATATGGAAAAACAAACGTTCTTGACTAAATAAAGCTCATCTTCAAAAATCTAAGAAGAATGGAGGTTTAGCTTCACCAAATGTTAGGTTTTATTATTGGGCAGTCAATATACGAAATCTTGTGGCGACCCATTTCCTGGCACATCCGAACCGGCTCACAATTAGCCAGCGTTCCGGCTAAGGGTGATAGCCTACGGGGATTTGCGAGCACAGAGCTTTGGAGCCTCTGCGCCACGGGGGGCAGGTTGAGGGAGGCTTAAAAGCAAGGCTGGGGATTTCGAATAAAGTTTTTTCTTCGACTGCAGTTACCGACTCCGTGTCGTAATTTTAGCGCTGCATGTAGCACACTGCTACAATCTTACGCTTTGGTCATATTATATTAACCATGAGAACCTTCTGATATGGGTTTCTTTAGAAGCTAACTCTGTTAATAAATTTTCTATTATTTCTCTTCTCAGATCCTCACTCTCTTTATCTTTTAGTAAACTAACTGAAAATTTGGTAGTTAAACATACTTTAAGAATCTGGGTACAATTTAGGAAATTCTTTGGTCTATTGAGATCTTCTTTGTCGAGTCCCATTTGTTTTAACTATTTTTTTAAACCTTTGATGGCCGATTCAGTTTTTAAAGAATGGGATAGATTGGGGATTACAAACGTTTGTAAATGCTTACAGGAGTTTTTGTTGGAGGAAGTCTTCTTTCATTTGAGCAAATGTCAGTTAAGTATAGTTTATCCAAAACTCATTTTCTTAGTTATTTACAAATTAGAGACTTCCTGCGTTCTCAACTATATACATTTCCTATAAGTTCTGATAAGGACTTAGTAGATATAATTTTTAATTTAAAACCTTTTTATAATGGTTCAATATCCAATATTTATGGTATGTTGCTTGGAATAAGAAACGCTCCTATAGACAAAATTAAAAATCTTTGTAAATTGAAGATTTACAGACTTCAATTTCTGTGGAAACTTGGAATGAAAATTTTTAATTGGTGAACACTTCCTCATTATGTGCTCGTCATTCCCTTTTACAATTTAAAGTGGTTCACAGGACTGTCATGTCTAAAGATAAGCTATCTCATTTTTATTTGGATAGATCTTCTTTCTGTGATAGATGTAATAATGGAGAAGCTTCATTAATTTAAATGTTTTGGACATGTCCAAGCCTTGAAAGATACTGGAAGGAAATATTCCAAACTTTCTCTGTACTTTTCAAGGTAAATTTCAAGCCTAACCCTTTGGCCGCATTATTTGGTATTGCTGGAGGAAAAGACTTTATTTTGGAGACACCTGATTTGCATATTTTGTCTTTTACTTCTCTTATAGCTAGGAGGGCACTCTTGCTTAAATGGAAGGATGCTGTTCCGCCTACTCATGCTGAATGGTTACGGTATTTTATGTCATGCTTAAATTTAGAGAAGATCTGATGTTCAGTTTTTGAATCTAGCCAAGACTTACATAGATCGTGGGGGCCATTTTTGAGTTATTTTCAAAACCTTTGATTTGTTGTAAAAGTACAGATGATGGTTAATAATAATTTTTATTATATGATAAGGGTTCCCCCCCACTTTTTTCTTGCTTTTCCTAACAGCTCTGACTTTGGTAGTGGGTTTAAGTTTTTTTTTCTGTATAACAAAATTATTATATTTCAATATTATGATTTAATTTACTTTTTATGAATACAGGATTTTGTGATTGTAACTGTATTTTTAATACAATGTATTTGGTACTATTTTATTTTTTTCTTTTGACTTATAATATATATTTTCTTGTACTCTGTATTCCTCTATGCAGAAACTAATAAAAAATATTGAAAGAGTCACTGAATATTATTTATTTATTTATAAATAAATAAATATTCATAAAAAACAAATGGTTTAAATGGTGTCAGGCTTCTGGTTTCACAACACTCAGACCATATCACATAGAAGCAGTTTGCTCCACCATTCCATCATGGCTGACTTATTTTCTCCTCACACCCTATTTTCCAGCCTTCTCCCTATTACCTTTGATGCTCTTTCCCCTATTAATCAAGAACCTATGCTTTAAATATAACAACTTGACCTCCACAGACATCTGTGACAATGAATTCCACAAAGTCTGGCTAAAGAAATTCCTCATGTTATAAAGGAATGCTCTTTTCTCAGTCCTAGACTCTACCACTATAGGAAACATCCTCTCCACCTCTATTCTATCTAGGTCTTTCAATATTTGGTAGGTTTCAATGATTCTAAACTCCAGTGAATACAGGCCCACAGTCTTCAAATGCTCCGCAAAAGTTAACCCTTTCATTCGCAGGATCCCTTCAGAGAATAAGTTCCAGCTCTTCACTCACTGAGCAAGATAATTTTCTCTCATCTATTCCCTAATCCTTATAACAATTAACGTAAAACTAATCTCCCTAGTTACTGAACAGTCCACCATGGAGAACTGGTGAATCCTGTTCCCTTGTCCAAGCCTCCCATGATTTTACACACCTTTATCAAATCTCCACTCACACTTGCTTCTTATATAGAAACCCAACACTGGCCAATCTCGCATCTGCAATTTTCCACACCTGGAAGCAACCCTGAGGCATATGGCTTGCATCTTGCCTCAGGCACAATGGCTTCTTCTCTCATTTGATGTAAACAAGGTTGTTGCTGGGTCTGGCAGACCTGAGTTATAAGGAAAGATTGAATGGGTTAGGACTGTCTTCCTTAGAACACAGAAGACTGAGAAGATGTTTGGTAGAGGTATACAAAATTATAAGGGGTATAGACAGGGTAAATTCAAACAGGATTTTTCCACTGAAGTTGGTGGGACTCTAACCAGAGGTCATGGGTTAAGGGTAAAAGGTGAAATGTTAAGGGGAACGAGAGGAAACCACACACAAAGCAGACCAACATACAACCAATGTGCAAAAGAAGTTGACCAGGGACATTCTGAATCGCAATATGTTCAAGCTAGGGTCATAGACCGAGTTGGTGTTACTGCTGCCGGAGATGGAACAAGTGATTTGGAGAGGAGTTAATGCAGAAGAGATTCAATGCCCTTCTACTTAACCCAGGTGCGAGGATGGATTACTCCAAGCGCTGAGTCAATTTGGTGAGATCAAGGATAGCTTCGGGCTGGACGGTCCAAGCGTATTGCGACGCCAGGGTCTGGGTCTTAGAGTGAGGCACTACCGGGCGCTTGGATAATTTAAACATTGCAACAGAGAGACTGCCTGAATGATGGAAACAGAGGCGAGAGCCAGGCTGATTTTGCTCCCTCTCTTGTGAACTGATCCGGCTGCTGTGCGTTTTTGCCTTGCTGAGTTGGGACCAATGCTTGGGCCTACTCCGGTTGTTCTGGGAGTAGATCTAGGGACTCAGTCTGGTTCAGAATGCTGTTGCCTTGCTCCTGTTGTTAGCATGATTTGTGTTTTTTCTCTTTCTCTGTGCAGTGGTTTTTTCGAAATTGGGTCATTCGAGTTTCTTGCTTTGTGGCTGCCAGAAAGCAGACAAATCTCAAGGTTGTATAATTTATAGATTCTTTGATAATAAATGCGCATTGAATCTTTGAGAATTCATAGGGCGGACAGACCACAGTTCTTGAATGAACCATAACGCACCTAAGGTGAATCTGCAAAGTAACTAGAGATGAGCTTTCAACAAAGATTTTACAGCACAAACCATTGTAAACAGTGAAGAATTAGGCAACAATGGTACATCAAGGTGCCCTGTATCGTAAGAGAACGTTTGATACTGCATACCACTGACCGAGAAGATCTCTCACCTCTCATGCTTAGACTGAGAGCCACTGGGCTCACAGGTAGAGTCAGAAAGCCATCAATCCTGGGCGCCAGGGACTTAAATAAATCAGTGGATTGCACTCTTCTCTGTATGTTATTCCATTAACATTTCACTTTGACATTTAATTATATACCACCAAATCCACCTGAACTGGCATCGGGATGGTTACAGGGAAGGAAGGAATCTGCTCTGGATTTAGGGATTGGGTTCGTGTTGGGATAAATCTGGTGAGGATGAGATGAAGCTGAATTTGTCTCAACACGTGGCGCAGTTTCGGTGAGAGGATGCAGAGTTCCTTCAGCGGGAGTTTTAAAGAAAGTTAACAGAAAGTCAAGTCAACTTTTATTGTCATTTCGACCATAACTGCTGGTACAGTGCATAGTAAAAATGAGACAACGTTTTTTTCAGGACCATGGTGTTACATGACAGTACAAAACACAAAAAACCACGTAATAATAAAAAAAACACAGAGAAAGCCACACCAGACTACAGACCCACACTGGACTGCATAAAGTGCACAAAAACAGTGCAGGCATTACAATAAATAATAAACAGGACAGTAGGGCATGGTGTCAGTCCAGGCTTTGAGCATTGAGGAGTCTGATGGCTTGGGGGAAGAAACTGTTACATAGTCTGGTCGTGAGAGCCCGAATGCTTCGGAGCCTTTTCCCAGACGGCAGGAGGGAGGGTCTTGCGATCCGAGACGGTGCAATTTCCGAACCAGGCAGTGATGCAGCTGCTCAGGATGCTCTCAATACAACCCCTGTTATTAAAAGAGTTTGACAAACCCACGTCGCTACAGGGTCTCAATTACTAATCGGAGCGGTGCCTGGTGCAGAAGGAGCCGGTGAACCAAGAAATTAGCCAGGGTCTGTCCGGATGGAATCGCTCAGTCCCGGCAAAGTTATTTCGGAGCCCATCCCGCGTAAAGAACGCAAACAATATCCCAGTTGGTTGTAAACAGAGACCGACTCGGTTACACTGCTGCGGGCAAGCAGTATTAACAACCCGTGCCCTACCTGGCGAGAGACACAACACAACGAGGAGGAAGGTGAAGCCAGCCATCGCCACTTCAGTGTCGAGAGAGGAGGAACCGACACGAACAGCGACTTGCCCCGACAGCAGCCCCGCTCCCTCTCTCCTGCTTTAAACACCAAGGCTCGGCCAATGAGGAGAAGGGCGCGCCTCTTGCCGCGCCCAGCACCTTATGTCTCTCAGATTGTGCCCCCTTTCCATCTCTGCGCGATTTTCACATCTCCGTGCTGGAGTAGATTAAATGTTGAACTTGTTACTTGCATCAGACTCATGTTGCGCTGAAACAGGGCCTTCGCCGCGTCCCATGCCCGTTCTCCAAGATGCCTGTCTGAACCGGTCACAAGCATAAACACACGAGATTCTGCAGATGCTGGAAATCTTCTGGCAAAACCCACAAAAGGCTGGAGGGACTCAGCAGGTGAAGCAGCACCAAGTCACTCTTTCCCTCTGAGAATCTGCCCTCTCATGTCCACCACCTTAACCATTTCTCCCCTCAACCAATCTCCTCTGCTCTAGGGGAAAAAGTCCCAAGACTATCCTTACAACTCAAGTTGTCCAGACCTGGTACATTCCTCATAATCCTTCTCTGAACCCTTTCCAGTTTTTTCTTTATCAATCACTGCATAAGACTATTTTTGGTTCTTTGGTCAGTTGCCTATATTTTACGTCTCTGTCTTTGTTCAGGTCCAGAACATACAGTGAAATGCATTGTTTGTGTTAATAACTTACACATTATGGCACCAACATTTCATATCCCCAATGCTTGGCAGAACAACACAGAATACAACAAGCAACAAAGCAACCTCCTCCCTCCCACCCATCCATATCATCTGTAGCAGTTTCCATCAACAAACTTGCTTTCATAATCTTAAATCACTCTACTAGATATTCTTCTTGTTCAAAGAACAGTCCCACCTCATAATTGAAGCCCCTCATCCCTGTGATCATATAAGTAAATCTCTTCTGTTGCCCTGCTAAAAACCTTTTATCTTTTCTCCATGACTCTCTTCTTGTACCTCTTCTGAAAATATTCCCTCCAGGTAACAATGTTTCGTCTCATTATTTTGAAAGAGTTCAAACACCGCAGTACTAAATTTCACTGCTATTTCTATTAGTGGGAGGCTGAGAAGATTTGGAACATTACCAAAGACTTGTACAAATTTCTATTTGTGTATGTTGGAGAACATTCTGACGGGCTGCATCACAGGCTGGTAAGAAGGCTCCAATGCTACAAGGCTCAAGGACAGCTTCTATCCCACTGGACTTTTCACCTCACAATCTACTTTGTTATGATCTTGCACCTTATTGTTTACCTGCACTGTGTCGTGCCTGCATTCTATTCATTCGAGGAGTAGGCAGGCCAGCCGTACTTGCCTGCTGCTGTTTTGGCATAGGAATACATGAATTAGATCCATGGCTGATCTGACCGTAACTTCATCTCCATACTTCTATCCAACTAGGGGAATGTTTCAGTCCTTTGGTTAACCAAAATCTCTGCCTTAAAAATAGGCTCCACATGTATCACCCTTGAAGAAGAGAGAAAAGGACTTCTCTGCTCCTCCAGTCTTGTGTGTGTTGATCCATCTTCTTTCCACCTTAGATGGGCAACCCTTGATTTTAAACAGCTAATTCAGACTCTTCTACAAGAGAAAACACCTCCATATCCACCTCAAGACCCCTCAGGATCTTACATGTTTCAATAAAATTACCTCCCATTCTTCCGAACTGTGGGGAAATACAAACTTAGGCTGACCACCTTTCTACTGGGTTTCCTAATTACCTGTTCTGCATAATAACCTTTTGCAAATCATCTACTTTGCCTTTATTTCTTCAAATTGTGTCCTTTCTTGTGTAATTTCAGTTTATTTTATATACATTCAGTGGATACCTTACTAGGTACTTAATAATTTGAGTTACTGTCACATTCCTGTCAGTTTGAACCAGTCTGACTGGTCTCCCATGACCTCTCTCATGAACTAGATGTTCTCGCCCACAGAACTGCCACTCATTGGATTTTTCTTGTTTTTCTTCACAACATTATCTTTAAATTCTGGAGACTGGTGTGCATAAAAATCCCAGAAAGTCAGTATTTTCTGAGATACTCAAACCACCCCATCTGGCACCAACAATCACTCCATGGTCAAAATCACTTAGATCACATTTTTTCCCATTTTGAAATAAATAATGTGACCACTGATTTATGTCTTTCTTGTGAATGTTGTCTATCTGATATCTGCGATGCTGCTGGAAGTAAGCTTTTCATTGCACCTGTGCTGTACGTAAATTTGACTTTGACACCTAGACTCTTCTGCACGTCAGAGCTCTGCAACCTCCCACCATTTAAAGAATATTCCTTTTTAAAATGTTTTCTTACCAAAATTTCATATTTTTCCCCTTTATACTCCATTTTCCAGATCTTTGATCAGTTAATGATAGTTAGGGGAGCAGACGGGAGATTCTGTGCATGTGAAAAGACACCGGATTGTGTTTGCCTCCCAGGAGCAAGGGTCAGGGATGTCTTGGATCAGGACCACAGTATTCTGAAGGGGGAGGGTGAGCAGCCAGAATTTGTGGTACATATTGCTACCAATGACATGGGAGAAATTATGAACATTATAACATTATGAAATGGGAGAGGTCTTGAAGAAAGAATATAGGGAGTCAGGCAGAAACCTGATATGCAGGACCTCCAGGATAGTAACCTCTGAATTGCTGTCTGAGCTACCTGCCAGTGACATGATGATTTGGCTGAGAAATTGGTGCAGAGAGCAGGATTTCAGATTTCTGGATCATTGGGATTTCTTCTGGGGAAGGTATATAAAGTATACCTTTACAGGTATATAAAGACATACTTTATAGGTATATAAAGTGATACTTTATATATTTATAAAGGTATAGGAAGGTATACATGGTTATAACTGAACCCAAGGGGGATCAATATCCTTGTGGGCAGATTTGCTAGAGCTTTTGGGGAGGGTTTAAGGTAATTTGGCAGGGGTATGGGAACCTTGAGGATGGGGCACTCTGTATACAAGTAGATGCAGTGAGTAGTGAGACTGTGAAGAAGGATACAGCTACGAATACATGGCTACTCCATAGAAAGAGTTAAATGCAGCAAGTTCCTGGGAGTTCACATGACAGATGACTTCACTAGGTCCCTTATTAACAGCGTCCTGAACAAGAAGGTACAGCAGTGCCTCCACTTCCCAAGGAGATTGAGGCAAGCAAGGCTCCCCCACCCCCCATCTTAACTGTGTTTTACAGGCGCATGATTGAGAATATCCTGATAAGCTTCAGATCCATCTAGTACGGGAGCAGCTGAGCATTGGACTAGAAGTCCGTACAAAGGACTGTGAGAACAGATGAGAGGATCATAGGGTCTCCCTACCATCCATCAGGGACATTTATCAGGACTGATGCATACTTAGCATTATTAAGGATCCCACCCATCCATCCAGCATCCTGTTTGACATTCTGCCATTAGACATGATGCTATGATGCATAAAAACAAGAACAGTCAGGATGGGAAACAGTTTCTCCCCCCAGGCCATTAGGGTTCTGAACTCCCGGCAGCATTGTATTCAAAGTGCCACTGGCTAATTTGTTCTGTACTTACCAATATTTAAAATTAATTCACTTTAGTTTATTATTTATGTGATTCATCTGTAGACTTTTTCAGTGTCTTCATGAGTTATCGTGTGCTTTACACCCTGGTTCGAAGAAACATTATCTTGTTTCTATATACATTACATGGCTATCTATATTATATACATGTATATAGTTAAATGACAATAAACGTCACTTGACTTGACAGGCAGATCACAGGGCAAAATTGCAGTCAATGGGATGAGATGAAGTACAACATGAGGGCAAAATCAAAAAGGGTGATGAATACAGAAATGAAGGCATTATATTTGAATGCACACAGTATATAATGTAGCACAATTAGAGATAAGCTGGTACAACATTATGGGCATCACTGATTCATGACTGAAAGAAGATCATATTTGAGAGCTTAACATCTAAGGAGTGTATCAAAAGGACAGGCAAGTAGTCAGAGGAAGTTGGGTAGTGCTGTTGGTAAAAAAATGAAATTAAATTCTTATTAAGAGGTGACATAGAAGATGTAGAATCCTTGTGGGTGGAGTTAAGAAACTGCAAAGTTAAAAAGACCCTGATGGGAGTTAAATGCAGGCCTACAAATAGTTGCCAAGATGTTGGATACAAATTACAATGTGAGATAGAAAAGGGAAATTTTATGATAGACATGGGGAATTTCAAAATGCATTTAGATTGGGAAAATCAGGTTGGTGCTGGATCCTAAGAGAGGGAATTTGTAGAATACCTACGAGATGGCTCTTTTGAGTAGCTTGTGGTTGTGCCCACTTGGGGATCAGCAGTTCTGGAGTGAGTGCTGTGTAATGAACTAAATTGGATTAGGGAGTTTAGGGTAAAGGAATCCTTAGGAAGCGGTGATCATAATATGACAGAATTCACCATGCAGTTTCAGGGGGAGAGGATAAAGTCAGATGTAGCAGAACTACAGTGGAGTAAAGGAATTTTCAGAGGCATGAAAGAAAAGCTGGCCAAAATTGACTGGAAATGGACACTAGCAGGGATGATAGCAGAATGATAATTTCTGGGGATAATTCGGAAGGTGAAGGATAGATAGATCCCAAAGATGGAGTATTCTAAAAGAAAGATGAGGCAACTATGGCTGACAATGGAAGGCAAAGGCAGCATAAAAGCTAAAGAGAGGGCATAAAATATAGCAAAAATGAATGGGAAGTTATAAGACCGGGAAGCTCTTAGAAAACTAAAAGAAGGCAACAAAAAGCTATCAGGAGAGAAAATATGAAATATGAAGGGAAGCTCGCTAATAATATAAAAACAGATAGCAAAGGTTTTTTTCACATATCCATATTATGCACACATATAATATGCTAGAAGACACTAGCAGTATGCCAGAAATTTGACAGTGTTAAGGGCAGAAGTGAGTGTAGCTGCAATTCCTAAGGAGAAGGAGCTTGGGAAGCTGAAAGGTCTGAAGGTAGATAAATCACCTGGACCAGATGGACTACACCTACATCTGAAAAAAGTATCTGAAGAGATTATGGAGACATGATGCACCATCAATAACTCTCCGAGACGTGAGGCGAGATATAGGCTTTTATTGGCTGGAAGAAAGGACAAGCAGCAATTGACCACCATACTACATCCTGGAGACTGAGACCAGGGCTCAGGCCCCAATCGCCTTTATACCGGGGTCCGTGGGAGGAGCCACTGTCAGTGGGAGGAGCCACAGGAGCAGTCAGCGGGGGGGGGGGGGGGGGGGGCGTGTCCAGACAGGTATATGTAGTTCACCACAAGACATTAGTAGTGATCTTTCAAGAATTACTAGATTCTGGAATCATTCCTGAGGACTGGAAAATTGTAAATATCACTCCACTGTTTATGAAAGAAGGGAGGCAGAAGAAATGAAATTATAGGTCAGTTAGCCTGACTTTAGTGGTTGGGAAAATGTTGGGAGTCCATTACTAAGGGTAAGGTTTTGGGGTACTTAGATGCACATGATAAAATAGGCCAAAGTCAGCAAAGTTTCCTTAAGTAGAAATCTTGCCTGACAAACTGTTGGAATTCTTTGAGGAAATAACAGGCAAAGTAGACAAAGGAGAGTTAGTGAACATTGGATTTTCAGAAGGCCTTGACAAGGTACCATGCACGAGGCTGCTTAAGAAAATAAGAGCCCATGTTGTTACAGGAAAGGTAACACCAGGGAGAGAAGATTGCTGACTGGCAGGAGGCAGGAGTGGAAATAAGAGGGGCTTTTTCTGGTGGCTGCTGGTGACTAATGGTATTCCACAAGAATCAGTGTTGGAACTGCTTCTTTTCATTTTACATGTGAATGATTTGGATGATGGAATTGATGCTAAGTTTGAAAATGATATAAAGAAAGTGGAAGGACAAGTAGTGTTGAGGAGGTAGGAAGTATGCAGAATGACTCAGGCAGATTGGGAAAATGGCAAAGAAATGGCAGATGTCATGCGCTTTGGTATAAGGAATAAACGTGTAGACTATTTTCTAAATTAGAAGAAAATTCAAAAATCAGAGGTGCAAGGGGACCTGGGAGTCCTTGTGTGGGATTTCCTGAAGGTTAACTTGCAGGTTAAGGCTATGGTAAGGAAGGCAAATGCAATGTTAGCATTCAATTCGAGCAGACTAGAATATAAGGGCAAGGATGTAATGCTGAGGCTTTATATTGGCAGTGGTCAGACTGCATTGTGAATTTGTGATTTGTGAATAGTTTTGGGCACTTAACGAAGGAAAGATGTGCTGGCATTGGAGAACATCTGTGGAGGTTCACGGGAATGATTTCAGGATTGAAAGGGTGAACATGTGAGGAGCGTTTGATGGCTCTGGCCTGTATTTGCTGGAGTTCAGAAGATTGGAGGGGGGAACCTATCAAATATTGAAAGGTCTGGATAGAGTGGATGTTTCCTTTAGGGGGTGAGCCTAGGAACAGGGGGCACAGTCTCAGACTAAAGGGAGGTCCATATAGAACAGAAAAAAGAAGGGATTTCTTTAGCCAGGGGGATGTGAATCTGTGAAATTCATTGCCACAGGTGGCTGTGGCGGCCAAGTCATGGAGTATATTTAAAGCAGAGGTTGATAGTTTCTTGATTAATCAGGGCATCAAAGGTTACATGGAAAAGGCAGGAGAATGGGGTTGAGAGGGATAATAAATCAGCATGATGGCACTTGATGGGCCAAATGACTCAACTCTGCTCCTTTGTTTTATGGTTTTAATTTTTATCCCTTTATGGTGTTTTTATGCATTCTTTGTAACTAACCTATCATTAGTTTATTAGTAAATTTAGTATCTGTGGCTTTACTGGCTTCTTCCAAGTCCTATGAGTAAATACTAAAGTGTTGAAAACATAGCACTGGTGAGCTGGTTACATCTTGGCACCCAGTAAAGAACCCATTTATGCCTTTTTTCAGAACCAAACTCAGATTTATAATCATTGACTTATTGTAAATGATGTGAAATTTGTTGTTTTGAGACAGCAATGCAATGCAAAGACATACAATTACTATAAATTACAAAAATAAATAAGTATTGCAAAGTAAAGGAATAATAAGGTAGTGTTCATGGGTTCATTGACCACTCAGTGTCAGGGGGGATAAAGCTATTTCTGAATCAAGGAGGGTGTCTGCCGGCTTTTGTGCAACACACTCAAAATGCTGGCGTGAGCTGACCACATAGTATCTACGGAAGGGAGTAACAGTTGATGTTTTGATCTGAGTCCCTTCAACAGGCTCCTGTGCCTCCTGCTAAAGGCAGTAAGAAGAGGAGGCAATTTTCTCTGATGACAATAATGGTCTTTAATGATGGATGCTGCCTCATTGAAGAGGTGCTTTTTGTAGATATGGTGGGGAGGACCATGCCCATAATGGAGCGAGCTGAGTCTATAACCCTCTGCAGCCTCTTACAATCCTGTGCATTGGAGGCTTCATACCAGGCTCTGATGTAACCAGACTGAATGTTCTCCACTGTACATCTGCTGAAATTTTTAAGTGTTTTCAGTGACGTACCAAATCTCCACAAGCTCTGCTCCGAATGATAGAGCCACAGGCATTCTTTCTTTCTGATTACATCAATGTACTGGGCCGAGGATAGATCATTCCTGTTAACATAGAATACTACAGCACAGTACAGGCCCTTCGGCCCACAATGTTGTGCCGACCCTTAAACCCTGCCTCCCATATAACCCCCCCACCATACCTGTCTTGTAATCTCTTAAATTTCATTAGTGTATCTGCCTCCACCACTGACTCAGGCAGTGCATTCCATGCACCAACCACTCTCTAAGTAAAAAACCTTCCTCTAATATCCTCCTTGAACTTCCCACCCTTTACCTCAAAGCCATGTCCTCTTGTATTGAGCAGTGGTGCCCTGGGGAAGAGGCGCTGGCTGTCCACTCTATCTATTCCTCTTAATATCTTGAATACCTCCATCATGTCTCCTCTCATCCTCTTTCTCTCCAGACAGTAAAGCCCTAGCTCCTTTAATCTCTGATCATAATGCATACTCTCTAAACCAGGCAGCATCCTGGTAAATCTCCTCTGTACCCTTTCCAATGTTTCCACATCCTCCTATAGTGAGGTGACCAGAACTGGACACAGTACTCCAAGTGTGTCCTAACCAGAGTTTTATAGAGCTGCATCATTACCTCGTGACTCTTAAACTCTATCTCTCGACTTATGAAAGCTAACACTCCATAAGCTTTAACCAAGCAGTCTTCTGTTCACACTGCAAGTACACCAACACTTTTAATTTCCTCACTAATATTTGATGTAGCATCTTAACAAGTGCCTCTTGGATATATCAAACTTACAAATTCCGTCTTCCTGCCCCTCACCCACCACATGACATTCTTCAAATATGATCAAGTATGTTTTCCTTTACAAAATCATGTCAATTTTCCTGATTAGCTTGAACTTTTTCTGACCTGGTACAATGTCTTGATTAATAGCTAATTTGTCTGTAACAATACACTCAGTAGCTACTTTATTACGAGGAGTGATTGATAAGTTTGTGGCCTAAGGTCGAAGAAGTCAATTTTAGAAAACCTAGCACATTTACCTTTCAACATAGTCCCCACCTACATTTACACACTTAGTCCAGCGGTCGTGGAGAAAGTGTCCACAGATGGGTGATTGATAGGTTCGTGGCCTAAGGTAGAAGGAGATGAGTTAAACAGCTCTCGTTACATGCACATGCAGGTCATCTCTTTGACTGATTATGCAGGAGGTTTGAAGTTAATAACTCATCAGTTAATAATTCATCAGAGGTGATTGATAAGTTTGTGGCCTATGGTAGAAGGAGATGAGTTTATTAACTTCAAACTTCCTGTATAATCAGTCAAAGAGCTGACCTGCATGTGCATGTAACAAGAGCTGTATAACTCATCTCCTTCTACCTTAGGCCACGAACCTATCAATTACCCATCTGTGGATACTTTCTGGAGGTCCAAGATCCGTATGCTCCACGACCGCTGGATTAAGTGTGTAAATGTAGGAGGGGACTATGTCGAAAAATAAATGTGCTACGTTTTCTAAAATTGACTCCTTCTGCCTTAGGCCACGAACTTATCAATCACCCCTTGTAAGTACCTCCTGTATATTCATGGTCTCCTGCTGCTGTAACTCATCCACTTCAAGGTTCAATGTGTTGTGCGTTCTGCATGCCACTGTTGTTACGCATGTTTATTTGAGTTACTGTCACTGATCTGCCTGCCTGAACAGTCTGGCCATTCTGCTCTGGCATCCCTGATAACAAAGCCTTCTTAACTCACAGAACCGCTGCTCTCTAGGTGCTTTTTTGTCTTCTTGCACCATTCTCTGTAAACTCTAAACTGTTGTGCGTGTAAACCCCAGATCAGCGGTTTCTGAGATACTCAAACCACTCCATCTGGCACCAACAAACATTCCATGGTCAAAATCACTTAGATCCCTTTTCTCCCCTATTCTGATGTTTGGTCTGAACAACATCTAAACTTCTTGCTCATGACTGCATACTTTTATGCACTGAGTTGCTACCACATGAATGACTGATTAGACATTTGCATTACAAGTAGTGTATAGGTGTAGCTAATAAAGTGGCCACTAAGTGTAAGTTTCAACTCATAAAGATGTGGACAGTAGGATATTGAAAAAAGAGTTTTAACACTTACCCAAAAGGCTGGAATATGTCTAGGGGAAACGGAGATCCAGCCACTCACCAACCCACCTCCCGTATGCGCAGGTGCTGTGAGAATCGAGTTTATGCCTCGCGCCCGCCAACAGTATCAAACCCACAACAAATACCATTATGAAATACACTTTAAAGAGTTTACTAAAATTAAAAGAGTATTAGGCAATACAATATATATATTTAAGGAAAAAAACAAAAGGCGCCAACTTATCAAAGTTCAGTCTGTTTAGTGCACTCGTTGGAGCTCAACCATCGAACCATTCGACCCCTCGTCGCTTGCCTCCGACTTCCACGTCTTCCACCCCAGACTCCCCGGTGATCTTCTGAGCGCACGAACACCTCCCTCGGCGTCTTTCTCCCGTCTCCCCTCATACCAAAAACCCGCGAAAACCCCTCCCCCAAGTTCCCAGCCTCACAAGACACAATAACATTCCCCATTGATTAACAAATGAATACAATTACCATATCAGCCATTCTAAAGTGAAACAACAGCGAGAGAAACACTTATCAGACAAAGAAGCATTCCTACTCGTTACAAACCAAAGAAGCCATTTTGAGTAACATACACAGGACATTGTACATTCTCTCCCCACCAGCAAATGTCATGCCCTCATGTCATTACTAGAGTTCCCCAAAGCTTCTTGCAAAACACAAAACCCAACCCAGGTGCAGAAAGCAGTGACATAACTACCCAGAGCAGTAGAAATCACACTCGGTTCTCCCGGTACCACATATGTCAACCGCTCCGGGGGGGCGCCTAATCCTCTGAGATCTCCATACCCCTTCTGCCCCACTGGGTTGCCTCGTCACTTGCGAACCCACTGTCTCGGATACCCCAGGTCTACCTGACAGACCCGCACCCCTTTCCTCACGGGGGTCCTCCCTCACCTGAGATCTCTCCGGCTCACGCTCGGGTTCCACCCTCTCTCCCACCAATGTAGACTGCCTCTCCATCTGACCCTCAAGACCTTCCCTCCTCTCACCCAATTCAGTATGGGAAGGGCCAGGAGCCTCCTCTCCTGGTACTGGAGCACCAGCGAATGGGAACGGGGCCACTCATCTGAGTCGTCCTCTTCCGAATCGGTAGCCATTCCCAGGTGAGGGACCCGTCCCCGCTCTTCAGCAGCGGGCTCTTCCCTTTCTCCGTGCCCTCGCAGAGTCCTTGTACTAGGCGTAACCTCCCACTCGGGCTCCTTATCCACCTGCACCGCTTGACCCAGTGGTAGCAGGTGATTCCGATGGAGTACCTTGATAGGCCCTTTCCCATCCTCAGGTTTCACCCGGTAAACTGGCAGGTTCGGCATCTGGCTCTCTATTACATAGGGGCTGGCCGCCCATCGATCTGCCAACTTGTGCTCATCAGGGAGTCCCAAATTCCGTAAAAGGACCCGGTCGCCTGGCAATAATTGGACAGACTTCACCTTTCGATCATACCGCATCTTATTCCTCTGATTTTGTTTGGTAGCCGCCGCCTCGGCCAACTCGTACGCCCGCTGTAACTCCCTCTTCATGTCGGACACGTACTTTAGATGGGACTTCCCGGGTAATTCACCCACTCCACCCCCAAAACACAAGTCAATGGGCAACCTCGCTTCCCACCCGAACATCAGATAATAGGGCGAATACCCTGTAGCATCATTGCGAGTACAATTGTAACAGTGAACCAATTGTCCAATATGACGACTCCACCTGCTTTTCTGCCCAATCTCCAGCGTCCCGAGCATATCCAACAGGGTCCTGTTGAACCTCTCTGGCTGAGGATCTCCCTGTGGGTGATAAGGGGTAGTCCTGGATTTCTCAACCCCAAGCATAGTCAGTAATTCCTGGACAAGGCGGCTCTCAAAGTCCCGCCCCTGATCACTATGGATTCGCCTGGGAAGGCCGTAATGCACAAAATACTTCTCCCATAACACCTTCGCCACTGTCGTCGCCTTCTGATGCTTAGTGGGAAATGCCTGAGCATAGCGAGTGTAATGATCGGTGATGACTAAGACATTCGCGGTGTTGCTGGTGTCAGGCTCAATCGACAGAAAATCCATACATACCAGGTCCAGAGGTCCCGCACTCTGCAAGTGCGACAGTGGAGCCGCCAACGCTGGCAGGGTCTTCCTCCGGATGCAACGACTGCATCCCCTACAGTATTCTTCGACTTCCCCCCTCATCCGGGGCCAGTAGAACCGGTCTTTGAGTAATCCATAGGTCTTTTCCACCCCCAACTGTCCAGAATCATCATGTAAGGCCTGGAGTACAGCCTGCCGATACTCCTCCGGCAGGACCAGTTGCCAACCGCGGGATTGGTCCGGAGGCGTCGTTACCCGGTACAAGATTTTGTTCTTTAACTTCAACCGAGCCCACTCCTTCAACAACAGAGGCACGCATGGGGGTTTCGCCTTCTCAGCCAACGCCCCATCCCCCTTCTCGACCACTCTCCACACTGTGCCAATGCCCGGGTCATTTTGCTGAGCAGTTGCCACTTCCCCCGGACTCAGTTCCGGCAACTGTTTAGTCCGCAGTGCGGTCAGGTCACAGTAAGCTAGGGTTATGGCGTCGTCAAAAACCCCCAAATGGTCCACGGCTCGTTCCAGCCTCCCTCTTTCCTCGGCCTTCACGGTGATAGCAAACTGACACATCGCCTTCACTCCAGGGGCAGGGACACTCTCCCAATCCTCGTCCCTCTCCTGTTCCCCCGGCTCCCGACGAGACAAAGCATCCGCATCAACATTCTTGCTTCCGGGACGGTACCTCAGGCTGAAATCATATACCGACAAGGCCGCCAGCCACCAATATCCTGTGGCATCCAGCTTCGCCGAAGTCAAAATATAAGTGAGAGGATTGTTATCCGTTCTCACCTCAAACTTGGCTCCGTACAGGTAATCGCCCAGCTTGTCCACCACAGTCCACTTCAGCGCCAGGAACTCCAACTTGTGAGTGGGATAGTTTCTCTCTGATGGCGACAAGCTTCGGCTGACAAAGGCTACCGGTCTCAATGCTTTGCCATGCTCCTGGTACAGAACAGCCCCGAGACCCTCTCAGCTGGCATCCGTATGCAGCACATATGGCTTCTGGGGATCGGCAAAAGCCAACACCGGGGCCTGGGTCAGTGCCCTTTTCAAAGATCGGAACGCCTCTTCACATCGATCATCCCATCTCGAGCCAAAAGGTTCTGCCGGGTTCCAGTATCCTCCAGCGTCCTGCCTCTGGTCCCCCGTCCTCTTCTTTCCCACCGGGGGATAACCACACAACAGCTGAGTCAATGGGTGACACACTTTGGCGTATCCTTTCACAAATCGCCGGTAATACCCACAGAACCCCAAAAATGAGCGCAGAGCGCCCACTTTCTGGGGTCTCGGCCAGGTGGTCACGGCCTCTATCTTGGTTGGATGAGTAGCCACTCCCTCTCGCGAAATGATATGGCCAACGTAGCTAACCGACGACTTGCAGAACTGGCATTTGTCCAGGGAAAGCTTCAACCCTTCTTCATTAAGCCGGCCCAACACCTTCAACAGCCTCTCCTCATGTTCCTCCAAAGTCGATCCAAACACTATCAAATCGTCCAGGTACACCAGCACCTCCAACAGATTCATATCCCCCACAGTTCTCTCCATGAGCCTCTGGAAGGTGGCTGGGGCTCCCGATATGCCTTGGGGCATTCGTTCGAACTGAAAGAACCCCAGCGGGCAGATAAAAGCGGTCTTCTCTTTATCGCCCGCACTCATCGGGATCTGGTAATACCCACTTCTTATATCCAGCACACTGAACCACTTCGCACCGCTCAGGCAGGCCAGCGCATCCTCGACTCTTGGGACAGTATAGTGATCAGGGACAGTTCGCCGATTCAACGTCCTGTAGTCAACACACATGCGCAATCGCCCATTCTTCTTCTATGCCGCCACTATTGGGGACGCATAAGGACTTCGAGACTCAGCTATGATTCCGGCCTCCTTCAACTTGCACAAGTGCTGCCGGAGCCAGCTGCCGGGATCTCTCTTGGAACGGGGTGTCTTCCGTCACCCGGATGGTGTGGCGAGTGCTTTTGGAGCAGCCAACATCAAACTCGCCCCGAGAAAAAACAGCTTCCATCTTCAGCATCTTCTCCACTAGCCGGTGTTTCCACTCCGGCGACACAGGGGAATCCCCGAAGTTAAAGACTTCAGCGGTCAGCTCCCTTCGATGCTCCGATCCCTCCCCGGTAGGGGTCCTCACTGGTGCGCTAGACATTCCCGTCACCGGGAACAGATGTGCCAGTGGCATTCCCCTCTTAAAGGTGATTTCTCTTGCCGTGGTGTTCCTGACATTTATGGCTATACGCCTCGTATGTACCACCTCTGGTCTCTGCACTTCGGGCCTCACCAATGCCCCCGATGGAAATCGTGTCTCCCCTTCCAGATCGTCTGGGGCGTCTACTAACAGGGCTTCCCCGTCGGCACCCCTGGGAATCTGGGGGTCCCCATCACGAGTGCTACCTCCCCTGGTCGGATCACCTTGGGCCTCGCCTGCGTACACCACACCGTCCCTCGTTTACACTCCAGGTCCAGCCCTAGGGAGGCAACCCCTTCTTTGAACACTGCTCGAAACACTGGATGCACCGAGAGGGTCTCCGGAAAGCCTTCACCCCCTTTCTCCTTACAAGCTCCCAGGAGCCGTTGCACCACAGGGGAGTTAGTCCCCACCAGGAGGGCAGCACCACCGGTTTCCACCGGGTCAGGACACACCAACACCAACGTCTCAATAGCTTCGGACACTCCCACATCTCCCTCCGAGAACTCCAATCTCACCGATAGGTACCCATCATATGGGTAGTCACCCTCGTTCACACCCCAAATCTGCAGGGCGTCAAATGGGGTTACAGGCAAATGCTTTAGATATTGATTGTAGAAAGACCGGTACAATAAGGTCACCTGCGATCCCGTATCAAGAATGGCTTTTGCGTAAACTCCCTCTATCCGTAGACCCACACTGGCACGGGGTCCTACCAGCCCATCCGGAATAGAGGCATGGGCACCCGGTGATCCCCTGGCTGATCTCTGGGAACGTGTTCCTCCAGAGGCACCAGTCCGTTCCCTCACTGAGCCTCTCCTAAGTTTCCCAACACCTCTACCTTTTTAGTCATAGGGGGGCTTGTCCTCCGCGGGACTCCTTGTCTCTCACAATCCCACCTAAAGTGTCCCTCCTCTCCACAGCTATAGCGCACCCTCGGCCGCCCACTGTCCCGCCTGAAATGCCCCTCTTTCCCACAGTTAAAGCACACGCTGCCTACAGCCCCTCCTCTCCCAGGATGGCTCCCGCTCCCAATCCACTGCACTGCGCCCCTGAGAGTGGGTACCTCCCCTGTCCCTCCCCTCCAGAGGGGGTTCCCTACTCCCCGGGGGATTGTCATTCCTCCACCCAGCCACCACTTCTTGTATCGCTGAGGATCGTTCCCGTAGGCCTGCGCCCCTTTTCCGCCCCAACGCTCTCTTTTCCTCTCGCACCTCTCTAATCAGTTGCCCGAAGGATGGAGGGGGGCCTTTCCTATAAGCCTGCCGGATAGTCCACGCCACCTTGTCCTCCTCCAGAGAGCCACTGAATAGCTGACTCATCCTCACGCTAGCCACGTCAGTCGCCTTCGCTACCCCCCCGGCGCCGCAGCCCCGAGAGCATCCCCTCCATCCTAAATATGTACTCGGAGAGCTTTTCCCCTCTCCATTGTTCCAGGCGTTGGAACTCTGCTAAAAGCAGCCAGGGTTCCCCTGACAACCCAAACGCTCCCTCCAAAACTTCTATATATTCCTCCACTGAGGCCCCAGGCTTCTCAGCTTTCAACTCCCGGACGGTTTTGGCTGCTAAACCCCTCAAACTTCCCACCAATCGCTGCCTCTTCTCCTCCTCTGAGCCTGGCCACTCCTCTAACATCAAGGACATATGCTCGATCCAGGTCTCATAGTCCACCTGCCAGTCCGGAGTAGGCTTGGCTCCGGAGAACACCCCCAGCTTCAGCCGTGGCCTCTCGGCCACCCCCACCAGGGAGTTAAGTGCGGCTGTCAGCTCCGAGGTTTCCACCCTACCTGGGGGGCGGGGCCTAGTCACGACTCCCTCTTCCCGCCTCCCTTTACTAGTGCCGGGCACCTCTCTGGGGTCCACCTCTAGCTCTAACTCCTCCTCCGATGTCTCCTCAGCCTCATCCTTGGAAAAGGAGTGGAGCCCCCACAGCCCCTCCTCCCCCGGTACACTGACCGTCGCCGGCAGTTCCACCGTCCTGACGTCAGCACTCGTACTAACCAACACCCAACTGGACTCCACCTCTTTACCACACCGTCTAGCTACCAATTCTACCTGCCCAATACCTTTTGCCAAACTTAACCCCTGCACTACCGCGCCTCCCGAAACTCAAAAATCCACTCCGCTCACTACGCATGCATACTGCACCGGTACACCTTCAAATTCGCACCAACAAGCAATCTTATCTCTGTCCACCTCCGCTCTGCTGCCTGCGCGATTCCACAGCCCCTGAGAATCCAATTCGGGACGAGCACCACACAAATGTAACACTTACCCAAAAGGCTGGAATATGTCTCGGGGAAACGGAGATCCAGCCACTCACCAACCCACCTCCCGTATGCGCAGGTGCTGTGAGAATCGAGTTTATGCCTCGCGCATTATCAAAGTTCAGTCTGTTTAGTGCACTCGTTGCAGCTCAACCATCGAACCATTCGACCCCTTGTCGCTTGCCTCCGACTTCCACGTCTTCCACCCCAGACTCCCCGGTGATCTTCCGAGCGCACGTCCACCTCCCTCGGCGTCTTTCTCCCGACTCCCTTCATACCAAAAACCCGCGAAAACCCCTCCCCTAAGTTCCCAGCCTCACAAGACACAATAACATTCCCCATGGATTAACAAATGAATACAGTTACCATATCAGCCATTTTAAAGCAGAACAACGGCGAGAGAAACACTTATCAGACAAAGAAGCATTCCTACTTGTAACAAACCAAAGAAGCCATTTTGAGTAACATTCTCAGGACATTGTACAGAGTCTTGGCCCAAAATATCAACCGTTTATTTGTCTCCCTGGATGCTGTCTGTCTTGCTGAGTTCCTCCAGCATTTTGTGTGGTTTGCTGTGGAAAACAAGTTTGGTTAAGACATTAAGTCTGCAAATGTATTTAATTATTCACATCAGTATGCAGTCTAGCGTAATGCAATTCCCTCTCATGAATTAAAAATGTCTCAAAAAATAAGAAAGAGGACAAAATATTTGGAGACGCTATTTACAGGGATTAAAAATTCAGCATTTTTGGATGCCTTTTTTGTGTATAGACATTCACTCTGCAGACCCTGAGGGTGAACTTCTACCACAGATGTCTCTCCTGCACAGACTGCAGATCCTGCAGCTATTCAATGTGGTCAGTAATTCTTGGAATGCTTCCCAGGATCATTGCTTGGCAGACTTCTCACATTTTGGATTTGGGCATATGTGGCACCATTTCCAAATTTGCACTCGACATAGAGCATGGAGCTGCAGTGAACTATGACAGTGACAGATTTCAAGAAGATATAGACTGGATAAGAATGAGAATCATTGATAAGTCTCTATATAGTTCTATTAGTCAGAATTACAACTGACTGATAGGGTCATACAGCATAGAAACAGACCCTTTGGCCCATCTAGTCCACACTGAGCTGTATTCTGCCTAGTCCCATTCACCCACACCTGGACCATAGCCCTTCATACCCCTCCCATCCATGTACTTATCCACTTTGCAGTCGACACCCCATCCACTACTTCTGCTAGCAACTCATTCCACACTTGCACCACCTCCTAAGTAAAGAAGTTCCCCTTCAGGTTTCCCTTACATATTTAACCTTTCACCCTTAACTTATGACCTCTAATTCCAGTTGCATCCAATAGAAAAAGCCTGGTTGCATCAACCTTATCCAATTAACATTTAACTTGTATGTATTTTTCTTATTGTAATTTATAGTGTATTTTTTGTATTGTACTGTACTGCTGCCTTAAAACCACAAATTTCATGACATATGTCAGTGACAATAAACCTGATTCTGATTTAGATTCTGTACTCTTCATAATTTTGTGTACATCTCATTCTCCTACATTCCAGGGAATAAATTCCTAATCTATTCAACCTTTCCCTAGTTGTGATGCTTACGGAGTATTAGAGATGCAAGAGGACACTTAAGAAAGAAATCGGGAGGGCTAAAAGAACACATGAAGTTGCTCTGGCAGACAAGGTGATGGAGAATCCTAAGGGATTCTACAGATATATTAAGAGCAAAGGATTGCAAGGGACAAAATTAGTCCTTTGGAAGATCAGAATGGTAATCCATGTGTGGATCCAAAACAAATTGGGCAGATCTTAAGTAAATTTTTACATCTGTATTTATGGACCCTATATAATTACAGAGGAGGAGGTATTTGCTGTGCTGAGGCAAATCAGGGTGGATAAATTCCCAGGGGCTGACAAGGTGTACCTATGGGAGGCAAGTGGAGAAATTGCTGGGGTCCTAACAGAGATAATTAGCTCATCCTTAGCAAGAGGTACCAGAGGATTGGGGGATAGTCAATGTTGTTCCACTGTTTAAAAAAAGGCTCTAAACATAAATCAGGAAATTATAGGCCAGTGAGAGTGACCAGTTGTGGGAAAGTTATTGGAAGGTACTCTAAGGGATTGGATATAAAAGTATATGATAGACAAAGACTGATTAAGGATTATCAGTATGGCTTCTGTGTAGTAGGTCCTGTCTAACCAATCTTATAGTTTTTTTGAGGAACTTAACAAGTAAGTGAATGAAGGCAACGCAGTGGATGTTGTCTACGTGGACTTCAGTAAGGCATTTGACAAGGTTCCGCATGGGGAGGCTGGTCAAGAAGGTTCAGTGACTTGGCATTCAAGATGAGGTAGTAAATTGGATTAGACATTGGCTTTGTGGGAAAATTCAGAAAGTGGTTGTAGATGATTGCCTCTCTGACTGGAGGCCTATGACTAGTAGTATGATGCAGAGATCGGTGCTGGGTTTATTGTTGTTTGTCACCTATATCAATGATCTGGATGATAATGTGGTTAACTGGATCAGCAAATTGGTGGATGATATCAAGATTGGGGGTGTCATTGAGGACAGTGAGGAAAGCTATCACACCTTGCAGAGGGAAAAATGGCAGAAATAATTTAATGCAGACAAGTGCAAGGTTTTCCATTTTGGTAGGATGAACCAGGGTAGGTCTTACAAAGTGAACTGTAGGGCACTGAGGAGTGTGGTAAAACAAAGGGATCTGGGATTACAGGTCCATAATTAATTGAAAGTGGCATTGCATGTTGTTAGGACATAAAGTAAGCTTTTGGCACATTGGCCTTCATGAGTCAATGCATTGAGTACAGGAGATGGGATGTTATGTTGAAGTTGTATAAGATGTTGGTGAGGCCGAATTTGGATTGTGTTGTGTGCAGTTTTCGTCACCTACCTGCAGGAAAGACGTAACCAAGGTTGAAAATGTACAGGTAAAATTTACCAGGATGTTGCAGGGTCTGGATGACCTGAGTTATAAGTAAAGATTGAATAGTAAGACTGTATTCCTTAGAACATAGAGATTGAAAGGCAATTTGATAGAGTATACAAAATTATGAGGTGCATAGATAGGGTAAATGCAAGGAGGCTTTTTCAGCTGAGATTGGATGGGACAACAATCAGAGGTCATGGGTTAAGGGTAAAAGGTGAGAAGTTTAAAGCGAACATGAGGGGAAACCAGGCATATAGAGGAGGGTAGTGCAGTGGATGTGATCTACATGGATTTTAGTAGGTTTGGTGGCAGGGTGGAGATATGTCTCTACCAAAGGAGTTGTAAGGCACTGATTCCCTCTGCTAGCCCACAGGACACCATTGGACAAAGTGTAGTACCTGCATAGTGCACCCCCCCCCCCCCCGCAACCTGATCAGGGTTATGTGAAGCCAAGGGAGCAGGTGGTGGATGGTCGTACGAGCAGCTGGCGCAGATCACAAGTCCTGGTTATGTGACCACTGACGCCAGGCAGACAATCTCTGAAGAGTATTGATAATGGCTGGGATCACCCATCTTATAAAGACACTGCCCTGAAGAAGGCAATGGCAAACCACTTCCGTAGAAAAATTTGCAAAGAACAATCAGAGTCACCATGATTACCCATAAGACACGACACATAATGATGATGATGATAAGTTGCATAAAACAAATATTCCTGTGAAGTATAAAAACACAACATGACGAATGGTTCATCTATGTCGAGAAGTTAGAGAAAACAAGAAGAAAGAGGCTGTTAAACACACTCTGTGGCCACTTTATGAGGTACTTACCTTTATGGTCTGCTCCTGTAGCCCATCCACTTCAAGGTTTGATGTGTTATGTTTAGAGATGCTCTTCTGCACACCATTGTTGTAACGTGTGGTTATTTGTGTTATTGTCGCCCTTCTGTCAACTCGAACCAGTCTGGCCATTCTCCTTTGATCTCTCTCATTAACAAAGCTTTTTTGCCCAAAGGACTGCCGCTCACTGATATCTTTTTGTGTTTTGCACTATTCTCTGTTGTATGTGAAAATCCCAAGAGAACAGCAGTTTCTGAGATTCTCAAACCAACCTGTCTTGCACCAACAATCACTTCACAGTCAAAGTCACGTAGATCATAGTTCTTCCCTAGTCTGATGTTTGGTCTGAACAACAACTGAACCTCTTGACCATGTCTGCATGCTTTTATGGATTGAGTTGCTGCCATGTGATTGGCTGATTAGATATTTGCATTAACAAACAGGTGTACCTAATAAAGTGGCCTCTGAGTGTATATTAATAACATAGTAGGAATGTAGGTGGCCCATGTGTTGTTGGTAGTAAGGAGGATCATAAGTAGGCTACAGGATAGTTTTGAACATTTGGTAAGAGAGAAAAAGTCATGGTAGATGGAATTTAATCCTGATAAGTGTGAGATGATGCTTGTTGAGAGGACTAATTAATATTTGAGATTCTCACACAAACTTACCCAAGAAGTGTCTCAGACAATGTACGTACATAAGCAGAGCACATTGCACTGGGTTTACCCAATGAGGTCACACACCTTGCCACAGTCTTCCTTTCTCTATATATATCCCCTCCCTTACCCCCCTTCCCCTACCCCTACCCCTACTGCTCTCAGATTGTGGTGGACATATATTGGATCTTTGGCCTTTGTTTGTGACTTTCTTCAATATTAGCACATCACTCAGGCAGGAATGAAAGTGAGTGTGAACAAAATTGCACCGTCTAAACAGAAATCTGTTTGGCCAAACAAATTGTGTTGCCATTGTGGCAGGGGCTCACATACACCAGACCAATGCAGGTTCAAATGCAAAATTGCAGAAAATACAACAAAGTAAGACACATACAAAGAGCATGTTGGGCAGTCAAAAATAAATGGACTGCACAGGGAAGAGAAGAAGATAAAAAGTCAAGTGGCAGTTTCAAAAAGAGAATTAATCTGCATGTTATTGATGAAAAATCTCATAATGTAGAGAGTGACAGAGGACTGAGTAACTTTGAGATTTACAAGTGAAAAAGAACACCAGAAGTGAACCAGAAGTAAATTAATTAATATGGAATCTGACACTGGCTCAGCTGTTTCAGTCATTCCATAAAATAAATTTGAATGGCATTTCAAAAATACTGAATTGAAACTTGCAGATATCCAACTTAGAACTTGTACTGGAGAAAAGATAACTCCTGTAGGAATGACATTTGTAACAGTGAAATACAACAAACAATAAGCCACATTGGGATTTTTTTGGGGTAAAAACAGGAGGGACCGTGTTGTGGGAACATTAGTGACTGAGGCAACTACACTTGATTGGAGATCCATCCACCATTTGCATGCCGCATTCCCTGCAATGGAGTCAACTGAAAGCTAATTAAGAAAGGGACTGAATGAGGCTAAGGCCACAGCAGTGTTCAAGGATGGCAATGGAAAACACAAACGTTTCAAGGGTAAAATAATGTTAAATGAAAATGCCATATACAAGTTTTACAAAGCCTGTCCTGTTCCATATACCATCTCTGATAAATTAGCCAGTGAGCTAGATTGCATGGAGGCTGAAGGAATTCTTTCCAAGGTTGAGTGGAGCCCATGGGCAACACCAGTGGTCCCAGTGGTCCAGAAGAATGGGTCTGTCAAAATCTGTGGTGATTTAAAGGACACTATCAACCCAGTACTGAAAGCAGATCAATAGAGAATATCTTTGTAAACATTTCTGGAGGAAAATATTTCAACAAAGTGGACTTAACTGAAGCCTACCTACAGATGGAGATAGAAGAAAAGTCCAAAGTGTTTCTCACCATAAACACTCACGACAGCTTTATCACTATAATAGTTTTTTTTTGGAGTAGCATAAGCATTTGCAAATGGTGGAAAGCTATGTGCCTGTTGCTGCAAGGCTGCTCAGGCACTCAGTATTATCTGGATGACATCATTGTTACCAGCAAGGATGACAAGGAACATCTCCAAAATCTTAAGACAGTGTTAAAAAGACGATAAGTTTATTGGCTCAGAGCACTACACAACTCATGTGAATTCTTTAAAACAAGCATCACTAACTGTGGTCACACTATTGACTCACAAGAATTACACAAGTGTGCTCAGAATATTCAAGCAGTGGTGGATGCCCCAAGGCCAAAGGGCATGCTACAGTTCAGATTCAGACTAAGTTTATTGTCATTTAGAAACCACAAATGCAATGCAGTTAAAAAATGAGACAACGTTCCTCCAGAATGATATCACAAAAGCATATGACAAAACAGACTACACCAGAAAATCCACATAACGTTTAGCAATCCCCAATCCAGTGTCCGGAGAGGCTGCTGCGTATTAATATTGCGCTACCATCTAGCGCGTTCCCCGGAAAGGAGCTCCCCAGACAAAACAAGACCAAAAACTAAAGCTACAAAACCTGCACAAAACCACATAGTTACAAAATATAGTTACAACAGTGCAAACAATTGCATAATTGATAAAAAAAACAGACCATGGACACGGTAAAAATAGTCCAAAGATGTTAAAGGACTATAAGTTCAAAAGAAATCACCACACAGTTTCCACAAGTCCGCAGGATCCTGACAGACTTGCCATTCCATGCCGGCGGCAAAAGGGAATACCCCCACTATGGACTTCCAAGGCGCCGCCCGACTCAGCCTCGCAGACGCAGCACACACCGAAAACGACCTGTCCGCAGCGGACTCCGAGTCCGTTGAATCTCCGAGCCTCCGACCATCCCCTCCGGTACAGTTTTTCCAAGCACCATCCTCTGCCGAGCGTGTTAAGACGGCCCCGCCAATGGCCATCGGCAACGCGACCCCAAGGACTGGGGGCCTGTACTTCCCAGCAGAGTCCCGGACCTCACAACAGCAGCAGCAACGAAGAAGGTCTTCCTGGAGATTTCCCGATGTTCCTCCGTGCTCCCACGTCGGTTTTCAATCGATTATGATTGCGCACGGCACCCCACTTCACAAATAACAGATAATCAGTTCCGGAGTGGCCGCTGCAAGTTGCGTCGCGCTGCCCTGTTGGAAAATTGTTGTGATTCTTTTTAGGATGTGTCAATTACTATGATGGGTTCCTGCCAAACCTGGCTACCGTGCTCCACCCCTGTGCTACTGCACTCATTACCACAGATCGGGAAGAATTGGTAATGGACAAAACAGTGTGAGGTGGCTTTCCAAAAGTTAAAGGAAATGGTGACATCAGACACTGTACTCACACATTATGATCTACCTTGTCCAGTGAAGCTTGCCAGTAACCCCTCGCTTTATGGTATAGGTACAATCCCTACCATTGCCAAGAAAAATTATGAACAGATTAACAGAGAAGCCTTGAGTTTGGTTGATGTAAAACATATGGGAGAGAGTTTACCCTCATTACTGACCATCAAGCGCTGGTGCTCATTTTTAATCCGCTGAAGGGTTTGACACTAACAGCAGCAGCACAAATACAGAGATGGGCTCTGTTTCTTGGAGGACACAACTACAAGGTCGAACTCAAGAGGATAACTAATCATGAAAATGCTGATGGATTGTCCTGTTTACTCTTGGAAACGGAAATAGGTGAAAATTTTTAAAAAGATGTTCCTTTTGACGTATTCTTCCTAATACAAACTGGAAGTCTTCCTATCATGGCAGGAATGATCCGATGAAAGGATCCCCCACTGCCTCCGGCTTCCCAAAGTGGCTGGGATGTACAGCAGGAATTCCAGTTCCCCCATCTTTACCATGCCAGGATGAACTTGCCCTTGATGGATGTTACCTTATGTGAGGACTGAGAGTTGTACCATCCAAGCTTATAGCTGAAGTATTGGAAGAGTTACATGTCGGTCATCTGAGCATGGTTAAAATGAAAGCATTGGCTCAAAGCTTTGACTGGTGGCCTGGGATAGATCGGCAGATCAAGCAGCTTGCCATATACCACTTGGGGTTCCAACACATCCAGAGGTGCCAAGAACAGTGCCTCTTCATCCCTGGGAACAGCTTAACTGTCTTGGCAAAGGATTCATGTGGATTTTGCCAGACCATTCACGGGCACAAATATCTTGGTAGTAGTGGATGCAGCTACAAATTGGCCAGAAGTGTTCCCGATAGCCTTCACTACTTCATTGAAAACAGGTGATCTAATTTTCTACATCAACAAATTGGTTGACTTTGTAAGGTAATATAGTATATTGCAACTGAGTAAAGTTAATATAGTAATTACAAAGGGGATGAATACTTTTTAGTCTCACAATTTTGGTTTTAATTTTTATTAAATTATTGACAGGTTTTGGAATTTTTCTGTTGATTTGGCATGATGCACAATACTTTGTACATCAGCTCAAAATCCTACTTCAATATATTTTAAATTTAGAAAACGAGATAGTAAAGCGTGAAAATAGTTTTGGTGGCTGAATATTTTTTCAAGGCACTATAAAAGTATGTGAATGACGTACGTCATTATGCCACCAGGTCATATGTGTGAACCTCACTAATGTAAAACTAAGTAGAGCTATTTCCCAGATCCTGTGTTTTTCTTTTGGTTAGTTTTTGGAGTTACAAAACATATCATTGGGGAAGCTATTGTTCCGCAACTTTTTCTGATCTGGTGCATTGGAGAACCCAAAACAGGCCATGATGCAACCAGTCAGAACACTCTCCATGATACATCTGAAGTAAATAACTGGAGTTGTTGGTTATATACAACATCTCAAACTACTCATTGAGCATGGCTTCTTCATGGTGGCATCAATAAGTTAAGCTCAGAATAGATCCCCTACAAAGGGATCTCTCGTCTCTTTGTGTTTCTACAAAGGGGTTTCCTGATAAGTGGTCTCGGCCCAAAACATCGACAGCTTATTCCTCTCTGTAGATGCTGCCTGACCTGCTGAGTTCCTCCAGCATTTTGCTTGTGTTGCTCTGGATTTCCAGCATTCTCAGAATCTCTTGTATTTCTCATTTTTTCCAGTTATTATTTCTGCTCTGACTGCCCGTGAGAGATAAATGAGCAACATATCCAAAACTTGTGATGTGTCTGTCATGCATAAAGGTATGAGATGAGTAACTGGAGGAGAAAATGATGACTGAGCAGGAAAATGGGACTGAGCAGGACAATACACAATGGGCCAGGAGCCTGCCCATTCCGTGCAGCTGATCCTGGAAGAGAATCAGATTCAGAATCAGGTCTGATATCATTGGCATTTGTCGTGAAATTTGTTGTCTTTGGGGCAGCAGTACAATGCAATACATAATAACAGAGGAAAAATTGTGAATTATAGTAAGTATGTATATATATTAAATAGTTGAATTAAATAAGTAATTAAATAAGTCAACAGCTTTCTGCAGCTTACTTTGATCCTGTGGATTAGCACTCCTCCCTTCCATACCAGGCGGTGATGTAGGCAATTGGAATGCTCTCCACGGTACATCTGTAGAAATCTGCGAGATTTATTGGCTCAAGTCCAGAGTTTGAGGCCTGGTGCTTGGAGTCCTTCAGTAGTCAAAATTGGCGAGTCCTGGGGTGGGTACAGAAGATCGAAGCCTGAAGGTCAATTGAAGTTTGGAAGATGAGCCCTGGCGGCCAAAGCCTTGGATATGTAAATCCATTAGCAAAGTTAAAGGTCCAGTGTCTGGGAGTCTATTGGTGGCTGGAGGTCCAGAGATGGGCTGTCCTGGAGTTAGAGGATTGTCTGTGTGTATGCACGGCTACGTGGGTGAGAGGGAGGTGAGAGATTTGCTTTGCTGTTGTTCTGTGTGATGAAAACTACAATTATTACTAAGCAATGCAGTGGTTTAATTATTGAAATACATATGTTTCTTAAGTTTTATATGCATAGAAAGGTAAAATATATACTATATACTAAGAAAAACATTTGACTAACTGACGCTAAATAAGACCAGATGTACCTGTTCCGACTTCAATTCTGACTTAAAGATGGACTCGGGAATGGAACTCATTCATAACCCAGGGACTGCCTGTACTTTAAAATAATCTCTAGATTACTTATAATACCTAATACAATGTGAATCCTATGTAAATAGTTGCTACACTGTATTGTTTAGGGAGTAACGACAAGAAATAATAGTCTGTACATGCTCAAACTATGAGTGCTGGAGAGAGAACTTCTGGGTTTTCCCGATCCGCTGTTGGTTGAAATCGCACATGTGGAATCCGCAGATAAGGAGGGCCAACTGTACTTCTTTCAAATTTCTCGAACTTCTATGTTCCAAGGTCTCTAATGCAAGATTCTGAAGTAACACTGCTTCAGTTTTCAGGGAAGGGATCTCTCAAAGACCTCAGCAAACAAGCTTTTGACAAAGTATCTGGCAACTAACATTTGTTAGGCTTACCACTCCAATTATTAACAGCACTTGGAGGATAGAGGGACCGTAAGGTGACATACACATACTGTAATAAATTTATTTTAAACATCAGAAGTATTGACTGAAGGAAAATTAACAAACTGGGCTGCTATCCTAAAGGGAGAATGTATGACAGAGTCATTTGATACAGTTGTCGAAGGTGGTATTAGTAGAAAGACAGTCAAAGCAAGTTTTGGATTCTCTCTCATCCTCACATTGAAGGCAACTTTCATTGGCGTCTACATTACTCTTATTGTACACATCAGGTAGATTTAGAATAGATTTAGCAGCTCAAAATTGGGGTGGCACAGTGGTTAGAACAACGCTTTACAGTACCAGTGAATGCGTTAAACTCCTGTCATTCTCCCTGTGACTGTGCAGATTTCCTCCAGGAGCTCCGGTTTCCTCCCAAGTTCCAAAGACGTACTGGTTGTTAGGTTAATTGGTCGTTGTAAATTGTCCTTTGCTTAGGGTGGGGTGAAATCCGGAGTTGCTAGGCAGCACAGCTCGAAGGGCTGGAAGGGCCTACTCTGTGCTGTATCTCAGTCAATCAATAAATAAGTAATTCAACCAACCAGATATTCCAGGACAACATGGAACATCAGATCCCAAAATGTTTTGCCATTACCATCGAGCCAAGGATTTCCATTAAAAAAAACCCAAACTGCTGGAGGAACTAATGGGTCTGGCAGCATCTGCGAAGGCAGAAGGATGGTTGAGACGCCACATCACAGTGGCTAGGAGGGTGGGCTCGAGGGCCCAGTGACCAACCACCTCTCCCATTTTATAGAACAGAACAGTACAGCACAGATGTGCCAACATTTTAACCTAATCCACGATAAATCTAACCCTTCCCTCCCACATAGCCCTCCGTTTTTCATTCATCCATATGGCCAAGAGTCACTTAAATGCCCCTACTTACCTGCCTCTACCATCACCCACAACAGTTGCGTTCCATGCACTTAACTCTCTAGAGTAAAAAAAAATCTACCTCTGATATTTCCCCTATACTTCCCTCTATTCAATTAAAGTTATGTCTTCTTGTTATTGTTACCCTGGGAAAAAGATTGTGACTGTTCACTATCTATGCCTCTTTATCATCTTATGCATGTCCTCCCATCCTCCTTTGCTCCACTGAGAAAAGCTCTAACATACTTAACCTATTCTCTTAAAATATGCTCTTTAATCCAAGTAGCATCCTGGTGAATCTCATCTCACCCTCTCTAAAGCTTCCGTATCTGACCACAACACAGTACTCCCAAATGTGATCTATCTAGAAATTTAAAGGCTGCAAAATAACCTCAAGGCTTTTGAACTCAATCTCTGCCCAACGAAGGAACTATGAGGCAGGGTTGCAGTTTTTTTAAGTAAACTTTTTGATGTGTTACAGCATTAATAGCAAGAGAGGGAGGAGGAGCTTAGGAGGATTAATGATGCCTAACAGCTCTATTTCCATTTTTTCTCTTTCAGGGTTCTTTTGAAGACGCTGATCTGGAGTTACACGCCGACTACAGTTCTTTGCGGGACTGGGACCTGTTCTCGGGTTTCAAGACTGGCCGTTATTCGGCACGCCAAGGGCTCGGCCTAAGAGCCTAGCTCGCCTCCGGAGGGTCAAGATTTCATGGCTCTGGGGACGGGCAAATCGAAGGTCGGTGTCCGGACAGGAGGTCGGTTTGTCATGGCAGATGGAAGATCTAAGGCTGTGTGCCCAGAGACCCGAGATCTTTGGGCACAGAGCTCGGAAAAAGTGGCACAAAGGACTTTTAACACTGTAAACCAGTGAGTTGTTTGTTATGTCTCCCGTCTCACTGTGAAACGGAGACACCTTATTTCAGGATGTTCCCCTAGCTTGTTTGTACGTGTTGATTTCAGGATGTGTATTGTATACATTTCTCTGACATTAAATGTACCTCTGAAACCTTTGAATTCCAGTAAACTGTAAAAAAAAAAATTAGATTATGTTTGGACAAGGAACAAAGAATCAAGAGCTTCTGCAGATGCTGGAAATCCAGAGCAACAAACACAACTCGGGATTGTCAGCAGGTGAGACGACATCTATGCAGGGAAATAAACACGCAAAGTTTTGGGCCTAAACCCTTCTTCAGGGCTGGGGGAGGGTTGCAGGGGAAGGAATACCAGCTGGCAGATGACAGGTGAAGCCAGGTGAGGGCCCAAGTGGACGGTTTGGGGGAAAGAGGGATGAAGTAAGAAGCAAGGGGGGTGATAGGTGAGGGGGAAGGTGGGTAGGAGGATGAAGTGAGAGGCTGGGAGGATACAGCATTGCTAAGTTATACCCAGCTCAGATCCTCCAGTCACGGGGGATGAGGTATCACAGAGATCAGATCCAAAGACAGAGTCAAGTTACCAGTGCAAGAGGGGAGGTATTAAAATTCCAGTAATTAAGCCCGAGTGTTAGCATCAGTAGCTGTGACCATGTTATTGTAAAACCCCATCCGTTATTACTGACATCTGTTAGGAAATTGTGGTCAAATCCATGGCGATGTGGTTGGTTCCTAACTGACATCTAGGTCAATGAGGAGCAACTAACATTGGACTTGCCAGCAAAGACTAGATCTAACAATCGAATAATGATAAACAAACACTCACAAGCTTGCGAAAGTAGTGGGTGCTAATTGGGAAGTTCGACCCTCATTGGTACAGAGCAGACAGACCTCTACAGTACTGTAAAAAGTTATATATAGCAAGGTCCAAGTGTTAATTGTAATGCTCTTAAAGAGACAGTTAGCAATTATTGTGAAAGATTGCCACAGAGAACAGCGAGTATATGTTGATGGTATACAGGGATGGCATACTGTTAATGGCAACAGTGCTGATGCAGAGAGTGACGTTGGGGTGCAAGTCCAAGGCTCCCTGAAAGTGGCTACCCAGGTTGATAGGGTGCTAAAGAAGGCGCATAGTCAGGGCATTCACTTCAAGAGCCGGGAAGTTATATTATAGCCTTAAAACTCCAGCTAGCCCGCATCCAGAATATTACATTCAATCCTGGTTGCCCCAGTCTAGGAAGGATGTGACGTTTTTGGAGAAGCTGCAGAAGAGATTCACCAGGATGCTAGGTTAGAGGGCACATGCTATAAGGAGAGGCTGGACAAACTTGGGATTTTTCTCCGCGGCAGTGGAAGCTGAGGGGAGACCTAACAGAAATGTGCAAGATTGTGATTGCGAGGGGCAAAGATAGAGAAGGCACCCGGTATCTTTTCCCCAGGCACTGAAAAATCAAATACTAAAGGGATGCATTTAAGGAGAGAGAGAGGGCAAGTTCAAGGTAATGTATGGGACAGGCTTTTTTTTTTAATTATAAAGGCAAAGTGTGGGTGCCTGGAATGCAGCAGTAGGGGTGGTAGTGGAGGCAAGTATGATAGGTGTTTAAGAGGCTCTTAGATAGGCATATGAATGATATCATGTGCAGGCATGGGCAATCAATGAAAATTGTTCTCAGCTTCTTCCTGGGCATAATTTGCTAGTGCCACACTGAAGTAGCAGCCTAGATTACTTGCTCAAATCTTGGGAGCAAACCTTTAACTCAAAACATCTGTGCCTCAATCAGAACTGCTAGTCCCTCTCACACTCTGCGCCTCTCCCCCAGATGGTCTGAAGTGAAATAAACCCTTCCATTATGATGACCAAGTGGTGGAAGCCTGAATAATCTCATTCATTTCCTCAAGAGTTGAATTCAATCCCAATTCATTTGATTAAACTTCATCTTACCTGCTGAGGTATCCGGCTTGCAGGATACAGACGAGACAGAAGCAGGTGGGCCAGGCTTGGTTGCTGCTCAGGGATGGTGTTGGAGCGCACTTCCTGCTGGGGAAACTGTGACAGAGACTTGCACAGTCCCAGAGTGGAGCACATCACCTCTGGTTTCTGCCAGAGACCAAGACACAAAGTAAGCACGGAGCAAACTGCGGCAGAAACTTCTCACAATCTCTTGCTGACCTGCAAAAATACAAGCTGCTGAAAGAAAGCAGGTCAGCAGTATCCGAGGAGGGAGGGGAGGTGGACAGTCAACATTTCAGTTTGAGATCCTTCCCCATGGCCAAATGGTCAGTTTGGGTTCAGTAAGTTTTGAAAACAGTGAACACATGCAGTTAAGTTGACACAACTTTTCTTCCTAACTAGTCTTCCCTCTTGGTCCGTCTCACAAGCTTGCATGGATTTCAGGTGGCCTGAACTGTGTACAAGTGTAATGCCATCCTTTCATAAGGACCCAAGAACTAGGATCAGGAGTAGACCATCTGGCCCATTGAGCCTGCTCTGTCATTAAATAAAATAAGATCACAGCTGACCTGGCTGTGTACTCAGCTCCACTTACTTGCCCTTTCCCCATAATCTTTAGTTCCCCTGTTATGCAAAAATCTGCATCTTAAAAATATATTTCATGAGGTGACCTGTGCAGCTTTTCCCTGGGCAAAGACTCTCAGATTCACTACTCTGTGGGAAAAGCAGTTTCTCCTCATCTCTGTCCTAAATTTATTCCTCCGAATCGCGAGCCTATGTCTTCTAGTTACTAGTTGAAAAAATTTCTTACCTCTGTCTTAATTATCACTTTCATAATTTTATATGTTTCTATAAAATCCCCTCTCATTCTTCTGAATTCTAGCAACTCATTCTCTCCTCATCCTAATACCCTCACCTCTAGGATGAACCTGGTGAACATCCTCTGCACTATCTCCAAAGCCAGTATATTTTTCCTCAAATACGGAGACCAGAATTGAACGCAACACTCTTCAGCCTCAGGACTCACACTGCCAGGTTCAGGAACAGTTACTACCCCTCAACCATCAGGCTCTTGAACCGAAGGGGATAACATCAATCAACTTCATTTGCTCCATCATTGAAATATTCCCACATCCAATAGACTCACTTTCAAGGTCTGGATATTTCATACGTTCTGGATATTTATTGCTTAATTACTTATTATTATTTTTTCTTTTTTATTTGCACAGTCTTGTCTTTTGCGCACTGGTTGAACGCCAAGTTGGTGTGGTGTTTCATTGATTCTGTTATGGTTATTATGCTATAGATTTATTGAGTATGCCAACAAAGAAATGAATCACAGGGCTGTACATGGTGACATAAATGTACTTCGATTAAAAATTTACTTTGAACTTTAAAAACTTTTCCTTCACAATTTTAGAGATTTTTAATGGTTGTTGTCAAGTCCCATCCAAATTCATTATACAGAATGAGGAACTGCACACGCTGGGAATTGGTACAACACACAAACACTGGAGGAACTCAGCAGGTCAGGCAGCATTTATGAAGTTTCGGGTTGAGTTGCAGTGTTTTGTGCTTTGTTCCAGACGCGTCTCTTACAGCCATTGCTCCTCTCAGCTTGGCTGCACTTCAGTGGACTTCTTGCTTGGGTGACACTGGTTCCAGCTCGGACAGCTGACCAGTTGAATAATGTGAAGAAACTGAAACACAACTTTAAAAAAAAAACAGGTGCCCACGATCATGATATTCGCAACACTAGAAAAGCTGAAAGTCTGCAGTGTTTTACTGAAGTAGTATGCTTTAAAGAGTAACATACACAAAATTCTGCAGGAACTCAGCTGGCCAGGCAGCATCCATGGGAAAGAGTACAGTCGCTGTTTCAGGCTGAGACCCTTCATCAGCTCGAAAGGGAGATTTAAACTTTTTCAGGCTTGGCATCCCTGGAAGAGACTTCGTAGTGTAGTAGTCCAATCACAAATAAGAGAAAATCTGCAGATGCTGGAATCCAATTCAGGCCGAAATGTCAACTGTTTACTCTTTTCCATGCATGCTGCCTGACCTGCTGAGTTCATAGAAACATAGAAAGCCTACAGCAGAATATAAGCCCTGTGCCAAACATATCCTTACCTTAGAATTTACCTAGGGTTACTTATAGCCCTTTATTTTTCTAAGCTCCATGTATCTATCCAGGAGTCTTTTAAACAACCCCATTGTATCCGCCTCCACCACTGTCACCAGCAGCCCATTCCACACACTCACCACTCTCTGCGTGAAAAAGCTTGCCCCGACATCTCTGTACCTACTTCCAAGCACCTTAAAACTATGCCCTCTTGTGCTCGCCATTTCAGCCTTGGGGAAAAAACCTCTGACTATCCACACAATCGATGCCTCTCATCATCTTATACACCTCTATCAGTTCACCTCTCATCCTCTGTTACTCCAAGGAGAAACGGCCGAGTTCACTCAACCTATTCTCATAAGGCATGCCCCCAGACCAGGCAACATCCTTGTAAATCTCCTCTGCACCCTTTCTATGGCTTCCACATCCTTCCTATAATGAGGCGACCAGAACTGAGCATAGTACTCCAAGTGGGGTCTGACCAGGGGCCTATATTGCTGCAACATTACCGCTTGGTTCCTAAACTCAATACCACGATTGATGAAGGCTAATGCACCATTTGCCTTCTTAACCACAGAGTCAACCTGCACAGCTGCTTTGAGCATCATATGGACTCAGACCCCAAGATCCCTCTGATCCTCCACACTGCCAAGAGTCTTACCATTAATACAATTAATACATTGAAATGAGGAAGAACAGTAATTACATTTTATTAATTGTGATCATTACAAAAGTCATTGGAAAAGGAAGCCAGATATGCTCCCAGCATGTTACAAAATGCATGCTTGGAAGTGGCAGCTCATTCCGTACAGTCTGGTATCGCGGGATCCACAGCATCGCGCTTAAGAAAGACCTGATCTGCATTAGGATCAGATCAACATAGATCAATTCCATAGTGTGACTGCACCAGGACCACGTGATCTAAAGACACTCTGACCTTTCTTTCACAGCCACTTTTAAAAACACCAGAATAAAATGCATCAGCCCAGACCCATCAACTCAACCTAAAACGTCCATCGTTAATTCACAGATGCTGCCCGAATCGCTGAGTTCCTCCAGCATCTGCGTGTGTTACTCTGGATTTCCAGCATCGACAGAATCTCGTGTTTAGAATAAAACGCACGACTTTCGAAATTGTATATAAACTCCAGTCAGGGTGTTATACCCTACCAATCAATATATCTCGAACACTGCAAGGTAACAGTAAATCCCGCTTCTCTTTTCAAACCACCCTCCTCCAACAATGTCAGATGGTTCACAATGACTTGCATCGTTAATGCACCAAAAAGTACACAAAAATGTCCCTCTCCTTGAGGAAGTGCACCTCTCATCTTTGTGACACAAAGGATTCTGCAGATACCGTCAATCGAGAATAACAAATAATAGAACAGAATTCCGGAGGAGTTCGGCAGGTCGGGAATAAACAGTTTAAACAGCCCAGACCCTTCCATCAAGACGGCAGATGAAATACAGATAAAAAGGTTTCTGCCAGGAAGATCTCTCACCTCTCGTGGTTAGACTGAGAGCCACTCGGCTCACAGGTGAAATCAGAAAGCCATCAATGCAGGGCGCCTGGGATTTAAATAAATCAGTGGATTGCACTCTTCGCTGTATTGCATTCCATTAACATTTCACTTTGACATATAATTATATACCAACAAATTCAACTAAACCGGCATCGGGGCGGTTACCGGAGGGAAGGAATTTAGGGATTGGGTTCATATCGGGATAAATCTGGCGAGGATGAGATGAAGCTGAATTTGACCCACACTCGGCACAATTCAGTGAGAGGATGCGGAGTTCCTTTTAAAAGAAATAGCAGAAAGACGACGATGTTAAGCGAGTTTTACAAAGCCAGGCCGGCCCTTAGGCCGCAGTCGGAGTGCGCAGTCACTAATCGAAGCCAAGCCCGGCGCAGAAGGAGCCGGTGACCGCAGGGAATTGGGACGGGGTCGGGTGGGGCTGCCCTCCGAGCCCATCCCGCGTAAAGAACGCAAACAATATCCCAGTTGGTTGTAAACAGAGACCGACTCGGTTACACTGCTGCGGGCAAGCAGTATTAACAACCCGTGCCCTACCTGGCGAGAGACACAACACAACGAGGAGGAAGGTGAAGCCAGCCATCGCCACTTCAGTGTCGAGAGAGGAGGAACCGACACGAACAGCGACTTGCCCCGACAGCAGCCCCGCTCCCTCTCTCCTGCTTTAAACACCAAGGCTCGGCCAATGAGGAGAAGGGCGCGCCTCTTGCCGCGCCCAGCACCTTATGTCTCTCAGATTGTGCCCCCTTTCCATCTCTGCGCGATTTTCACATCTCCGTGCTGGAGTAGATTAAATGTTGAACTTGTTACTTGCATCAGACTCATGTTGCGCTGAAACAGGGCCTTCGCCGCGTCCCATGCCCGTTCTCCAAGATGCCTGTCTGAACCGGTCACAAACATAAACACACGAGATTCTGCAGATGCTGGAAATCTTCTGGCAAAACCCACAAAAGGCTGGAGGGACTCAGCAGGTGAAGCTGCATTTATAGAGGGAATAAACAGTCGACTTTTCTGAACCAGACCCTTCATGTGCGTGAAGACCTCCGAGCTCCTTTAAATCGTTCCCATCTGAACCTCTGCCCTCCCCTACTCTGAGGAAAAAAACTGTGTCCATCTACCATATCCATTGCTCCTCTGTAAAGTCATCCCTCAGCCAAACTCCTCTTCCAAGGAAAAAAACACCAGATTATCCACAACTCAAGCCGCCCAGCCCTGGTACTATCCTCGCCAACCTTCTCCGAACCCTTAATGGAATGACACAGCGAAGAGTGAATCCACTGATTTATTTGAGCCCCTGGTGCCCAACATTGATGGCTTTCTAACTTCACCTGTGAGCCCAGTGGCTCTCAGTCTAAGTTTTGGTCTCTTTGAGTTTCCTGAGAATAATTTGGAGGTGCTATTACCATTAGTAACTGAAGAAAAATAATAGAACTTGGGATCTCTATACCACAGAATCACAGAATAGTCATAGCATGGGAAGAAGTCAATCAGCCCGATCTTTGTGCTGGTTTTTTGTAAGGGTATAGTAAGTAGTCCCAGTCCCCCCCTTCTCGCTGGAGCCGTGCTATTCTTTGCATTTAAATACACACCCAGATCCTTTTCAAACTCCACAATCGAATCTGCCCAAATCCGCTTCCATTGCCAGGCCCACAGTACAATCAAAATCCTTACTTTTTGGTTCTTTGGTCAGTCACCTGTATTTTATGTGTTTTTGTCCTTGTTCAGATTCAGATTTATTTAGCACATGTACATCAAAACATACGGCGAAATGTATTGTTTGTGTGAACTGCCTACTCATTCTGGCACCAACATAGCATGCCCATCATGCTTGGCAGAACAACACAGAACAAGCAACAAAGCAATCCTCCCTCCCTCCCACCCACACATACACATCAGTGGAAGCAGTTTCCATCAACAAACCTTCCTTTCATGATTTTAAATCCCACCATCATATTGCCTTGTCGAAAAGAGAACAGCCTCGCCTGATAATTGTAGCTCCTCATCTCTCCAATTGTCTTGATAAATCTCTTCTGTTGCCTTCCTAAAACCTTTTTATCTTTCCCAAAGTGGGAGACAACAATTTAATAGTTCATCATGACTCCATTTATAAAGCCTGGAGCAAGTTGAGAAATCATTCTCCTCAACCTGCCTTGACACTTTCAAACAAAATGCTGGTGGAACGCAGCAGGCCAGGCAGCATCTATAGGGAGAAGTGCTGTCGACGTTTTGGGCTGAGACCCTTCGTCAGGACTTGTGAGTTATGACGAAGGGTCTCGGCCTGAAATGTCGACAGCACTTCTCCCTACAGATGCTGCCTGGCCTGCTGCATTCCACCAGCACTTTTTGTGTGTGTTGCTTGAATTTCCAGCATCTGCAGATTTCCTCGTGTTTGACACTTTCAAAGATCTCTGAATATATACCTCCATTCCTCTCTTCTTGTACTTCTTTGCAAAGTAATCCCTCCAGGTTATAATCTTTCTTCTTATTATTTTGAAACATTTCATACATCTCAGTATTAAACCTAACTGCAATTTACTCATTTCTATTAGTTGGAGTCTGACAAGATTTGGAATATCATCAAAGACTCTTTACAAATTTCTATAGGTGTATGGTGAAGGGCATTCTGACTGGTTGCATCAGAGGCTGGTAAGAAGGCTCTAACGCTAACAGCTTCTATCCTCCTGTTATCAAACTCTTGTACAATAACAAACAAGTGAAAATCTGCAGATGCTGGTGATCCAAAGTAACACACACATGGTGGAGGAACTCAGCAGGCCATGCAGCATCTGTGAAAAACAGTAAACAGTCGGCATTTCAGGCTGAGAACCCTTCTTCAGGACTGTTCAATAAGATGGATTCTTGACCTCACAACCTACTTTGTTATGATCTTGCACCTTACTGTTTACCTGCACTGTGTCGTACCCGCACTACATTCGCTCAGTGAGTATGCAGGTGAACTGTACTGCCTGCTGCTGTTTCTGCATGGATCTACATGAATTAAATCCCTGGCTGATCTGACCGTAACTTCATCGCCACGCCCCTATCTAACAAGTGGAATGTTTCAGTCCCTTGGTTATCAAGAATCTAACTATCTCTGCCTTAAAAATAGACTCTACATCCATTGCCCCTTAAGGAAGAGAGAAAAGGATTCTTCTGAGAAAAGAGTCTCCAGCTTTTTGTGTGTGTTGACTCATCTCCTCTCCACCTTAAATGGGTAACCCGTGATTTTAAATAGACAATTCAGACTCTCCTTCAAGAGAAAATGCCTTCTCCATATCCACCTCAAGACTCCTCAGGATCGTATACATTTCAATAACATTACCTCTTGTTCTTCTGAACTGTGGCAAATACAAACTTAGGCTGACCAAATTTCCATTTTAAGACAACTACTTCTAGCACTTTCGCATCTTTCTGTACATGAGACCAATGCTGTACATATTCCAGACATGTCTTACCAATGCTCTGTACAACTGAAGCCTAACATCCTTACTTTTGTGCTCTATTCCCCTAGTAATAAAGACTGCCTCTGTTGGGTTTCCTATTGCTTACTGTTGTAGAATAGCCTTTTGCAAATCATCCACTTTACCTTTATTTGTTCAAATTACATTCTCTCTTACATAATTTTAGTTTAATTTATATACATTCAGTGGGCACTTTATTAGGTACCTAATAAAGTAACTATTGAGTGTATGTTCAAGGTCTTCTGCTGCGGCAGTTCATCCACTTTAAATTTCGATGTGTTGAGTGTTCAGAGATGCTTTTTTACACACCACTGTTGTAACGCCTGGTTAATTGAGTGTGGTGAACTATGTGCCTGCCGGGACACGCCCCTGCTGACTGCTCCTGTGGCTCCTCCCACAGGCCCCTGTATAAAGGAGATCTGCGGCCTGACGCTCGGCCTCAGTCTCCAAGACCTTGTATGATAGACACTCACTCCTGGTTCCTTCTTCCAGTCAATAAAAGCCGATATCTCGCCTACGTCTCAGTGTGAGTTATTGATGGTGCATCATTGAGTTACTGTCGCCTTCCTGTCAGCTTGAAATAGTCTGCCCATTCTCTAAACACAAAGTACACTGCAGATGCTGGGGTCAAAGCAAAATGTCCAACAAGCTGCAGGAACTCAGCAGGTCGGACAGCATCTGTAGAAACGAGCAGTCAACGTTTCGGGCTGCCCAAAACGTTGACTGCTCGTTTCCACGGATACTGCCCGACCTGCTGAGTTCCTCCAGCTTGTTGTAAGCACTGGCCATACTCTGTTGTGAGTGAAAATCCTGGAGATCATAAGACATAGTAGCAGAATTAGGCCATTCAGCCCATCGAGTCTGCTCTGCCATTCAATCACAGCTGATCCCAGATTCCACTCAACCCCATACACCTGCCTTCTCACCATAGCCTTTGATGCCCTGGCCAATCAGGAAACTATCAACTTTTGCTTTAAATATACCCATGGACTTGGCCTCCTCAGCTATATGTGGCAGAGCATTTCACAGATTCACTACTCTCTGGCTAAAAAAAAAAATCCTCCTTACCTCTGTTTTAAAAAGTTGCCCCTAGTTCTGGACACCCCCAACATAGGAAACATCCTCTCCACATCCACCCCATCTAGTCTTTTCGACATTCAACAGATTTCAGTGAGATCCGCATGCAGTCTTCTAAATTATAGAGAGTACAGGCCCAAAGCTGCCAAACGCTCCTCATATATTAACCCCTTCATTTCCAGAATCATCCTTGTGACCTGTCTCTGGAACCTCTCCAATGACAACACATCCTTTCTGCGTTATGGGCACCAAAACTGTTAACAATACTCCAGGTGCAGCCTGACTAGTGTCTTATAAAACCTCAGTATTATCTCCTTGCTTTTCCTTGATCAGCCATATCTGAGATACTCAAACCAGCCTGTCAGGAGCCAACAATCACTCCACAGTCAAAGTCACATATATCACATTGGTTGTCCATTCTGAAATAAATAAAGTGGTCACTGAGTATATAATTCATGTCTTTGTTGTGAATGTTGTCTATCTGATACCTGTGATGCTGCTGGAAGTAAGTTTTTCACAGCTGTACGTATGATAAGAGATTTGACTTTGACACCTAGACCCCTCTGCATCTCAGAGCTCTGCAACCTCCTACCACTTAGATAATATTCGTTCTTTTGAATTACTCTTATCAAAATTTCCCACCTTCCTCCTTTATACTCCATTTTCCAGGTCTTTGACCAGTTAACTATAGTTAGGAGAGCAGAAAGGAGATTCTGTGTAAAAGGCACCGGATGGTATGTTGCCTCCCAAGTGTCAGGGTCAGGGATGTCTTGGACCGCGTCCACAGCATTCTAAAGGGGGAGGGTGAGTACCAGAAAGGGTAGGGTAATGTAGCTGGTGGAAATGTATGTAAGTCATAACCACCAGCATTTGAGTAGGGGTTCACTTTGAGGCTAGTTTGACGCGATGATGTAGTTACATGAAGTTGGGTTACTGTGTAGTTTTTAGTTTTTGGAGCACAAAAAATGAGTTGTTGTGGCTTTTCATCTGCGAAAACCTACACTCGTGACCCTGATGCTCTAGGACAAATCCAGAGTTATTGAACATGCCGGCCCACTACTGGGGTTTTGGGAATGGAATACCATTGCTTGGTTTGTACAAGCCGAGGCCCAATTCGCACTGCGAGAAATATCCGCTGACAACACCAAATAATTCTGTGTGGTAGCATCGCTCAGCAACTCCATGGCTGTGAGAGTGGTGAGTCTACTAGAACACCTGCCTGGACACAATAAATACCAATCGCTAAAACTCACCTATGAGACCAAAAGATATAAGAGCAGATGTAGGCAATCCGGCCCATTGAGTCTGCTTCGCCATTCAATCATGGGCTGATTCAATTCTTCCAGTCATCCCCACTCCTTTTACAGACTTTTGGACTATCAGAGTCTGAGCATGCCAAATGGTTGCTCTCTTTGCCTGACCTTGGTGACGCTAAATCGTCAGAACTAATGGACCACATGTTGTCTCTCCTGGGAAATCACCATCCTTGTTTTGTTTTTAAACAACTCTTCATGCAGCAAATGCCTGATCAAGTCTGCATTGCCCTCACTAATTTTTTTTATTAAGTGCAATCATGAACAACAGCCAGATCAAGTCAACTAGTTCCCAAAGAGATCTCTGATAGGCCGATCAGAATAGCTGATAGTCTACGTTCAGCCAGGCAGAGAGGCATAGTTCCTCCTCCTTTTCCTGCCTCAATAAACTCAGTCAGTAAGGCCTCCAAACAAACCCAGGTCTGTGTTTTTACCACACTTGCTTTGGTACAAACACTAGGAAGTGCCAACCACCCTGCAACTTTGACAGTGCCAGCACATTGGGACATGAGAGATTGGTGAAATCTGTGAGTTCCAGCTGCCAGGGATGTTCACTTTACATTATGGACACCCTTTCAGGGTGATGCTTCCTGTGTGACACAGGTGCTCAAGTGAGGATGCTGCTGGCATGGCTTATTGATAAGAAGACAACGAGCGATGAAACCTTGCTGGAGGCTGCCAACAGCAACAGGATCCAGACTTACGGGACCCCGAGATGACGCTCTGTTTCAGTGAGCAACCTAAGACATGGGACCTCGTTCTGGCTAAAGTGGCTAGACATCTGCTTGGTGCAGATTTCCTGGATGCCCAAGGACTGTGAGTCGATCTTAAGAAATGCCGGCTTGTGGATGTCAAGGACTTTGGGTCATTACCTTGATTTCCAGTATGGCTGTGACAATGACTCTGTCAAGCACATGCAGCACTGCTTGTGAGTTTACTCAACTACTAGGTGAATTCCTACACCTCACCAAGCCCACATTCTCCACGACAGTCACAAAACAAAGTGTTGAGCACCAGATTTCCACAACTGGCCCAGCAATCCATGCCCGTCCTCCTAGAAAACCTGGCAACCATGAAGGGTGAGTTTGCCAACATGGAAAGACTTGACACTGTACGCCGATTGAAACAGCCCCTGGGCTTTGCCCCTACATTTGGTCCCTAAGCCCAGTAGTGGTTGCTGCCCATGTGGCAATTACCGACACCTTAATGAGGTTACCACTCCCCTCCTCCCGATCACTACCTGCTCCCATGCATCCAAGACTTTTCGGCACGTTTAGCTCGGAAATTGATTTTTTCCAAAGTCAATTTAGTTAGTGGTTACTACCAGGTACCTGTGTGCTTGGAGGACATTCCCAAGATGGCTGTGATAACCCTGTTTCGCTTCTTTCAGTTTCTGTGCATGCCGTTTGGACTGAACAATGTAGCACAGACTTTCCAACAGCTGATGGACTCTATTAAAAGACTTAGACTTTCTCCTTGACATACTTGCCACCAGTGCTTTCAAATCCGAACACTTATCTCATCTCCGCACACTTTTCAAGCGCTTAAGCCATCACGAGTTGATTATTAACCCTGCTAAATGCCAGTTTGGGTCGTCAACCACTGACTTTCTCCGCCATCCCTTCTCTGCAGAAGATGTGAAATCCCCTATTATGGATTTCCTACCAGCCTGCACTACTAGAAAATGACAAGAACTTTAGGTGTGATGAATTTCTATCACCTCTTCATTCTGTGAGCTGAATTTACACTCCCCCCCGTGTAGTACGCTTAAAGGTGATACTCCTAATCACGTGTTGTCTGGTCAGCAGACGTGATCAGGGCATCTGATGATACCAAACAAGCTCTTTCCAACCCGACCCTACTGGCTTCCCAATGCACCCACAGCCATTACTACTGATGCTTCAGATTATGCTGTGGGTGCTGTGCGTGAACAGTTGGTCAAAGGTGTGTGGCAGCTGCTCGCCTTCTTCAGCTGGCAGCTCCGCCTCCAACCCCCCCCCCCACTGAAAGGAAGTACTGATGTACTGATCCTCTGACCGTGAGCTTCTCAGTCTCTATCAGGCCATCATTGTTTTCTTCTAGAAGGTCGCCATTTCACAGTGTTCGTTGACCACAAACCCCTTGTGCACATGATAACTAGAATATCAAACCCTTGGTCTGCACAGCAACTATGCCACCTGGCCTACGTATCAGAGTTCATAAATGAAATACAACAAATCAAGGGGAAAATTAATGCCATGGCTGGTTGGTTCTTATGGCCAGCTGTTGAGGCCGTACACATTGAGGTTGACTATGCCAGCATGGCAGTTACCAAGCTACTGACTCAAGCCCAGGCTTACCAAACAGCAGTCATGGGCCTGCGGTTAGCTGACATTAGGTTCACTTGTACTATTGTGGCTTTTCTTTAGCTTTGTGACCAAAATTCTACACTCTACCCAGGCTAATTAATGCTGTATACAGTTTCAGCATATCTTAAAAAATATATATTTATTTGTAAATTGGGATCTGAGTGCACCACCCAGGCACCCTGCAAGGTCAGAGCTTATTGCCTGTCACTCACAGTCTCTGACACAGTGGTGGTAAGCTGACACCTTGAACTGCTACTGTTCTTTTGGCAAAAGTACTCCCACAGTGCTGGAGGGTGGAAGTTCCAAGACTGCAACCAGCAACAATGAGGGATTGGCTGAGGCATGGCAAAAGCATGTGAGCGTCATGCAGCCAATGTACTTCTGATTGAATGATCACCAATGAGGTGGCTGTGTATTTGTACTTTAAACAACCACAGTCATCTTCCTTTGTGCAATGTTGGACAGCAGACACTGGAGTCTGTTCCCATTTATGCCATTGATTTCAGTGCACAGGGCTCCTAGGTTTTGCCGTCAGTCAAATGATCCCATAAAATGGAGGGCAGTCAATCCTTCCTCACACTTGGATCAGGGCTGTGAAGAGGTCTGGCGATGAGTGGTCCTGATGAAACTCAAAGTATTGGTAGCAGATTATTATTAAGTGTCACTTGAAAGGACTGCCATTGACACCTTTCAGCGCTTTGTTTCAGACTGAGATGCCTACTCAGCAGATTGGCTTTTCCTATCTTTTATAGAAAAGCTAATAGAAATGAGCTCATCTATTATCCTGAAATAAAAAAGCCGGAAGAACTCAACCAGTCGAGCAGGTGATAAGCAACGTCAGTCCTGAGTGCACAAGACCATTTAAGAAAGCCATGAAAGACAGATAAATATAATGGTGGGAAGTGACCAGAGAGCAGTTTTACACCAAGGTAGAAAATTTAGAGGGTTGCAAAGTTCTGTGACAGAAGTTAAAATGTTGTTCTTCTAGCTTGAATTGGACCTCACCACGGCAGTGGAAGAGGCTGCATACAGACAAGTTAGAATGGGAGCAGAATTGAGAATAAAACTGACGTACAACAGGAAGCTCAGTGTCGTGCTGCATTCAGAACACAGGCATTCCACAGAGCAATCACCCAATCTGCATTTGGTTTCTCTGACGCAGTGCGGACAATGGCGTGAACATCAAATGTAATGCACTAGATTGGAAGAAGTTCAAGTGAATTGTTGCTTCACTTGTTTGGGCCCTTAGATGGAGGGAAGGGAAGAGGTGATTTGCTCTCCTCAGAAGGTGCCTTTGGACGAGGCGTGGTGGTGAGAGCATGGACTGGTGAGCCCCAGTGAATGGTCTCTGTGAAATGCAGAAAGGGGAGCAGAGGACAGATGATCAACTGATCTGACTTGTCTGCACTTGGTCTTTTGCCTTGAGGTTCACCTCCCCAACACCCTCTCTTCATCTGTGCTTTGAAAACTGTAAACCCCTTCTCCCCAACTCTGAAGAAGGATCCCTTAGTATTGGTGAATCTTTGGAGTTCATCGCCACAGATGGCTATGGATGCCAGTTGATTGGGTATATTTAAAGCAGAGGTTGATATGTTCTTGATTAGTAAGGGCATCAAAGGTTACGTGGAGAAGGCAAGAGAATGGGGTTAAGAGCAATGATAAATCAGCCATGATGGAATGGCAGAGCAGACTCAATGGGCTGAATGGTCTAATTCTGTTCCTTTGTTTTATGGACTCAAAACATTAATTGATTTCTCTTCCACAGATGTTAGTTGACTGGTTGAGTTTTTCCAGCAATTTTTGTTTCATATTCCAACATCTACTCTTTATTTATTTTCCGGCAATGAGTCGGATTGGATTTGCCCTGCTTTTCATGTGGATGCCTGAGGAATTTTCCACACTGTCAGGTGGATGCTAGTGTTGTAACTGTACTGGAATGGTTTAGCTGGAGATATAACGTCGCTCTGGAGCACGGGTCTTCCGTGTTCAGTTCTACAGCTCGGGAAGGTGCTCATTTTTGTAGCCTTTGCCCTGTCCAGTTCTCTGAGCTATTTTCCTGCTCTATAGGAAAATAACATGATTAAAGAAGGCATTTTGTTTGTTGCTTTCCCCTTTTAGCTGAGAGGTAAACTAGAAGAGCAGGTAAGTTATTTTGGGACATTACCTTGACTGTATACAGTTCTGTTTAGTAGAGTAATGGAGGGGATGAAGAGGAATTTTGCTAAGACTATAGAAAATTCAGCTGTGAGAAAGATTGATTGGGAATAGAGGTGTATAAAAATCTGTTGAACTAAAGGAAGACCATATTTCCTTTAGTGTAAGGGTGATAAACACCAGAGGACAGAGATTTATAAGTAATTGGAGGAAGTATTTAGAGCAAAGGTGAGGAAACCTTTTTCACATAGAGAATAGTAGAGTCTGGAACTTATTGACCCGATAGATAACAAGTGCAAAAAGCCATAAGACATAGGAGCAAAATTAGGCCATTCGGCCCTTCAAATCTGATCACCATTTCATTATGACTGATCCATTTCCCTCTTAACCCTATTCTCCTGCTTTCTCCCCATAACCTTTCATGCCCTAATTAATCAGGAACCTATCAACTTGCACCTTAAATGACCCACTGACCTGCCCCCACAGCCACCTGTGACAAAGAATCCCACTGATTTACCACCCTCTGACTAAAGAAATTCCTCATCTCAGTTCTAAATGGACGTCCCTCTTTTTGAGGCTGTGGCCTGTGGTCCTGGACCATTCCTCCCCCTCCCCCCAAAAGAAACATCCTCTTAAAATCCATTCTCCCTAGGCCTGTTAACATACGATGGGTTTCAATGAGATCTCCCCTCATTCTTCAAAATTCCAACAAGTACCAGCCCAATATCTTCGATTGATACTCATATGATAAGCCTTTCATTTTTAGAATCATTTTCGTGAACTTGCTCTGAACACTCTCCAGTGTCAACGCATTCTTTCTTCATCCTTCTAGTCCTCTTGAAATGATTTTGCCTTCTTCACCCATTCAACATCCAAATGAACCTTCAGGGAACCCTGCAAGAGGACTCCCAAATCCCTTTGCACCTTGGATTTTTGAATTTTCTCCTCATTTAGAAAATAGTCTATGTTTTTATTCCTTCTACCACAGTGCATAATCATACAATTCCCAACATTGTATCCCATCTGCCACCTTTTTGCCCATTCTCCTAATCTGCCAAAGTCCTTCTGTGGCCTCTCTGCTTCCTCATCATTACCTGCCCCTCCACCTATCTTTATATTGCTTGCAAATTTGGCTACAAAGCCATCTACTTCGTCATCACAGACCCCTGTGGGACACCACTAGTCACCGGCAGCCAACCAGAAAAAGCCCCCTTTATTCCCACTGTTTGCCTCCTGCCAATCAGCCAATACACTATCCATGCTAGTATCTCTCCTGTATTACCCTGGGCTCTTATCTTGTTTAGCAGCTTCATGTGCACCACCTTGTCAAAGGCCTTTTTAAAATTCAAGTGCAAAACATCCACCGATTTTCCCGTTGTCTATCCTGCTTGTTTGTTCTTCATTGAATTCTATCAGATTTGTCAGGCAACATTTTAACTTCAGGAAATCACGCTGACTTTGGCCTAATTTGTCATGTGCCTCCAAATACCCCCAAACCGTATCCTCAACAATTTACTCCCAACATCTTCCCAATCACTGAGGTCAGGCTAACAGGCCTATAATTTCCTTTCTTCTGATTCCCTTCCCTTCTTGAAGAATGGAGTGACATCTTCAATTTTTCAGTCCCCCTGAACCATGCCAGACTCTTATTGATTCTTGGAAGATCATTCCTAATGCTACTATAATCTCTTCAGCTACCTCTTTTAGAACTCTGGGATGTAGTCCATTGTGTCCAGGTGACTTATCTATCTTCAGACCTTTCAGTTTCCCGAGCATTATTCCCTAGTAATAGCAACTCCACTCACTTTTCCCCTTGACATTCTCAAACCTCTGGCATCTTACTAATGCCTTCCAGTGAAGAATGTTGCAAAATACTCATTCAGTTTGCCATTTTTTGTCCCTCATTGCCACCTGTCCAGCAGAATTTTGCAGCTGTCCAATATCTACTCTCTCCTCTATCTTATTCTTTATATATCTGGAAAAAAGCTTTTGGTGCATTTTTGTTATTATTAGCTAACTTACATTCATATTTCATCTCCCCCCATGTTTTTTTTAGTTGCCTCTGTTGTTTTTTAAAAGTCCCAATTCTCTATCTTCCAACTAATTTCTACTCAATTATATGCCCTCTCTCTTGCTTTTATGTTGGTTTTGACTTGCCTTGTCAGCCATGGTTGCATCACCTGCCATTAGAATACTTCCTGTTCTTTGGGATGTATTTATCCTGTGCCTTCTGATTTGCTCTCAGAAACCCCTGCCACTGCTGCTCTGCCGTCATCCCTGCTAGTGTCCCCTTCCAATCAACTTTGGCCAGCTGCTTTCTCATGCATCTGTAATTCTCTTTACTCCACTGCAATACTGATACACCAGATTTCAGCTTCTTCCTCTCAAATTACAGGGTGAATTCTATCATATTATGATCACTGTTACTTTAGAGTTCCTTATCTTAAGCTCCCTAATCAAATCCAGTTCATTACACAACATCATTCAGAATTGCTGATTCCCTAGGGAACTCAATCATAAGCTGCTCCAAAAAGCCATTTTGGAGGCACTCCACAAATTGGGATTCTCTTGGGATTCAGCATCAGCTTTATTTTCCCAATCTATCTGCATATTGAAATCCCCCATGACTATCATAAAATTGCCTTTTTGACATGCTTTTTCTATCTTCTGCTGTAATTTGTAGACCAAATTCTGGCTACTTTTCGGAGGCCTATAAATAACTCCCTCAGCCCTATCGTTCTTACCCTTGCAGTTACTTAACTCTACCCCAAAGGATTCTACATCTTCTAATCCTATGTCTCCTCTTTCTAAAGATTTGATTTGATTTTTTACCAGCAGAGCTACTCCTCCTTCCCTGCCTACCTGCATGTCCTTTTGATAGATTCTAAATTCCATATCCTTGGATATTAGGCTTCCAACCACAACCTTCTTTCAGCCATAATTCTCTGATACCTACAGCATCATACCTGCCAATCATTAACTGCACTAAAAGATCATCTGTCTTATTCCATATCTTGTGTGCATTCAAACGTAACACCTTCAGTCCTGTAATTGTCACTTTTCCATTTTGTCCGTTACACTGCAACCCATCCCACAGACTGCAATTTTGCTCTATCATCTGCCTGTCCTTCCTGACAGTCTCACTATACACAACCTCTGCTTGTAAACTAACATCTCTGTCCTCAGCCCTATCACTCCAGTTCCCATCCCCTTGTCAAATTGGTTATAACCCACCCTATCAGCTCTAGCAAACCTGCCCACAAGAATATTGGTTCAGATGTAGCCCATCCCTTTTGTACAGATCAGACCTTTCTCAGAAGAAATCCCAATAATCCACAAGCCTAAAAGCTTTTTCCCTGTAACCCTTGGCACAGGGAAATCAAGAATCTATCCATCTCTGCTTAAAATATACCCAATGACTTGGCCTCTGTAGCCACCAGTGACAATTAATTCCACAGATTCACCACCCTCTGGCTACAGAAATTCCTGTCATAGAGGGTCTTTAGAGAAATGAGATGTGCGTGGTTATGTTGGGAGGTTCATCATCAATGAACATGACAGTAATAGCTTCATAATGTGTTATAACTTTTTTATGTGTTTCTTTTTTGATTTCCAGTCCAAGTTTTATTTGCATATTACTTACCTCAAGATCTGTACTGGTTGGTCTGAGTGTGTAAACTGGGAAATACTGCAGTTAATTGTTTGACCTGACACATGATACTATGTGCAATTTTTGCTTACATAAGTAACTTCCTTGCAGATTATGCTGCTTCCAACTTTTTGTGCACTCCTGTCAGGGTACAGGGAAGTGGTACGAGCGGCAAGATTTACAAGTAATTGACATCTTGCTACAAATGATTACTTTATTTGAGGCTTCAGGACTGAAGAAGAGTCTTGGCCTGAAACGTTGACTGTTTGTTTATTTCCATAAATGCTGCCTGGCCTGCTGAGTTCCTCCAGCAATGTGTGTGCGTTGCTTCTTCCCATTATTTCTCTCAAGGGTGAGGGTGAGCATTCAGAAGTGTTGGTACATATTGTTAGCAATGATATAGGTATACGTGGTGAGGAGGTAGTGAAGAGAGATTTTAGGAAGTTAGGCAGAAAGCTGAGAAACAGGACCTCTAAAGAAGTAATCTCTGGATTGCTGCCTTTGCCAGTGAGGGTCAGAATTGGATGATTTGGCAGGTGGATGCATGGGTGAGGAACTGGTGCATTCAGATTGATGTATAATTGGAATCTCATCTGGGCATGGCATGACCCATACAAACGGGGAGACTGAACTTAAGGGGGATCAATATCCTTGTGGGCAGGTTGACTTCAGTTGATTGAGTGGATTTAAACTCATTTGGCAGTGCAACTGGAACTGGAGTGATAGTGCTGAAGATGAGGTAGTTGGTTTACAAACAGAGGCAGTGTGTAGTCAGACTCCGAGCAAGGTGAGGCTGATGAAGGGGCAAAATTGCAGTCAACAGGATGAGTTGCAGTGTGAAAGGTGAAGAAAATTGACAGACATTGTATCGAAATGATAGCCAGGAAGGCAGACAGGGTGGCGTGGCTCTATTTGTAAAAAATAAAATTATATCATTAGAAAGAGGTGATCAGGGGTCAGAAGGTGTTGAATCATTGTGGATAGAGCTAAGGAACTGCAGGGGTAAAAGATTCTGATGCTAGTTATATACAGACTCCCAATCAGTAGTAAGGATGTGGTCTACAAATTACAATGGGAGATAGAGACTGCATGCCAAAAGGGCAATGTTACAATAGTCACGGGTGATTTCAATATGCAGGGAGATCGGGAAAATCAGGTTGGTGCTGGATTCCAAGTGGGGGAATTTCTAGAATGCCTCCGAGATGGTTTTTTAGAGCAGCTCATGGTTGGGCCCACTAGAGGATCAGTTATTCTGGATTGGGTGTTGTGCAGTGAACCAGAATTGATTAGAGAGATTAGATTAAAAGAGCCCTTAGGGGCAAGTGATAATAATATAATTGAATTCACCCTGAAACTTGAGAAGGAGAAGGTAAAGTCAGATACATCAGTATTATAGTGGAGTAAAGGAAATTACAGAGGCATGAGAGAGGAGTTGCCAGAATTGATTGGAAAAGAACACTGGCAGGGATGACACCAGAGAGCAGGAATTTCTGGAAACATTTTGGAAGGCACAGGATAATTACACCCCAAAGAGGAAAAAGTATTCTAAAGGCATGATGACACAACCATGGCTAACAAGGGAAATCAAAGCCAACATAAAAGCCAAAGAAAGGACATATAATAGAATAAACATTCGTGGGAAGTTAGAGGACTAGGAAGCTTTTAAATACAAACAGAAGGTATTAAGAAGATAAAGATGGAAAATGAAAGTAAGCTAGCAAATAATATTATCGAGCATACAAAAAGTTTCCTCAGATACTTAAAGTGTAAAAGAGAGGTGGGAGTGGATATTGGACCAGTGGAAAATGATGCTGAAGAGGTAGTAATGGGGGACAAGGATGAATTGAATAAGTATTTTGCATCAGTCTTTTCTCTGGAAGACACTTGCAGTACAGTGGAAGTTCCAGGCATTGGGGGCATGAAGGGTGTGTAGTTACAAAAGCTAGAGAGAAGGTTCTTGGGAAACCGAAAGGTCTGAATGTAGATAAATCACCTGGACCAGATAGTGCACACCCCAGGGTTCTCAAAGACGTGGGTGAAGAGATTGTGGAGGCATTAGCAATGATTTTTCAAGAATCACTAGATTCTGAAATTGTTTTGGAAGACTGGAAAATGGCAAATGTCACTCCACCCTTCAAGAGAGAGAGGCAGAAGAAAGGAAATTATAGGCCAGTTAGCCTGACCTCAGTGGTTGGGAGATGTTGGAGTCGATTGTTAAAGATGAGGTTTTTGGGGTACTTGGAGGCACATGATAAATTAGACCATAGTCAGCATGGATTCCTCAAGGGAAAATCTTGTTGGAAAAATCTGTTGGAATTCTTCGAAAAAATAACAAGCAGGATAGACAAAAGGAGAATTGATTGATATGTACTTGGATTTTTAGCAGGCCTTTGACAAGGTACCATACATAAGGCTGCTTAACAAGATAAGAGCCCATAGAATTACAGGGAAGATTCTAGTATGGATAAAGCAGTGGCTGATTGGCAGGAGGCAAAGAGTTGAAATAAAGGGAGCCTTTTCTGATTTGATGCTGTTGACTAGTGATGTTCACAGGAGTTAGTGTGTGGACCCGATTCTTTTTACGTTATATGTCAGTGATTTGGATGATGGAATTGATGACTTTGTTGTAAACTTGGAGGGGAAGGTAGTGTTGAGGAAGTAGAGAGGCTAAGAAGGACTTCGACATATTAGAAAAATGGGCAAAGAAGTGGCAGATGGAATATTGTGTCGGGAAGTATATGGTCATGAAATTTGGCAGAAGAAATGAAAGGACAGTATTTCCTCAGTGGAGAGAAAATTTAAAAATCAGAGGCGCAAAGGGACTTGGGGGCCCTTCTGCAGAATTCCCTAAAGGTTAATTTGCAGGTTGAGTCTGTGGTGAGGAAGGCAATTGCAATGTTAGCATTCATTTCAAGAGGACTAGAACATAAAAGCAAGGATATGACATTAATTCTTTCTTAAGCACTGGTGAGGCCTCACTTAGAGTATTGTGAACAGTTCTGGGCCCTATTTCTTAGAAAGGATGTGTTGAAACTGAAGAGGGTTCAAAGGAGGTTCATGAAAATGATTCCAGGATTAAACGGCTCGTCAATGAAAAGTGTTTGATGGTTCTGGGCCAGTATTCACTGGAACTCAGAAGAATGAGGAGTGTTCTCATTGAAACCTATCGAATGTTGAAAGTCTTTGATAGAGTGGTTGTGGAGTGGGTGTTTCCTATGGTGGTAAAGCCTAGGACCAGAGGACAAGGAATAGAACGGAGGTGAAAAGTAACTACATTAGCCAGACAGAGGTGAATCTCTGGAATTCATTGCCACTGTCAGCTATGGAGGCCAAGTCTTTTAAGTATATTTAAGGCAGAGGTTGATAGATTCTTGATTAGTCAGGGCAGGAAGGGGTAAGTGGGGAAGGCAGGAGATTGAGGCTGAGGAAGAATGGATCAGCCATGATGAAATGGCACAGCAGATTCGATGGGCCAATTGGCCTGATACAGATCCTATTTCTTATAGTCTTGTGATTTACCTGGTTCCTTGCATAAACCTGAAAACAAACAAATCATTGGGGTGGAAAAGCATGATGCTGCTGCTCAGGTGCATAGTTCACGATCAGAATCAGAATTATTATCACTGACATATGTCATGAAATTTGTTGCTTTGTGGCAGCAGCACAGTGTGATACATTAAAAAAACAGAAATTACAGGGAGAATCAGCTGACACATGATTATCGCAGCCTTGACATGAGCAGATCTGGAAGCTGTTGGCAATAGCTGAACCAAACTCTGACTATATCCCAGTGTTCGGCAGATATGGATTGAACTGATTTGTCATTGATGCAAAGTGATTTCCCACCTCTGCTGGGATTTGGGGTGTTTTTTGGATTGGTTGAAATAATTTTTATAAAATAGAGCAAGAGTAAAAATTATCACTGAAATATTTCCCTGTCTGCTTCCTACCTTTCAGCTCATTTCTGTCAACCAGGGTAAATAAAATTTTCAGAATTGTTTAAGCATTGAGCAATTGGTGTCAGTATGAATGCTGCGTTGTTGATATAACTGAACAAGCCTTAGCCACCTGAAGAGTAATGCCATATGTGTGTATATTTTTAAGCATTTGGCATTATTATATATATATATTTTTAATCTACTTCTCTATTGCTAGTTCCAATTCCTTGCTTTCTGCAGATATAGCTTTTACTTTGTGTCTAACAAATGTACAAGCCCGGATGGTGGTGATCGACAATCTTATTTGATCAGGATTTGGTCCTCAGGGAACTGTTTGTTTTGTGCATACCCTTACCCTGGCGCACTTTGGATAATGGAAAACTAATTAAATTTATAGTTTTATAGTTCAGAGTTGCACAGTCACACAGAACAAGGCAGCAGGCCATTGACATCCCAAGTCTGTCTCAACTATAGAGTACATCTTTGCATGAACCCTACACAATCCTGTTGTTATTCTCCTCAGATTCTACTAGGGACAGTTTACTGGGGACTTCAACCTACAAACCTGAACATCTGTGGGATGTGGAAGGAAACTAACAGCACCTGAGCAAAAGCCACATGGTCACAGCAGGAACATGTAACCTCCAAACGGTCGGAGGTTTAGGTTAAAATCTGGGTCACTGGCCAGCATTCTATAGCGGGGAAGATGGATTCCTTATAGGAAAGTCAAATGAGGAAGAAGCGGACTGTTGGGTTGTGTTGACATTTTGCTATGGCATTGTGTTTTGACATCAAATCATCGAGAAGTACAGAACAGAAACAGGCCCTTTGGCCCAACTAGTTCATGCTGAAACCACTTAAACTGCCTACTTCCATCCTGTACCGGGACCAAAGCCCTCCATAGCCCTACTATCCATGTACCCATCCAAACTTCACTTAAACATTGAAACTGAGCTTGCATGCACCACTTGTGCTGGCAGCTCATTCCACACTCGCACAACCCTCTGAGTGAAGAAGTTTCTCCTCATGTTCCCTTTTTAAAATATCTCTGCAAGGGCTCTGGCAATTTCCGCAATTGCCTCCCGTAGGGTCTGAAGGAGCATCTTGTCAGGCCCTGGGGATTTATCTACCCTGATTTGCCTCAGGGTAGCAAACACCTCCTCCTCTGTAATCTGTACAGGGTCCATAAAGTTGATGTTGCTTTGCCTCTGTATTCATCCCCTGAGTAAGTACAGATGCAAAAAATGCATTTAAGATCTCCTCCATCTGTTTTGGCTCCACACATGGATTACCATTGTGATCTTCCAGAGTACCAATTTTGTCCCTCTGGGTCACTGGACTCCACTTTGAGGAAAATGTTTGCATATAGGAACCTCAAATGATGGAAGGGCTGACCACAGGGCTGTGTTGATATATCTGCTGTGGTGTCATGTTTTGTTTGGGTAGGAAAGGCTGTGTTCTCAAGTTGATTTGTTTATGATGCCTTCTACAGCAGGGAAGTGTTGAGCCTTGTATGACTGACTACTTGAGGCAGGTTCAGCAGCCAGATATTGAAGGGTACGAGAATGAACCACAACTCTAAAAGCTTATTTAAGAAACAGAACATGATTTTAAAGCACTTTAGTCTGCTGAATTTTTACAGTTGATGAAATCAAAACCCCAATCAATATTTGTCATTGAAACTCTGCGTATATAGCATCTGGCAATGTTGATTCGATGGAAGTAAAGGATTACCAATAATCTCGTCTCTGTAACATCTCACAATAAAAGAGATTGCATTGAATGCACAAGCTACAGCAACACAAAATTGCTTAAAGGAAACATGCAAACACACAAGCAGAATCATCATTTAACTGGTACTAAAGGAAGAGCCTTTGCATTTTTTTAAGTATTCAATTTCTGTTGCCTTCCACCAGTGATATGAAATTAGCCCTGTTTCCAGCGGTGTTTCTTACAGTAATCAACAGCCTAAAAAAAAATCCAAATAGAAATAAGATATTTTTGTATTATCAAATTCACAATACTCTTTCATTTTACAAGCACCTGATCTTTAAAATTGCTTACATTTTTCTTAAGTTCCTCTAGATTGATTATAACCTGTTATGGGTAACCCTAGGTAATTTCTGAATTAAGTACATGTTCAGCACAGCATTGTGGGCCGAAGGGTCTTTATTCTGCTGTAGGTTTTCTATGTTTCTATGTTTGTTAATTTTATTTAGTGATACGGCATGGTAGCAGACCCTTCCAGCCCAATGAGCCCATGCTGTCCAATTGCACCCATACGCCCAATTAATCTAGTAACCAGCAGGTCTTTGGAATGTGGGGAAACCAGAACACCTGGAGTAAACTCACGCAGTCATGAAGAGAATGTACAAGCTCCTTGTAGACAATGGTGAAATTGAATCTGGGTCACTGGCACTGTAGTAGCATTAGGATAACTGCTATGCTACTGTGTCTTGTCACCATTTTGGCTGCATATGGAAATGTGTTTTTTTAAGTAGAGAGATAACTGCAAGGTGTATCTGAAAGATCAAGAAAATGGCACAGAAAAGGAGTTGAGGCGGGCATATATCATAGTGAACGGTGGGGCAGGCTTGAGAAATGGAGTGTCCTACTACCCCTCCTAACTTTTCTTTTGTGAAAGAACACAAGAAGTTAACGTGAGGGCATACCGAGTAATTAAGATAAATGTTACTTTAGCCCACAGCGAAAAAAAAGTCAGAGTACAAGTATAGAGATGTCTTCCTCTAATTATTTAGATCCCTGGTGAGACTGCATTTGAATTACATACAGGTTCAGTTTCCCTACCCAAGGAAGGATCACAGTGACTTATCCAACTTGATGCTTTCCAAAAGCTCCAGCACATCCTTTTTCTTAATGTCTATAAGCTCAACCTTTTCATTCCACTGTAAGTCATCCCTACAATCACCAAGATCCTTTTCTGTAGTGAATACTGAAGCAAAATATTCATTAAGTACCTCCACAATTTCCTCTGGCTCCATACACACTTTTCCACTGTCACACTTGATTGGGCCTATTTTCTCACAACTTATCCTCTTGCTCTTCACATACTTGTAGTATGCCTTGGGGTTTTCCTTAATCCTGTCTGCCAAGGCCTTCTCATGGCCCCTTCTGGCCCTCCTAATTCCATTCTTAAACTCCTTCCTGCTAGCCTTATAATCTTCTAGATTCATATCATTACCTAGTTTCTTGAACCTTTCATAAGCTTTTCTTTTCTTCTTGACTAGATTTTCAGCAGCCTTTGTACACCATGGTTCCTGTGCCTCACCATCCTTTCCCAGTCTCATTGGAATGTACCAATGCAGAACACCACACAAATATCCCCCGAACATTTGCCACATTTTTGCCGTACATTTCTCTGAGAAAATTTGTTCCCAATTTAGGTTTCCAAGTTCCTGCCAAATAGCTTCATATTTTCCCTTACTCCAATTAAACCTGTCTGTTCCTGTTCCTCTCCAATGCTATGGTAAAGGAGATCAAGTACAACCTCTCCTCTTGTAGGCTTATCTACATATTGTGTCAGAAAACCTTCCTAAACACACCTAACAAACTCCACCCCATCTAAACCCCTTGCTCTAGGGAAATGCCAATCAATACTGGGGAAATTAAAATCTCCTACCATGACAACCTGGTTATTATTGCATCTTTCCAAAATCTGTCTCCCTATCTGCTCCTTGATGTCCCTGTTACTATTGGGTGGTCTATAAAAAAACACCCAGTGGAGATATTGACCCCTTCCTGTCCCTAACTTCCACCCATAGAGACTCTGTAGACAATCCCTCCATGACTTCCTCCTTTTCTGCCACCGTAACACTATCTCTGATCAACAATACCCTGCCCTCACCTCTTTTGCCTTCCTCCCTGTCCTTTCTGAAACATCTAAAGCCTTGAACTCTTAAGTAGCCATTCCTGCCCCTGAGCCATCCAAGTCTCGGTAATGGCCACAACATCACAGCTCCAAGTATTGATCCATGCTCTAAGCTCATCCGCTTTGTCCATGATACTCCTTGCATTAAAATAGACACATCTCAAACCATCAGTCTGAGCGAATCCCTTCTCTATCACCTGCCTATCCTCCCTCTCACACTGTCTACAAGCTTTCTCTATTTGTGAGCAAACCACCCCTTCCTCCATCTCTTCAGTTCTGTTCCCACCCCCCAGCGATTCTAGTTTAAACTCTCCCCAATAGCTTAAGCAATCCTCCCTGCCAGGATATTAGCCCCCTCAGATTCAAGTGCAACTTGTCCTTTCTGTACAGGTCACGCCTGCCCCAAAAGAGGTTCCAATGATCAAAAAATCTGAATCCCTGCCCCCTTCTCCAATCCCTGAGCCACGCATTTATCCTCCACTTCAGTCTATTCCTATACTCACTGTCACATGGCACAGGCAATAATCCCAAAATTACTACCTTTGAGGTCCTGCTTCTCAACTTCCTTCCTAACTCCCTGTAGTCTGTTTTCAGGATCTCCTCCCTTTTCCTACCTATGTTGTTGGTACCAACATGTACCACGATCTCTGGCTGTTCACCTTCCCACTTCAGGATATCGTGGACATGATCAGAAACATCCTGGACCTTGGCACCTGGGAGGCAATCTACCATCCGTGTTTCTTTCCTGCGTCCACAGAATTGCCTGACTGACCCCCTAACTATAGAGTCCCCTATCACTTCTGCCATAATCTTCCTTTCCCTACCTTTCTGAGCCACAGGGCCAGACTCTGTGCCAGAGTCTCAGCCACTGCTGCTTCCCCCAGGTCAGATGTGGGAAGTCCAGGAGTACTTATTGTAAAGGGGGACAGCCACAGGGGTACTCTCTAGTATATGACTCTTGCCCTTCCCTCTCCTGACTGTTACCCTCTTATCGGTTTCCTAAGGCCCCGGTGTGACTACTTGCCCATAGCTCCTATTACCTCCTCACTTTCCCTGATCAGACGAAGGTCATGGAGCTGCATCTCCAGTTCCCTAACACGGTCCCTAAGGAGCTGCTGCTCGACGCACCTGGCACAGGTCTTGCCGTCCAGGATGCTGGCAGTCTCCCGGACATCCCACATCTGAACACATCCCAGTACAGAACACCGGCCTCACAGACATACTTTCTATTCCTATTCTTCACAAGTAACTTACCTTGCCTCAACCTGTTATCGCTGAAGCCCCATTAATGCCAAAGCCCTCCTGTTCTGACTCCCTCTACTCTGTCTCCCGCTCTATAAAGCTGTCTTATTTTAAAACTGTTCCTGCTGGTCTAACTCACTGGCATCCATGCGCCTGCGCAGTCGTTCCTTGATCTTTGTTCCTGATAGCTGTAACACACTTGTGGAAGAATGAGGTTCTGTTCCCTGAGATTGCATTGGGCTTCATTGGAAAAGAGTAAATAATACATTATCTATCTGATGTCACGATAGTATAGTGGTAAGCATGACACTATTACAGCTCGATGCATTCCAAAGTTCATTTCCAGAGCTGTCCTGTCTCTGTATGTCCTCCCCATGAAATATGTGGGGTTTCCCTCGTTGCTCCGGTTTCCTCCCACATTCCAAAGACATAGCAGGTAGGTTAATTGGTCATTCAAAAATTGTCCTGTAACTAGGTTAGGGTTAATTGGGATCGTGGGGTTGCGGGGCCGGTGCCTGGAAGGGCCTACTCTGTGCTTTATCACTAAATAACCGTTGCAGAATACCTTGTTCCTGTTGTAGTCATGGTGGCTCTAGTGCAGCCCCCCTGATATTGGTATAAATTATATTAAGGTCTTTAAGTTGGATGCGACCACAGTGTGAAAGGCAGGCTCTCGGATCCCAGTTTTGTTGGTTCAGTGCAATACTCCAGGAGGAAAAATAAACAATCAGATCTGTTTGTCACCCACTGTCTTCTTTTGTATCTCTGGCTGCTAAGACTATTCCTGTATCACATCAAAAAATGACGTTTACTTACATGACACTTGTCAGCTGTTTTTCGGTCCTTACACCACTGTGCTGGTCCCCAAGTACATTCATTCTCTCCAAGCAGTCGTTCAGTCTGTTTCCTTACACAGAGGTCCAGTTCCTATCAGTAAATCAGAGGCATAGATAGGGTGGATAGTCAGTACCTGTTTCCCAGGGCACCAATAGCAAACACCAGAGGGCATATGTACAAAATTAAGGGAGGGAAGTTTAGGGGAGACTTCAGGGATAAGTTTTTTTTACACAGAGGGTTCTGAGTGCCTGGAATGACTTGCCAGGGATGGTGGTGGAGGCTAAAACATTAGGGGTATTTAAAGAGCAGGGAATCTGCAGATGCTGGAAATTCAAACAACAACACACACAAAATTCTGGTGGAACACAGCAGGCCAGACAGCATCTATAAGAAGAAGCACTGTCGACATTTCGGGCCGAGACCCTAGTCCTGACGAAGGGTCTCGGCCTGAAACGTCAACAGTGCTTCTCCTTATAGATGCTGCCTGGCCTGCTGAGTTCCACCAGCATCTTGTGTGAGGGGTATTTAAGAGCCTCTTGGACAGGCACATGGATAAAAGAAAATTAGAGGGTTATGGGGTAGTGTGGGTTTAGTACTTTTTTTAAAGGATTATATGGGTTGGCACAACATGGAGGGCTGAAGGGCCTGTACTGTGCTGTAGTATTCTATGGTTCTAAATGTGCAACATTACACTAGTTAAAATTATTTTGAACCATTATGGGTTTGTACAACTCCAAAAGATCATGCTGGAAATATTCAGCAGCTGAAGAAATAAACAAAACTATCACTTCAGGTTGATTAAAATTACTTTTCGCCGAAACTAGTAAAGGTTTGGAAGCAAGTGTAATTTAATTAGAGAACAACTGGGAAAATAATGGAGTGAAGTCAAGATGGCGCTAAGTGGCGACTCCTCTGTTTGCATCTTCAGAAACATTTATATCTTTGATATCTCTCTTTTCCCTTTTCAAGGTTCTTCTGAAGACTCTGGCCCGGAGTTACTCTCTGACTTTGGTTCTCTGTGGGAATGGGACCCGCTCTCAGGGCTTAAAACTGGCTGCTTTTCAATATCTCAAGGAAATGGCCTGAAAGGTGAGCCTGTCTTTTTCCCTTATTGGAGGGGGGGGGGAAGAGAGAGAGAGAGGAAGAAGAGGAGAGGAGGAGGAGGGAGAGGGGGAGGGAGAGGGAGGGGAGAGAGAGAGAGAGAGATGGAGGGAGAGAGAGAGGGAGGGGGAGAGAGAGAGGGAGGGGGAGAGAGAGAGGGGGGAGAGGGAGAGAGGGACAGAGAGAGAGGGAGAAGGAGAGAGAGAGAGGGAGGGGGAGAGAGAGGGAGGGGGAGAGGGAGGGGGGAGAGAGAGAGAGAGATGGAGGGAGAGAGAGAGGGAGGGGGAGAGAGAGAGGGGGGAGAGGGAGAGAGGGACAGAGAGAGAGGGAGAAGGAGAGAGAGAGAGGGAGGGGGAGAGAGAGGGAGGGGGAGAGGGAGGGGGAGAGGGAGGGGTAGAGAGAGAGACAGAGGGAGGGAGGGGGGAGAGGGGGAGAGAGGGAGAGGGCGAGGGAGAGAGGGAGAGAGAGAGAGATCAAATTACCAGGAAAATGAGTTGTCTTTGGGGTACTGCAAGTCTGTGTCTTTATTGATGCTTTGCTGCATGCTTGAGTGCTTGGTGTTGGGCTCAGGGGCGTTTGGGGTTCTAATATTTAACAGTCATTCATTCTTTGAGGAACTCCTCTGTTTTCGTGGACGTTCGCAAAGAAGAAGAATTTCAGGATGTATATTGAATACATTTCTCTGACATAAATGTACCTATTGAACCTATTGAGAGAACAAAGGGTAGAGAGCAGAATGACCGTGGACACAGTTTGTTGATTGTCGCTCACCTGTTTGTAGATGTGAACTGAGGTAAATAAAGGGAATGGCAGACAAAAGTATGTGCTGGGACAATAAGATTTGGAACATTGGAACTTAAAACAGTACAGGTCCTTCGGCTTATCATGTTGTGCTGACCCTTTTAATTATGACAAAATCAATCTAACCATTCCTTCCCCATACAGCATTCAATTTTTCCATCATCCATCTTAAATGTCCCAAATTAATCTGCTTCTAGCAGAACCCCAGGCATTGTGTTCCATGCACTCAATATTGTTAAAATAATTCACCTCCTATACTTTCCTCCTTAAACCTTAAAGTTAAACCTCTCACTGCTCTGGGCAGAAGTTCCCACTTGCTTCAAAAGGAAACAATTTTACCAGTGCTTAAGAAGAATAATGTGAGCGGCCTTAATGACTATCACCCAGTAGCACTCACATATACAGTGATGAAATACTTTTGAGAGGTTGGTTATGACTGGACTGAACTCCTGCCTCAGCAAGGACCTGGACCCACTGCAACTTGCCTATTGCCACAATAGGTCAATGGCAGATGCAATCTCAATGGCTCTGCACACGGCTTTAGACCACCTGGACAACACAACTACCTATGTCAGTGTGCTGTTCATTGACTATAGCTCAGCATTTAATACCATCATTCCCACAATCTTGATTGAGAAGTTACAGAACCTGGGCCTCTGGTGTGTGCTTAGCCCACTGCTCTATTCTTTATATACACATGACTGTGTGGCTAGGCATAGCTCAAATACCATCTATAAATTTGCTGAATTTATATAAATAATGTAATATAATAACATAAATACACCCATTGTTGGTAGAATCTCAGGTGGTGACGAGAGGGTGTACAGGATGGAGATATGCCAACCAGTGGAGTGGTATCACAGCAACAACCTGGCACTCAATGTCAGTAAGACAAAAGAGCCGATTGTGGACTTCAGGAAGTGTAAGATGAAGGAACACAGACCAATCCTCATAGAGGGATCAGAAGTGGAGAGAGTGAGCAGTTTCAAGTTCTTGGGTGTCAAGATTCCTGAGGATCTAACGTGGTCCCGACATATCGATGCAGTTATAAAGAAGGCAAGACAGCAACTATACTTCATTAGAAGTCTGAAGAGATTTAGTACATCAACAAATGCACTCAAAAACTTCTACAGATGTACCGTGGAGAACATTCTGACTGGCTGCATCACTGTCTGGTATGGGGGGTGGGGTGGGGGGGGGGGCTACAGCACAGGACCAAAAGAAGCTGCAGAGGGATGTAAATTTAGTCAGCTATATCTTGGGTACCAGCCTACAAAGCACCCAGGGCATCTTCAAGGAACGGTGTCTCAGAAAGGCAGCGTCCATTATTAAGGTCTTCCAGTAGCCAGGGCGTGCCCTTTTCTCACTGTTACTATCAGGTAGGAGAGATAGAAGCCTGAAGGCAAACACTCAGTGATTCAGGAACAGCTTCTTCCCCTCTGCCATCCGATCCCTAAATGGACATTGAACCTATGAACACTACCTTACTTTTAAAAATAAATACTATTTCTGTTTTTGCACAATTTTTAATCTATTCAATATATGTATACCATAATTGATTTACTTTATATTAAGTATTATTATTATTTTTCTTCTTCTACATTATGTATTGCATTGAACAGCCGCTGCTAAGTTAACAAATTTCATGACACATGCTGTTGGTAAAAAACCTGATTCTGATTCCTTTATATTAGCTTATTCCCAACTACCCCCCCCACCACCACCTCGGAAAGTCTGGTTGTCCACTAAATCTATGCATCTTATCATTTCACCTCTCATCCTCCTCTCCAAAGAGAAAATCCCTAGCTAGCTCAACATATTCTCATAAGGCCTGCTCTCTAATCTGGGCAATGTCTTGGTAAATCTCTGTACCCTCTCTGAAGCTTCTACATCCTTCCTATAATGGGCCATCTAGACATAAGATAGAAATCAATGTGAGAAATTCTCTACTGCTCCTAACTGATTCTATAACTTTCAAGGGCTCTTTATAATTTTATTTGCATAGTTTATCTTCTTTTACTTATTGGTTTATAGCTGGCCTTTGTTTATGGATAGCTTTTTGTAAAATTTGATTATGTCTTTTTTTTTCTGTAAATGCCTGTCAGAAAATGAATCAAGGTAATACTCACAAAATGCTGGAGGAATTCAGCATCTATGGAAAAGAGTAAACATCGACTCTTTATTCTTTTCCATAGGTGCTGCCTGACCTGCTGAGTTCCTCCAGCACTTTGTGTGTGTTGCTTTGAATTTTTAGCATTTGCAGCCCTTCTCGTGTTTGCGAGTACATTCTAACATTTGCACAATGATAATACACTTACTTTGAAATTTGAATTAAATGTTATATTTGATGAAGCCGCATCACAACTGGCCAGTCTTGACACAAACTATATTGGCTGGCTACCTGAAATTGTTGAATTCAATATTCAGCCCTGATGACTGTAGCACAGCTATGGGAAAATAAGGTTCTTTTCCCCAAGATTATGTTGGGTTACATTGGAGAAATGAAGGCAAAGTCAGAGAGTTCAGAGTTGGAGCAGGATGGAGAATTAAAGCAATAATCAGCCAGAAATTCAGGATGTCCTTACAGACGTCTCAGACGTGTTCTCTGAAGTGGTCAGCCAATTCATCTTTGCTTTCTTCAATATACAGGAAACCACAATGTGAGCACCCAATGAGCAAAGTCTGGGGGAAGGAAATGGGAATCACTCCCTTGTGGATGGAATGTCTGGGGCCTTTGGTGAGGAAGGAAGTAGATGGATAGGGGTTACTTTTCCTGCAGCTGTAGGGAAAATGGTGTGAATAGGACAGGAGGTGGATGAATAAACCACTATGTTAGGAATGATCCCTTTGGAATGCTGGATGGGAAGGTGATGTCTCTTGATAACATGACATCCGAGGTAATGGAAATTACCAGGAAACCATTGCAAAGTGGACAGGGAAACCATTTTTGGTGTGGGGAGGGGAGAGGGTGTAAAAGCACAAAAGGAGGAAATGGAACAGATGTAGTTGACCCTAGGGGAAGGAAGCTGTGGATATGGAAGCACGGGTGGGTAAGTTTCCTTGGTTAAGAACAGGTGAATGGAGCCATCAGAGGGAAGCAAGATGGGAGGAGATGCAGTTGAGGTAGCCGTGTTCCAGTTTAAGATGGCGTTGGTGAAGTACAGCAACAATTTGCTGACATCAAACACAACTATTAACTACATTTTATTAACTACACTATTAACTATATTATTAACTACACTTTTTCTCAAATGATCACTGCAATCAATAGCTTATAACTTACGTTTCAGAGCTGAGCTTTTGAACTGCCTGTACAACTGGGCATTTTTGAGGTGTGAACTGAATTCTCGAAGCTGCTGGACAGTTGCAGCATGGCATGTATGGGCTGAATTGAGACAGGGGGACCCAGGCCCAAAGGCAGGGAATGAGCCAATACTTGGACGGACTTGGAGCTGATTTGAAAAAGCAGAACATAGGCAAGGCAGAGTTGAGTCAGCAGGGCCTTGGCCCGAGAATGAGGAACAAGCCGAGGTCTAACCGATTTAAGTGCCAGGCAGAATTGAAAAGGTCAGGTATGGGCCAGCTTAAGGCAGCATGCTCTGGGCCTGAGAGTGTACTGAAGTGACTGGGACCCGATTCAAGAGTGAGGAAAGACTGAAGTTTGGCCAATTTTAGCGCCGGGCTGAATTGAAATGGTGAGGGTGTTGGGGCGGGAGGCAACCTATGGGCTGGTGTTCAGCTCGCTGCTCTATGAAGCTTACTCATCTCTGTGCCGAACTGAGGCAGTGGCCTGCAACTAATGGGCTCCTGGATAAGCCGCGACCGTCTTCGTGGCTGTGGACTCGCTTCATGAAATTCAGCCTATTAACTACTTGCATGACTCACTTGGCTCCCACTATTACAGTAGTTCTTTGTTCTCTCCAACTTCAGCCACAATAGTTACCCATTTCTGATTAAAGGTCACTGACCCCAGATATTACCTCTCCTCCTGCTGAGCTTTTCTAACGTTTTGCAGTTGTGCAGAGATCCAGTATCTGCAGATTTTTTAGCTTTCCAAATGGATCAATCATGCCCATTTGTAATTCCAAAGGCATTTTGTAAAATAAGGGGGATACATCCTCGTGGAATAATAACATTAACTATCTGCGATATTTTAAACAGCCCAAATTAGTGTGAGCCACAGCAGACAGGATCAGCAGCTCACATAACTTGTCATGCAGCAAAGACCCCTGTGCTCCCTCCATATTATCACCTACCAGTCTCACGATTCATAATGGTGAATGCAAGCAGTCATTATTTCAACTAAACATTTCCATAAAGAAATATCTGAACAGTAATTACAAAATATCCCTCTTTGCAAACGTGGAGAATACCTGAAGGATATCATTTAAACTTACCCGACAAATGTCCTTTTCCTCCTGGGACTTTTGAAGCAATTTGCTAAGCTCTTTTTTGTAAGATTGAACGAAGTTTTCACACTGAGAAGACCAAAGCAAACAAAGAAAATCAGTTCCATCCAGGTAGAAGTAACAAATTCTGCTGTACATTGTTCTTACCATCAGTACAGTGTACACCAACTACCAGAAAGCAAAATGAGACAGTTACAGATGAGCATGGGGAAGTATTACATAGAACACTTCAGCCCACATTGTTGTGCCGATCTTTTAACCTACTCTAAGATCAATCTAACCTTTACCTCCGACATAATCATTTTTTTATCATTCATGTGCCTATCTAGAGGTCCTAATCAAAATCAAATCAAATCATCTCTAGTTATCATTCAAACAAACATAGATACAGCTGAATGAGACAATGTTCCTCTGAGGCCAAGGTGCAAACACACAAAATAGCAAGCAAAAAAGCATATTCATTAAAGATAATATAGATAGCCCAAGACTCAGATGGTACAGTCTCCCAGCAGTCCACAAACGCACGGAGTCCAGCCTGTTACTCCATTGCTCGAACACAGGAGAGTGGCACTAACGGGAGAGGCCAGTCCCCAGCCAAGCTCGGATGCCACACTACAACACTCACACGTCTTCTCACCTGGTCCAGCAGCAGCAGGCAAGCCTGATCATTGAGGCTTAGTCCTCACTACATGGAGGCTGCACAGCTCCCATGTCGCCTGTCACGCCACCAGACAAGGGTAAAAGGCTGTGGCAGCCTACATTATCATTGCTCAATAGAGAGTGAAATATCCGAGACAATCTCCTACCGTTATACCGCATGCCACCTTTGCGCACCAACTTCGATGCCTTGGAGTAGCAGGCAGTAAAATGCTCTGCAGCCAGGTCTGCATCTCCGAACCCGCATCTGCTCTGACATCCCAAATGGCTCCTTACCTGAGTTTCTTAAATGCCCCTAATGTACTTGCCACTGCCAGTACTTCTGGCAGAGCAATCCATGCACTCACCACTCTCTGTGTAAAAAAATATAGATGTTACCTCTCCTATATTTTCCTCTAATCTGCTTAAAATTATGCCTCCTTGTATTAGCTTTTTACACCCTAGGAAAAAGTCTCTTGCAATACACTTGATGTGTACCTCTCACCATCTTCCACACCTCTAGCAAGTCACCTCTCATCCTCCTTCACTCCAAAGAGAAAAACCCTAGCTCACCCAACCTATCCTCATATGACATTTCCTCTGGTCCAGGCATCATCCTGGTAAATCCTTTCTGCACCCTCTCCGCTCTCCAAAGGTCCACATCCTTCCTATAAAGAAGTTTCAAAGTACATTTATTATCAAAGAATGTAAAAATTATACAACCTCGAGATTTGTCTGGTTACAAACAGGCACAAAGCAAAATACCTGAAATAACCCAATTAAAAAAAAGACCAACACCCGATGCATAGAGAAAGGAAAAAAAAACAATTCATGCAAACAATAGGAGCGAGCAAGAACATTTCGAATCAAGTTGAGTCCTTAGATCCAAATCCTTGGAGCAGCCCGGACTAGGCCCAAAGCCTCAGTCTCAGTTCATCATATTAGCGGGACAAATCTTCATGAAACACAGCAGCCAGGGCAGTCTCATATCCTCAGCGCCATGGAGAGAGGAGTGAACATCACAGAAGAATGAGCAAAATTGGCTCTCCCTCCAATTCTGACACCCTGTCTTTCCAGTTTACCTGGGCCAGCAGATCATACCTCACATTAGGACCCAGGTACCACTGCAGCAAAAGGCTCAGGGCCTAGAACATGCTGCCTAACAATTCACTCTGGGCCCAGACTTCACTTTGAGACTTCCTACCTACTTTTGATTTCTTCTCAATTTTAACAGTCATTTCACTCTGTTGCACAAATATTTTCTGTAATCAGGGAGTGGATGCAAGGTTAACACTTACTGCTTGTCCCTTCTTTTAAGTGCTAACGTTCCTCTGGCAAGACCGTAAGACCAGAACAGAATTAGGTCATTCAGCCAATCAAGTCTATTTGATCATGGCTGGTTTTATTTTAGGTCAGTACTCCCACAATGTAGTTGGGCAGGGTGTTCAAAGACACTAACAATGAAGGACTGGCAGTATTTCCAAGCCAGACGTTCTCAGGCACCTTGGCCTAGGTCAGTGGAGATGCAGGTTTGGGTGGCACTGTCAGAGTAGCCAGGGTGCGTAACTGAATTGCATTTTATAGATTGTGGAGATCTCCTGCACAGACTGCTTCATTAGCTTTGGCAGTTCCACATGTATTTAAACATTGTCCATCCTGCAGCAAGTATCCTTCTGACCAGCAGGCTCCTGTATGGAGACCGCAGGGAAGGTTTGGGAATTACTGATACTCCTTTGCTGGCTTTTCCAATCCCCACTACATCAATTCACAAGCCAGGAGAGATCATCCTGCCAGTCACAGTCACGCCAGGAAATTGTCAAAGTAGACCCAACAGACTGCATGGCCTCATTTTGCGATGTCTTGTGGCATTACAATGGAAGATTGTTTCGAATTCAGCTCTCTGGACAAGCTCAGTATTGGCTTGTGAAGTCCTTGTGAAACCCAATCTGAATGTTGGTGAGTCCGGTTTGCTGAAAAATGCTGTTGAATTCTCCTTCTGAGACTCTGTGGAGAACTCAGAGTGAACCTACTAGGCAGTGATTAGATTGGATTTTCTTGCCTTTTTATTAAAAGGACTTCCTAGGCAATTGTGCATATTAGTAGTTTAGTAGTTGAATATGGAAATGGGGCCAGAGATGCGACTATTCAAGTTAGCAGACTTTCAGTTCTACCACTGGGACGTTGTCAAATTTGAAAGCCTTTTCTATTTTCCGAGTTATCAGTTTTGTCTTGATATCTAAAGCATCAGAAGACTGGCTTGTGAGAGCCTTGGAGAAGCTGGGATGGATCTTCCATCCATGACTTCTTGCTGAACAAATATATTTTGGGAAAATGTAACCAGACATTTCAATGTGCTGACTCACTCTTAACATGAGTGTCGCACACGCATCAACCAAACCCAGCATCTCCACCAGTCACCCTGGAAGGGCAGAATCTGGAGGTGTTTGAACGTTTGCTGGACACCTTTAAAAACAAATTATTTTAGTGAAATTCTGAGTGAAGATGAATTTCTGGCATCATTGCTGTTGGAGTCCAAACGTACACTTTCACATCCCCATTAACTCACCAGAGAACGTTGGGTTCCAGACAAGGAGTTGCAACCTTTCTCCAGCAGTGTCTTCACTTCTGAACCACTCTTCTGAGCCTGTCTGAGATGTTGCGCAATGCTGTCACATGCATCACAGGATATGATATCCCGCTGTTCATACAAAAGTTCTGGATTGTGGAGGGATTTGTATTAGATAGGCTACAGATTTTATCAGGGCAACATTGATCTTTATAATGTATAACTGCAATAATGGAGAAATCCAACTATAAAAATTTCACTTGCACTGGTGATCCTACTGTGGGGATTTAGAAAGTTAGGAAAAAAAAAACTACTGTGTGGTGAACTTTTGGAATTCTTGAGTTTGGAGTTGTGGAGGCTCACTCATTGAGTTTGTTCAATTTGACTTCCCATTCCAATGTATCAGGCCAGGGTCTCCTCCTATGACGCAGCAGCGACACCCCAATCTGTTTGGATAACCTCCAGCCTGATGGTGTGAACGTCACACTTTAATGGAAATACAGTGAAATGCATTGTTTGTGTTCAGACTGGACTGGAGGCAGGCTGCAAGTGTTGCCATATCTCCAGTGCCAACATAGCATGCTCATAATTTACTAATCTTAACTTGAAATGGAAACTGAAGGAAACCCGTGGTGCGGTGGAGAGAATGCACGAAGCTCCTTACAGATAGCAAATCTTGAACTTACAGCTGGCACTGTAAAGTATTATGATGACTGCTATGCTACTGTGCTGCCCCAATATTGTGGAACTGAATGAAACCATTAAGTCATAATACCTATCACTTCTCATTCACAAATTCCACCATCGTTCCTTTTTTCCCCACTTTCTTCCCAGGAATATCCAACAATTAGATCCATTTTTAGTTCCTTTTATAAGACTATAACTGAAGGAGGAAATATTGGGTCCATGTTTACCTCAGCATTCAATACTTTCATGATTTCCATCTCAACAATTTAGCCACCCACCCATATCCCTCAGAATCTGAATCTGCTGATCTTTAGCTTCACTCCTTGTTAACGCACAATCCCAGCAATCTACAAATAGGCTGAATATTGTTGGGATTAAAGAGGCAAGAATTCCATCAAACTCCTGACTTGGGCTGTGCAGAGATATTTTGGTGAGTCAGGAGGCTAGCTACCTGTTACAGCATATCAAGCCTTTAATTGTGTAAGTACAGAAGGTACAGAAGCAAGTCAATCTGGTCTGATGGAAATTGTATATTTCTCCTTATAGTTCTATACTTGTATTTAGAAACACACGGTGAACTTCCAGTTCTGCTTTACCATGGCAATGAACTACTTGTTCAGTAGATTCAAGCCACTTCCTCATGAGAAGTGGTGAGATCATATTTCAGCTCCTCGAGTGCAGCGGCTGCAGGATATTTTGAGGTAATATTGATCAGAAAACAAGAGGAGATGGAGAGGCAGACCTGTGAGATTGAACAGTAAGATGTCAACTGACAATCTCAGACTCTCCTTGATTTACTTGCTATATCTTAATGCCCTGTAATCTAAGAAAACAGCTGAGTTCTGAATGACTCTGTCTTTGAAGCTCATTGGCATAGAGAAAACTCAAGATTCACAACTTTAGAGGAAGGAGGGAAGAAACTCTTCATTTTGGTTTTGTGGTAGAGACTCCACCATTGATTGAACTCTTCCCAGCATTATCTTTCCAAAGACCTTTCGATCTGTATTTCTAAGCTCCGGAGGCCCAACTTTCCCCCTTCCTTCTCAACAAGCCTCTCATTCTAGGAATGGGCTACTGGTCTTTTATCACTCTACCTGCAAGAACCCCAAGAGTAGGTGAGGCACCAAGGTCTCTGGTTCCCCCACCGCCCACCGGCTTCCTCCTACATCCCAAGGTGTGCAGGTTGTTAAGTTATATTAACCCTAACGTGTAGCTGAATGGTAGAAATCTGAGGGAATTGATGATGGAGTGCTGAGAATAAAAAACAAGAGTAGAATTAGTTGATATGATTGGTTGATGGATAGCACAAGCTCAATGGGCCAAAAGGCCTACTTATGCCATGTATTTCTATGGATGGATGAGTAGGACAGAAGGAACAGCATTCAAAGAGATTACAGATATTTGTGAAAACTATGTAGTGGTTGCTTTGGAGAAATAAAAGCCTGTGTTATAAACTAGAAGATTAATATCACTAAGCACAGAGTGTACAGGATAATTTTCTGGAGCAATACATTTCTAGTTCGGTGAGGCAGGAGGAATTGCTGGATCGAAGAATACGGGGAAGTAAGTTTTATATAGAACTGCACAGCATAGGAGCAGGCCATTCGGCCCACAGCATTGTGCTGAACCAACTAAAAAGCAATTCAGAAATACCCAAACACTAATTCCTCTTACCTACACAATGTTCATGTCCCTCCATCTTCCTTACGTTCATATGCGCATCCAAATGTCTTTTAAAAGCCTGTAATATATTCGTCTCTTCCACCACACCAGGCAGCACATTCCAGACATCCACCACTCTGTGAGTAAAAAACTTACCCCTCACATCTTCTTTGAACCTATGCCCTCTCACATTCAATGCCATCTGGTATTAGACATTTCAGCCCTGGGAAATAGATAGTCCCGGTCTACACTATCTTTGCCTCTCATAATCTTATAGACTTCTATGAGATCTCCCTTAATTAAGCCTGAGCTCCAGAGAAAATGACACAAATTTATCCAGCCTCTCATAATAGCACATGCCCTTTAAACCAGACAGCCTCCTGGTAAACCTCTTCTGTACCCCCTCCAAAACCTCAATGTCCTTCCTATAGTGCTGTAACCAGAACTGTCTGCAATACTCCCGATGTGGCCTAAGCACTAATAAAATGCCTCGACTAATAAAATAATTCCATCAGCCTTCTTAACCACCTTATCGACCTTAAGGAGCGTTGAACTTGGATCTACGGATCTCTCTGATCAGTAACTCTGTTAAGAATCTTGACCATAACTGTGTACTGTCTCCTTCCATTTGCCCTACCAAGGTGGATCACCTCACATTTATCTGGGTTAAACTCTATCTGCCATTTCTTTGCCCATATCTGCAACAAATCTGTCATGCTCTATTCTATGCCCGGATTCTACACCATCCACAACTCCACCAATCTTGGTATTATCTGCTTACTTACTAACGCATCCATCTACATTAGTCGAATCCATGTAGAACTCCACTAATCACAGACCTCCAGCTCAAATAAGTCCCCTCAACTTCTCCCATCTTCTACATGCAAACCAGTTCTGAATCTAAAGAGCTAATTCACTGCATCTTCATCTTCTGGATTAGTCACCCATGAGGCACTTTGTCAAATGCCTAACTAAGTAATGTAGACAACGTCCATTGCCCTGCCTTCATCAATCTCTCTTGTCACCTTAAGAAAAAACTCAATGAAGTTAGTAAGATATGACCTGCCCCTCACAAAGGCATGCTGACTCTCCATAATTAGGCCATGGGTTTCCAAATGCTCATATATTCTATCTCTAAGAATATTCTTAAGCAAATGTCCTGCAACTGACGTGAGACTCACTGGTCTATAGTTCACAGGATTTTCCCTTCTTACATAGAGGTACAGTCTTAGCCACTCGTCAGTCCTGCAGGACCTTACCCGCACTACAGAGGACATGAGGCGCCAGCAATCTCGTCTCCTGCCTCCTTCAATAAATTGGGGTAAATCCTATTGGGTCCTTGGGACTTATCCAACTTTATACTCATTAGGAGGCCCAACAGTTCCTCCTCCTTGAGCTCTAAATGCCCTAATGTATTTATGCACTCAGCTCTGGTTCTCCATACCCTTTTCCTTGGTAAGTACTGAAGCAAAGTACTCTGATTACTTTGCTCACATTCTCAGGATCCAAACAAATGTTCCCCTCTTTATCCTGAGTGGTCCTGCCCTCTCCCTAGTTATGAGATCATAAGATATAGAAGCAGAATTAGGCCATTTGACTCATCGAGTCTGCTCTACCGCTCCATCATAGCAGATCCATTCTTCCTCTCAGCCCCAATCTCCTGCCTTCTCCCCATTTCCCTTCCTGCCCTGACCAGTCTAGAATCTATCAACATTTGCCTTAAATATACATAAAGTCTTGGCCTCCACAGCTGCCCGTAGCAATGATTTCCACAGATTGACCATTCTCTGGCTGAAGTAATTTCTCATCTCTAATCTAACAGGACACCCCTCTATTCTGAGGCTGTGTCCTCTGGTCCTAGACTGTCCCACTGTAGGAAACATCCTCTCCACACCAATTCTATCAGTAGGTAGATAGGTTTCGATGAGTTTCAATGGTTTCAAAGGTACATTTAATGTCAGAGGAATGTATACAATATACATCCTGAAATGCTTTTTCTTCGCAAACCATCATGAAAACAGAGGAGTGTCCTAAAGAATGAATGACAGTCAAATGTTAGAACCCCAAAGTAACCCCCAACTCCCCTCTCCCATGTGTAAGCAGCAGCAAACAACCCCCACCGGCAAGAAAAAGCATGGCACCCACCACTGAGCACTCAAGCGTGAACAAGGCAACAGCAAAGGCACTGACTTGCAGTTATCCCAAAGGCTTTGCGTTTCACCTCGTACTCAACATACCACAGGTTCTCTCTCTCCTTAATAAAGGAGAAAGAGATGTCTCCATTTTCCCAGCGAGCAGGGAGACATAACAACTCGCTGGTTTACGATGGTTTACGTCCACCACGTCGCTTTTTTTTAGCTCTGTACCCTAAAAACTAGGCACTCAACCGCAGATATTCCGAAACCCCCAACGACACATGGGTGTCCTGTCATGACACCGACCCTCAATCCGCCCATCTCCAGAGCCCCAAGATCCTAGGCTTCCAAATTTGAGCCAGACTCTTAGGCCGAGCCCTCAGTGTGCCGAACAACGACGGCTGCTTATGAAACCCTGACAGCGGATCCCATTCCCGCAAAGAACTGTAGTCAGCGTGTAACTCCAGGACAGGGTCTTCAAAAGAACCCTGAAAGGGAAAAATGAAGATATTAAAGATGGAAATGGAACTGTTTACGAACATGCAAGCAAAGGAGTCGCCATTTAGTGTCATCACCACTCCGTTCTGCCTTCTTAGGTCACCCCTCATTCTTCTGAATTCCAGTGAATACAGGCCCAGAGCCATCAAATGCTCTTCATATGATACGCCGTTCAATCCTGGAATCATTTTGTGAACCTCCTTTGAACCCTCTCCAGTTTCAGCACATCCTTTCTAAGATATGGGGCCCAAACTGCTGACAATACTCTAAGTGAGGCCTCACCAGTGCTTTATAAAGCTTCATCATTACCTCCTTGCTTTTATATTCTAATCCTCTTAAAATGAATGCTAACATCACATTTGCCTTTCTCACCACAGACTCAACCTGCAAATTTTCCTTTAGGGAATCCTGTACAAGGAGTTCCAAGTATTTCCTCCATTTAGAAAATAGTCTACCCTTTTACTTCTTCTACCAAAGTGCACAACCATACACTTCTTAACACTGTATTCCATCTGCCACTTCCTTGCCCATTCTCCTAATCTGTCTCAGTCCTTCTGCAGCTTCTCTACTTCCTCAAAACTATTTGCCCCTTCACCTCTCTTCATATTGTTTGCAAACTTTCCGGTTAAGATGGCACTACTGAGCGTATGCGACATTCCACTGGTAGTTCAAAAGGCAAGAAATTTGACTAAAAACATTACTAACAACACCTTTTCTGTAGTAAATTGTTGTAAATTATCACCACTAGCAATGAAGTGGCAAGTGAAAGCGAAACAAGTTCGGGGATGAGCTGTGCTGGTGTGTTGCAGAATTGACACAAACGGAGTGAGCCGCCATTCAGAAAGGAGAAGTTGGGCGGAGGAGTTCTGATGCCTGTACAACTGGCCTGGGTGCGAGGTTGGATAGTCTGGCTGCCGAGCCGATTTTAAGAGTTTGAGAGTGGCAAAATCTGAGCCCGGAGCAAGCTGTTGGGCGGCATGGTCTTGGCCCGGAGCCCTTCGCAGCAGTGGTTTCCAGGTCCTAATGCGAGGTACATTAAGCTGTCTGGACAGTTTGCACACTGGCCAGGCATCTTGGGATCAGAGTTGAGAGCCAATTTCACTCACTCTCTGCGATATTCACTCCTCTCATCATGGTGCTGAGGCTATGAAGATTGCCCAGGCTGCTGTGCTCTGTGCCTGATAATATACTGAGGCTTTGGGCCTACTGTGGGGTTTGGATCTGAGGACTCAACCCAATTCAGAATGCTGATGCTCGCTTCTTTTGTTTGCATGGTTTGTGTTCTTTCCCTCTTTCTCTTGCGCACTGGGTATTGGTCTTTATTATTATCTTTTGATTGGGTTTGTTGGCCAGAAAGAACTACAGTCAGCAAAGCAGTGAGTTCAAATGAATTAAGGGCAGTGGAAGCAGACAGACCAATTACCTTTGTTCTTGCCAGGAGGGAGGAGATGGAGGTTACCATTTTATGAAGAGATTCTCCATTTTGTGAGAGTCTCTTGGCTTGATCAGTGTTTTAAAGTCAATATAATGATGCCTCAGGTAATCTGCTGGACTAGAGGTCATTTCCAGATAAGAAGTTATTTGTGAGATGTCCTTTGGTTGGATGGAACATGCAGATTTTTGACTGTTGGAGTCTGTATCTGTTCTGCCTGATTCACACATGTTACTGATTGAGAACAAGCAGCTGTCACGGTCCGTAAGGTCCGCATTCCGGTTCACGGTCTGGTCCGTGGATTCCGTATTCTGGTTGATTCTGTTTTCCCTTGTTCCATTGGGTGCCTTAATTGAGGCAGCTGATCCTCATTTCAGGCTTGCAACATAAATAGCTCAGGGGTACAGCTATTCCTTTGCTGGACCATCCCTGTCAGAAACCTGCACCAGGAAACTCAGCATCCGAAACCCACATCAGGAAGCTCGGCGTCAGAAACTCATACCAAGAAGGGTCCCAGCTCTGTGTCCAGTGGCCAAAAAAGGTCCCGGCTCTGTGTCCGGCATCCAAGAAGGGTCAAGCCCTGTGTCCAAGGAGAGTCCTGACTCTGTGTCCTGTGTCCAGGAAAGGTCCCAGCTCTGTGTCCTGTGTCCAAGGAGAGTCCTGACTCTGTGTCCTGTGTCCAGGAAAGGTCCCAGCTCTGTGTCCTGTGTCCAAGGAGAGTCCCGGCTCTGTGTGCTGTGTCCAAGGAGAGTCCCGGCTCTGTGTCTTGTGTCCAAGAAGAGTCTCAGCTCTGTGTCCTGTGTCCACGGTTGAGTCCCGGCTCTGTGTCCAAGAAAAGTCCAAGTCTAGTCAAGTCTGAATCTCAAGTCAAGTCAAGTCAAGTCACTTTTATTGTCATTTCGACCATAACTGCTGGCACTGTGCATAGTAAAAATGAGACGTTTTTTAGGATCATGGTGTTACATGACACAGTACAAAAACTAGACTGAACTACGTTAAAAAAAACAACAACACAGAGAAAGCTACACTAGACTACAGACCTACACTGGACTGCATAAAGTGCACAAAAACAGTGCAGGCATTACAATAAATAATAAACAGGACAATAGGGCAAGGTGTCAGTCCAGGCTCTGGGTATTGAGGAGTCTGATAGCTTAGGGGAAGAAACTGTTACATAGTCTGGTCGTGAGAGCCCAAATACTTTGGAGCCTTATCCCAGACGGCAGGAGGGAGAAGAGATTGTATGAGGGGTGCACGGGGTCCTTCATAATGCTGTTTCCTTTGCGGATGCAGAGTGTAGTATAGATGTCCATGATGGCAGGAAGAGGGACCCCGATGATCTTCTCAGCTGACCTCACTATCTACTGCAGGGTCTTGCGATCCGAGATGGTGCAATTTCCAAACCAGGCAGTGATGCAGCTGCTCAGGATGCTCTCAATACAACCCCTGTAGAATGTGATGAGGATGGGGTTTGGGAGATGGACTTTCCTCAGCCTTCGCAGAAAGTAGAGACGCTGTTGGGCTTTCTTTGCTATGGAGCTGGTGTTGAGGGACCAGGTGAGATTCTCCGCCAGGTGAACACCAAGAAATTTGGTGCTCTTAACGATCTCTACCGAGGAGCCGTCGATGTTCAGTGGGGAGTGGTCGCTCCATGCACTCCTGTAGTCAACAACGATCTCTTTTGTTTTGTTCACATTAAGCGACAGGTTGTTGGCTCTGCACCAGTCCGTTAGCCGCTGCACCTCCTCTCTGGAAGCTGACTGATCGTTCTTGCTGATAAGACTCACCACAGTCATGTCATCGGCGAACTTGATGATGTGGTTCGAGCTGTGTGTTGCAGCACAGTCGTGGGCCAGCAGAGTGAACAGCAGTAGACTGAGCGCACAGCCCTGTGGGGCCCCCATGCTCAAACTGATGGTGCTGGAGATGCTGCTCCAAATCCTGACTGACTGAGGTCTCCCAGTCAGGAAGTCCAGGATCCAGTTGCAGAGGGAGGTGTTCAGGCCCAGTAGGCTCAGCTTTCCAATCATGAGGGATGATTGTGTTGAATGCTGAACTGAAGTCTATGAACAGCATTTGAATGCATATGTCTTTTTTGTCCAGGTGGGTTAGGGCCAGGTGGAGGGTGGTGGCAATGGCATCATCTGTTGAGCGGTTGGGACGGTACACAAACTGCAGGGGGTCCAGTGAGGGGGGCAGCAGGGTCTTCATATGCCTCATGACGAGCCTGAGTTCCTGGTCAAGCCAAGCACGAGTTCTAGTCAAAGAGCGTCCCAGCCAAGACCTGAGTTCTCAGTCAAGTCCCAGTCCAGGTTTTCTGGTTTGTTACTTTATGTTCGCGTCCAGGTTGATATTTTGTCCTCGCTCCTTGGCTTCCCTAGTATTCTTAATAAACATAGTCTTGTTCAGACTACTGCAGTGTCTGCATCTTGCATTTGGTTTCGTTCCTAACGCCCCCTTGTGACAGAACGGTCCAGCCAAACATGGACCCAGCAACACAGACACTGCCATTAAACTCTGGTCAGCCGGGGGTCCCCCTTGTTGAAACCACCCCCCTCCAACTCACCTGGATCATCGATAATCTGGGAAAGCTGGTTGGATCATCAGGAGGCTCCCATGGAGGGGGGGCGGGGGGTGGCGGTACTGTCACGGTCCGGTCTGTGGATTCTGTATTCTGGTTGTTTCTGTTTTTCCTTGTTCCATTGGGTCCTTTAATTGAGGCAACTGATCCTCATTTCGAGCTTGCAACATAAATAGCTCAGGGGTCCATCTATTCCTTTTCTGGACCATCCCTGTCAAGAAACCCGCACCAGGAAGCTTGGCGTCTGAAACCCACATCTGGAAGCTCAGCATCAGAAACTCATACCAAGAAGAGTCCCGGCTCTGTGTCCTGTGTCCAAGAAGAGTCCTGGCTCTGTGTCCTGTGTCCAAGAAGAGTCCTGGCTCTGTGTCCTGTGTCCAAAAAGAGTCCTGGCTCTGTGTCCTGTGTCCAAGAAGAGTCAAGTCTAGTCAAGTCTGAGTCTGAGCTTGAGTCCGAGTTCCAGGTCAAGAGCCAAGTCAAGATGCAGGTACCTAGTCCCGGCCAAGACCCGAGTTCTCAGTCAAGTTCAAGTCTCAAGTCCTAGTCCAGGTTTTCCAGTTTGTTATTTTACACTCATGTCCAGGTTGATATTTTTTCCTCGCTCCTTGGCTTCCCTAGTATTGTTAATAGACATAGTCTTGTTCAGACAACTACAGTGTCTGTGATTTGCATTTGGGTCCATTCCCAACGCCCCCTTGTGACAAGAGAAATAAATTACCGATTGTCACTTGCTGCGAAGAAGGCAATAGATGGATGCTGGCTTGCAGCAGAGCCACTAGCTGTGTTAAAGGCCAGACACATGACCTACAGCCAATGACACTGGAATGCAATATCTGAATTGGTAAGAAAGGAATATAAAAGCAGTGCTAGTGACTTTAACTCTGTAGGAGAACAGCTATCGGGGATGCGAGGTGCCCTGCTGACACCTGGAGATTTGTAAAAGGACGATGAGGAACATGTGGCCAGCAGTAGAAACTCCTTTTTAACCGGTATTATATTTTCTGTTCTTTGACTGTTCATGGAAGGTCAGGAAAACTTAGCTGGTTTGCACACAGGTATTGGTTGTCTAAGTTCACATGTTCTTCCGTTGAGACAATAAAGGTACTTGGCGGTAAATACAGATTCTCTCTTGTGCCTACAAGGGGTGATTCTTGTAACAAATTCTTTCAGGTTTCTTGCTTTGTGGCTACCTGTAAGCAATCAAATCTCGATGTTGTATAATTTACACATTCTTTGAAAATAAATGTACTTTGAAACAAAGCTACAAATTCCATCATCTAAATCATTGACATACAACATAAAAAGAAGTGGTCCCAACACAGACTCCTGTGGAACACCGCTAGTCACTGGCAGCCAACCAGAAAAGGTTCCCTTTATTCCCACTCTTTGTATCCTGCCAAACAACCACTGCTTTATTCACAAAATACACTGCTGGATTCCATGCTGGAATCTCTCCTGTAATACCATGGGTTCTTAATTTGTTAAGCAGCCTCATGTGTGGCACCTTGTCAAAGGGCTTCTGAAAATCCTAGGACACAACAGCAATCGATTCTCCTCTGTCTAACCTGCTTGTTATTTCTTCAAAGAACTCCAACAGGTTTGTTAGGCAAGATTTTCCCTTGAGGAAACAATGCTGACTGGCCTATTTTATCATGTGTTCACATCCTGAACAATCAACTCCAACATCTTCCCAACCACCGAGGTCAGGTTAACAGGCCTGTAGTTACCTTTCTTCTGTCCCCCTCCCTTCTTAAAAAGTGGAATGACATTTGCAATTTTCCAGTCTTCCAGACCATTCCAGAATCAAATAATTCTTGAAAGATTGTTACTAATGCCTCCACAATCTCTTCAGCCATCTCTTTCAGAACCATGGCGTGCATACCATCTGGTCCAGGTGACCTCATCTACCTTCAGGCCTTTCATTTTCCCCAAGAGCCTTCTCTCTGTAACGGTAATTTCATACATTTCATGACTTCTGATACTCTGGAGCTTCCACCATACTGCTACTGGCTTCCACAATGAAGACTAATTCAAAATATTTATTCCGTTCACCTGCCATTTCCTTGTCCCCCATCACTACCTCTCCAGCATTGTTTTCTAATGGACTGATATCCACCCTTGCCTCTGTTTTACACTTCATGTATCTGAAGAAACTTTTGGTATCCTCTTTAGTATTATTGGCTAGTTTACTTTTGTGTTCTATCTTTTCCTTCTTAATGATTTTTTTAGTTACCTTCTGTTGGTTTATAAAGGCTTCCTAATCCTCTAACTTCCCACTAATTTTTGCTCGATTACATGCTCTCTCTTTGGCTTTATGTTATCCTCTTGCTCTTGATGTATGTACAGAATGCCTTGGTATTTGCCTTGATCTTTTCATGGCCTCTACTGGCTTCCCTAATTCTCTTCCTTAGTTCTATTCTGGCTTCTGAATACTCGTCATCTGCTCCATTTGATTCTAATTTCTGAATCTTTACATACTTTCCCTTTTTCTTCTGGACTAAATTCATCAGCTCTCTGTGGTCTTGCCAAGAAAAGGTGGTCCCAATTAACTCTTCTTAGTTCCTGCCTAATGCCCTCATAATTTGCCCAATTCCAATTTAAAACTCTCCCATAAGGACCATACCTATTTTTATCTAAAGTTAAGGAGTTGTGGTCACTGTTCCCTAACTGAAAGGTCAGTAACCTGGGCACACTCATTACCCAATGCTAGGTCCTCTCGTTGGTTACCCACATACTGATTTAAGAACCTTCCTGGATACACTTAACAAATTTTGCCCCATCTAGACCCCTTGCATTAATAAGGTCCCAGCTTATATTAGGGAAGTTGAAATCTCCATGAAAACAGCCCCATTATTTGTTTACACATATCCTTAATCTGATTACATACCTGTTCCTCAATGTCCCAGAGGCTATCAGGGGATCCGTTGGACAATCCTATCAGTGTGATTGCACTTTCCTGTTCCTGAGTTCAACCCGAATGGACTCAGTATCTGACCCCTCCATTATGTCTCCTCTGAATGCAGCTATGACATTGTCCCTGATTAATAGCGCATCTCCACCCCCTTTTTTACCTCCTGCTCTATTTTTCTAAAACTTTACAAACCTGGTACATTAATCACCCATTCCTGCCCCTCTCTCAACCAAATTTCAGTAATGGCCACAACATCATAGTTCCTCGCACTGATCCATGCTCTAGGGTCATCACCCTTCCCTACTATAATACTCCAAGCATTAAAATATAATACTCCAAACTATCCAACCAATCATATCTGTTGTTTTGATTTTGCCTTTCAATACTATCCCTGATGTCTACCTCTGGTTCGATCCTTCCCTTACCAACCTGATGTTCCAGTTCTCAGTTTTCTGTAAAACTAGTTTCAACTCTCATGAATAGAACTTGCAACCCTCCCGGCTAGGATATTGACTCCCCTCCATTTCAGGTGCAACTTGTCCCTCTTGTACAGGTCATTGCTTTCCCAGAAAAGGTTCCAAGAACTTGAAATCCTGTCCCTGCACCATCTACTCAGCCACTTATTCATCTCTGCTTTCACCCCAGTCCTACTTGCACTAGCCCGTGGTACTGGGAGTAATCTGAAGATTACTACCTTGGAGGTCCTTCTCTTTGGCCTCATTCTTAACTTTATATATTCAATGAGTAGGACCTCTTCCCCCTTTTTGCCCATGTCATTGGTGCCAATATGTGCCACGATCCCTGGCTGTTCATCCTTCCCATTAAAAATATCCTGCAGCCACTCTGTTACATCCTAGCACCCAGGAGGCAACAGAATCTCTTTTGTGGCCACAGAATCTACTTTCTATCCTGTTAACTATCAAGTCCCCTATAACTACCGCACTGCCCGACTTTACCCTCCCCGTTGAGCCTCAGAGTCAGCGACTTTACCACCAGGGCTGGTTTTTGCTGCCGTGATCTGATGGGTTACTGCCCCCCTCCCCCCCCACCCAGCAGTATTCAAAGAGGTATACCTGTTGCTGAGGGGAATGGTCACAGGGGAATCCTGCACCTTGGTGGTCACCCATCTACAGTCCAAAGCCTGACTCTGTGTCTCACCACCTATTCAAAAGTCTCATATACGTATTAATGTCTTCAGCCTCATGAATGATCCGGAGCACATCCAATCCCAGCTCCAACTTTTTAACCCAGTCAGCCAGGTGCTGAAGTTGGGTACATTTCCTGCAGATGTAGTCATCAGGGAAACAGTCAGGTATCCAAAATTTCCATATCTGACAGGAGGAGCATTCCTTTCTGACTACTCTGACCTAAAAAGGCTTACCTCTCCTTAACTATAAATCTGCCTGTTCACACCAAAGCCTTCCCACTCTGTCACTGGCACATTCAAACAATGGCCGCTCTGCTTAAGCCTACCTTCCTTTTATTTGCAGCTGAGTTTAGGCATCTGATGCTGACACTTACCATGCCCGCGCAGCTGAAAATGTTCGGCCTTGCCCAAATCTGCTGCTTTTAGTTGGGGAACACCTAGGAGACAGTGAAGAAAACATCATGAGATTAAAGTTATCTTTAGAAAAGGAGCAATGCAAAGTAAAAGTCATTAATTGGAGAAAGACTAATTTCAATAGATTGATGGAACTTGACATTGAGGGTTAAAACTGCAACAGAGATTAATCAGATTTCCTGAACTTCTGGTAATTGCTCCAACCACCCCTCCTTCATTTCCCATTTCAGTTTCTCTCTCTCACCTTATCTCCTCACCTGCTCATCTCCTCCTCCTTCCCTTTCTTCCACGGTCCTCTGTCCACTCCTCTCAGACTGCCCCTTCTCCAGCCCTTTAACAAACCAATCAGCTCTTTATTTCACTCCCTCTCCCAGTTCCATCTATTATCTGCCACCTTGTACTTCTTCCTCCCCTCCCCACACCTTCTTATTCTGACTTCACCCCTCCCTTTCCAGTTCTGAAGAAGGGTCTCATCCTGAAACGTCAACTGTACTCCTTTCCATAGACATTGCCTGGCCTGCTGAGTTCCTTCAGCACTTTGTGTGTGTTTCTTTGGATCCCCAGCATCTGCAGAATTTTTCAAGTTGGTGGCACTCTGAAATCCACAAAATCTCAGATGCACTCAATAGATTAGGAAACATTCACAGACAGGTTAAACGCAGATAGGAAATCTGCTGATGAGCACCCACCAACCCCAGCTGATGAATCAGCAATCTCTCACAGACAATCAATAACAACAGTGAACCATGGATGGGAAACAACATCACCAACAGAGACTCTGTAGCACCATCACTGACCTCCTGAAAAATCCTAGAAAGGTTCTTGGTTATAGACCACTCCATCACAGATAAAACCCTCTCCACCACTGAGCACATCTACATGGAGCACTGTCATAGGAGCACAGCGTCTATCATCAAGAAACCCCACCACCCACCCAGGCCATGGTCCCTTCTCACTGCTGCCACCAGGAAAAAGGTACAGGAGCCTTGGAACCCACACCACCAGGTTCACAAACAGTCATTACCCCTCAATCATCAGGCTCTTGAACCAGAGGAGATAACTTCACTCGTCCCATCACTGAACTATTCCCATAGCCTATGGACTCACTTTCATGGACTCTTCCTCTCATGTACTTTATATTTATTGCTTATTTATTTATTATTATCTTTTTCTTTTTCTATTTGCACAGTTTGTTGTGTTTTGCACTTTGGTTGTTGTCTGTCCTGTTGGGTGTATTCTTTCATTGACTTTACTGTGTTGCTTGGATCTACTGTGTAAGTTTGCAAGAAAATGAACCTCAGGTTTGTATATGGTGACATATACGTACTTTGAATTTTTGATAATAGATCTGCAAACCCAAAATGTTAGTACAAAGGGAAAGCATGGTGGTATAGCAGTTAGTGCAACACTATTACAGCACCAGTAATCCAGGTTCAATTTGGCGACTCTCTGTAAGGAGATGGCACATTCTCCCTGTGAATGCATGGGTTTCCTCCCACATTCCAAAGACGTATGGGTTAGTAGGTTCATTGGTCACATGGGTGTAATTGGGTGTCATGGGTTCGTGAGTCCAAGCTTTCCAATGTTGTGCCTAACTTGCTGTGTTTTTCCCAGCAGGAAGAGTTCTGCTTTTATTTTATTATTGCTTCTCTGTATTTGATTTGGGAAAGATAAAAGATAGATAAGGTGGCAAAGGCAGCAGATAATATACTTACCTTTACTGGCTAAAACATTAAATACAAGAACAGGGTGTGTCACGCTAGACCAAATAATACCTCAGAAAGACCACCATGTTAGCATGGCATACAGTTCTGTCTGGAAGGATGTGATTTCTCTAGAGTGTGTAGAGATTATTTGTGGCACAGAATAATACCATTCAGCCCATTATAACCATGCTGGAAAAAATAATTGATAACAGGTTAATCCCAAGTCCAAAATCTTGGCTCTTAATGAAAGGATCATCTTTAGTCAGAATCAGGTTTATTATCACTGACATTTGAAATGAAATCTGTTGTTCTGTGGCAGCAGTATAGAGCAAGAGAAAAAAATGCTATAGGTTACAATAAGAAATTTAAAAATAAAGATTAGGATTCTTGAGGGTTTTTCACCTGAGGTCATGAATGAGCATTGCTAAGTTCAAAGAGGTTATGTCGGAGCTTTTTAAACAAAGGTTTAAAGCCATCTCTTCATTATCCTACTCATCTTCGAATCACTCCATAAGATGGTTCTAAAGAATGGTTTCACTCGAGTGGAGAAACTCAGGATTTTTTAAAGACAATGGATTGACTGTTTAGTACCTTGTTATAAGAATAATCGCTTCTCTTACTTTTGGTGAACCTTCACAGCTAAACTTCCTTGTGATTTAAATGTTTTACTTAGAGAATAAGATTTTAATGAGTTAATGCCAAGTGTGATTATATGTTATGACTTTTGATAAGTTTTTTATTACTTTATACACTTTTCTAAAGGTTTTTTAAATCAATATGGCTCATTTTTGGGTAATTTTCATTCTTTTGTTTTGAAACTGTAATAATTAATCTATTTGTGTTATGAGGGCTAAGTTTTTTATGGCCATTATTTAGTCTAGCCTGGAATACAGTTGATCTTGGAATTAATTTGGAGTCAAATCAGCAGGTTGTTTTGGGAGGGTGATGTCATTAGCTGTAGCTGCCAGCCTTCTTTTGGCTGGCCTTCTGACTTTGGGAGGGATGGGTGTCTTTCTTTGGGACGTTAGCCAAATCTGTTGTTTGGTTACCCTATTTCAAGGCTTATTCTTTGGTTTTAATGTTCATTTTACTGGTTATTACTTTAATTTCTCTATTAAATAGAATAATGGGTCATACTATTAACTGACCCAGTCTTAATATGAAAGGACTAAATCACCCTGTGAAGCAGAATAAGATTTTTGCCTATATATTAAAAAAATTTAAGGCCCCCAATTATATTTTTTTACAAGAAACACATGTATGTAATTGAGACAACTTGGGTCTTTTCTGTAGATGGAAAGGACTACATTTTTACTTCTCTTTCCATCTCTAAGTCTAGAGGAGTTTCAATTTTTATGGATAATTTAGTTCCCTTTGTTCAACATAAAGTAGTGCCTGATAATAATGGGTGTTTTGTCATAGGGTCAGGAAAATTAGATAATAAATTAATGGTATTTGCCAATCTGTATGCTCCGAATACATACGATCCAGGTTTTTTTGAGTGTTTTTTTTTTTCGATTCTGCCAGACTTGAGCCTTCACTCATTGGTGATGGGAGGAGATTTTATTTGTTGGTTAGATCCAGTTTTAGATCGGTCATCTTTTGAAACAGCAACACTGAATAAATCAGCTTTGTTTATTCAATCTTTTTAAATGAAATACGGCATTGTTGATATATGGCTTTTCTTACATCCACTAGGTAGGGAGTATTTGTTTTTTTCTCATGTCCATCATACTCAGTCCAGGATTGATTACTTTCTTATTGATAGTCAAATGATTCCTTTAGTTCGATCCTGTGAATACAAAGAAATTGCTGTTTCGGATCATGCTCCGGTGCTTTTATCTTTAAATCTACCTGGTCTTCCTGAAATAAACAGATCTTGGCATTTTAATTTAACTTTGTTATCCGATAAAGATTTCTTAAAATTTCTGGAGAGACAAATTATTCTTTTTTTAAGAGAATACTTCGGAAGAAACTTCTAGTCTTATTAGATGAGATGCCTTTAAGACTTTTATTAGAGGTCAAATTATTTCCTATACTGCAAATGTCAAGAAAAAAAGCTAATAAAGAGAGAACTGTTAGCTAATCAGTTAAAACAATTAGACCAAAAACATGCCTTGGCTCCAGATCCTGTTTTATATAAAAGGCATGTTGAAATTTGAACTAAATATGATCTTCTTTTAACATATCCAATTGAAACACAACAGGTAAATTATTGGCTAACCAATTAAAAACCTTTATAGCTAAACGGCAAATTAAAGAAATTTGTAAAGCCAATTGGTGATAGGACAACTGACCATTTAGAAATAAACGATATTTTTAAAGAATTTTATTCTATACTTTATTGTTCTGACTCTCCCAAAGATAATACTGTAATGAATAATTCTTTAGATCAATTAATCATTCCTACACTTTCTGTTGATAACCAAAAATGGTTGGATCAACCTATTTTGTATGAGGAAATTTCCGAGCCTGTACATTCTTTGCACTCAGGGAAGGCTCTGGGTCTTGATGAATTTTCTGGAGAATTTTATAAGGCTTTTTCCTCACTGTTTATATCTCATTTATGTGCAGTTTTTTTGGACTCCTTTCAGTTGGGTAGGTTGTCACAATCTTTTTATGAAGCTTCTATTTTGCTCACTCTTAAAAAGAATAAGAATCCAACTGAATGCTCTTCATACGGACCAATTTTTTTATGTAACGTTGATACTAAAATCTTATCTAAAGTTCTAGCCCGTAGAATTTAAACTATTTTACCATCTATCATTTCTGATGATCAGATGGGATTTATTAAAATTGATCTCTTAATACCCAATACCTTATTGGAGGCTCAAAGAGCAATAGCAAGAGGTTCCAGAGCCAGGTTAAATAACAACAGACTAAGAGGGCAACCCTGCCAGGTACCTCTGTATAACCTAAAATAAGAGTTTTGATTATTAGTTATAATAATCAAAACATACTCTTTTATTTAACCAATAAAAAATTGATAAAGAAAGAAGAAAAATCGATATTCCCATTTTAATATTCATTGTTTATTAAGCGCTATTTATTCCCCTTCTAAGGAGATATCGGAATGTGTGATTTTTTTGGATGCTGAGAAGGCTTTTGATTGGGTTGAATGGAATTACTTAAAACTTCAGAAAAATTTAATTTTGGGCCCGATTTTATTCAATAGATTAGATTACTGTATCTATCTCCTTCTGCTAGGGTCCTTACTAATTTTTAGTATTCCAAACCTTTTAAAGTTCAACGTGGAACTAGACAAGTTTGTCCGCTGAGCCCTTTGCTCTTTGATTTGGCTTTAGAACCCTGAGCCATTGCCTTTCGAGAAAATAATGATGTTATTGGTATTCTAAGGAGAGGGAAAGTTTTGCTTTATGCTGATGACCTATTGGTTTTTATTTCTAATGTCAAGGCTTCACTACCTCCTGTGCTTTCTCTACTTTCTTGTTCTAACCAGTTTTCAGGATACAAACTGAATTTACATAAGAGTGAACATTTCCTCTGAATAATTTATTAATATTAACCTTCCTTTTAAAATTGTAAGAAATTTACCTATTTGGGTGTAACAATTACCAAGAATTATAAATACCTATTTAATGAAAATTTTCTTACCTTACTGAATTTTGTAAAAAGGACACTATCAAACTGGTCACCTTTTACGTTATCCTCGATTGGCCGAATCAACTCTCTTAAAATGAACATTTTACCTAAATTTATATACCTTTTCAGGTATTACCTGTTTTTAATTCCTAAATCTTTTTTTGATTCTCTTGATTCTATTTTATCTTCTTATATATGGAAAAACAAACGTTCTTGACTAAATAAAGCTCATCTTCAAAAATCTAAGAAGAATGGAGGTTTAGCTTTACCAAATTTTAGGTTTTATTATTGGGCAGTCAATATATGAAATCTTACATTTTGGTCATATTATATTAACCGTGAGAACCGTCTGATATGGGTTTCTTTAGAAGCTAACTCTGTTAACAAATTTTCTATTATTTCTCTTCTCAGATCCTCACTCCCTTTATCTTTTAGTAAACTAACTGAAAATTTGGTAGTTAAACATACTTTAAGGATCTGGGTACAATTTAGGAAATTCTTTGGTCTATTGAGATCTTCTTTGTTGAGTCCCATTTGTTTTAACTATTTTTTTAAACCTTTGATGGCCAATTCAGTTTTTAAAGAATGGGATAGATTGGGTATTACAAACGTTTGTAAATGCTTACAGGAGTTGTTTGTTGGAGGAAGTCTTCTTTCATATGAGCAAATGTCAGTTAAGTATAGCTTATCCAAAACTCATTTTCTTAGTTATTTACAAATTAGAGACTTCCTGCGTTCTCAACTATATACATTTCCTATAAGTTCTGATAAGGACTTAGTAGATATAATTTTTAATTTAAAACCTTTTTATAATGGTTCAATATCCAATATTTATGGTATGTTGCTTGGAATGAGAAACGTTCCTATAGACAAAATTAAAAATCTTTGGGAACAAGATTTACAGAGTTCAATTTCCGTGGAAACTTGGAATGAAAATTTTTAATTGGTGAACACTTCCTCATTATGTGCTTGTCATTCCCTTTTACAATTTAAAATGGTTCACAGGGTTCTCATGTCTAAAGATAAGCTATCTCATTTTTATTTGGATAGATCTTCTTTCTGTGATAGATGTAATAATGGAGAAGCTTCATTAATTTACATGTTTTGGACATGTCCAAGCCTTGAAAGATACTGGAAGGAAATATTCAAAACTTTCTCGGTACTTTTCAAGGTAAATTTCAAGCCTCACCCTTTGGCCGCATTATTTGGTATTGCTGGAGGAAAAGACTTTATTTTGGAGACACCTGATTTGCATATTTTGTCTTTTACTTCTCTTATAGCTAGGAGGGCACTCTTGCTTAAATGGAAGGATGCTGTTCCACCTACTCATGCTGAATGGTTACGGTATTTTATGTCATGCTTAAATTTAGAGAAGATCTGATGTTCAGTTTTTGAATCTAGCCAAGACTTACATAGATCGTGGGGGCCATTTTTGAGTTATTTTCAAAACCTATGATTTGTTGTAAAAGTACAGATGATGGTTAATAATAATTTTTATTATATGATAAGGGTTCCCCCCCACTTTTTTCTTGCTTTTCCTAACAGATCTGACTTTGGTAGTGGGTTTAAGTTTTTTTTTCTGTATAACAAAATTATTATATTTCAATATTATGATTTAATTTACTTTTTATGAATACAGGATTTTGTGATTGTAACTGTATTTTTAATACAATGTATTTGGTACTATTTTATTTTTTTCTTTTGACTTATAATATATATTTTCTTGTACTCTGTATTCCTCTATGCAGAAACTAATAAAAAATATTGAAAGAGTCACTGAATATTATTTATTTATTTAAAGATAAATAAATATTCATAAAGAACAAATAGTTTAAATGGCGTCAGGCTTCTGGTTTCACAACACTCAGACCATATCACATAGAAGCAGTTTGCTCCACCATTCCATCATGGCTGACTTATTTTCTCCTCACACCCTATTTTCCAGCCTTCTCCCTATTACCTTTGATGCTCTTTCCCCTATTAATCAAGAACCTATGCTTTAAATATAACAACTTGACCTCCACAGACATCTGTGACAATGAATTTCACTAAGTCTGGCTAAAGAAATTCCTCATGTTATAAAGGAATGTTCTTTTCTCAGTCCTAGACTCTACCACTATAGGAAACATCCTCTCCACCTCTATTCTATCTAGGTCTTTCAATATTTGGTAGGTTTCAATGATTCTAAACTCCAGTGAATACAGGCCCACAGTCTTCAAATGCTCCGCAAAAGTTAACCCTTTCATTCGCAGGATCCCTTCAGAGAATAAGTTCCAGCTCTTCACTCACTGAGCAAGATAATTTTCTCTCATCTATTCCCTAATCCTTTTAACAATTAACATAAAACTAATCTCCCTAGTTACTGAACAGTCCACCATGGAGTACTGGTGAATCCTGTTCCCTTGTCCAAGCCTCCCATGATTTTATACACCTTTATCAAATCTCCACTCACACTTGCTTCTTATATAGAAACCCAACACTGGCCAATCTCGCATCTGCAATTTTCCACACCTGGAAGCAACCCTGAGGCATATGGCTTGCATCTTGCCTCAGGCACAATGGCTTCTTCTCTCATTTGATGTAAACAAGGTTGTTGCTGGGTCTGGCAGACCTGATTTATAAGGAAAGATTGAATGGGTTAGGACTGTCTTCCTTTGAACAAAGAAGACTGAGAAGATGTTTGGTAGAGCTATACAAAATTATAAGGGGTATAGACAGGGTAAATTCAAACAGGATTTTTCCACTGAAGTTGGTGGGACTCTAACCAGAGGTCATGGGTTAAGGGTAAAAGGTGAAATGTTAAGGGGAACGAGGGGAAACCACACAAAGCAGACCAACATACAACCAATGTGCAAAAGAAGTTGACCAGGGACATTCTGAATCGCAATATGTTCAAGCTAGGGTCATAGACCGAGTTGGTGTTACTGCTGCCGGAGATGGAACAAGTGATTTGGAGAGGAGTTAATGCAGAAGAGATTCAATGCCCTTCTACTTAACCCAGGTGCGAGGATGGATTACTCCAAGCGCTGAGTTAATTTGGTGAGATCAAGGATAGCTTCGGGCTGGACGGTCCAAGCGTATTGCGACGCCAGGGTCTGGGTCTTAGAGTGAGGCACTACCGGGCGCTTGGATAATTTAAACATTGCAACAGAGAGACTGCCTGAATGATGGAAACAGAGGCGAGAGCCAGGCTGATTTTGCTCCCTCTCTTGTGAACTGATCCGGCTGCTGTGCGTTTTTGCCTTGCTGAGTTGGGACCAATGCTTGGGCCTACTCCGGTTGTTTTGGGAGTAGATCTAGGGAGTCAGTCTGGTTCAGAATGCTGTTGCCTTGCTCCTGTTGTTAGCATGATTTGTGTTTTTTCTCTTTCTCTGTGCAGTGGTTTTTTCGAAATTGGGTCATTCCAGTTTCTTGCTTTGTGGCTGCCAGAAAGCAGACAAATCTCAAGGTTGTATAATTTATAGATTCTTTGATAATAAATGCGGATTGAATCTTTGAGAATTCATAGGGCGGACAGACCACAGTTCTTGAATGAACCATAAAGCACCTAAGGTGAATCTGCAAAGTAACTAGAGATGAGCTTTTAACAAAGATTTTACAGCACAAACCATTGTAAACAGTAAAGAATTAGGCAACAATGGTACATCAAGGTGCCCTGTATCGTAAGAGAACGTTTGATACTGCATACCACTGACCGAGAAGATCTCTCACCTCTCATGCTTAGACTGAGAGCCACTGGGCTCACAGGTAGAGTCAGAAAGCCATCAATCCTGGGCGCCAGGGACTTAAATAAATCAGTGGATTGCACTCTTCTCTGTATGTTATTCCATTAACATTTCACTTTGACATTTAATTATATACCACCAAATCCACTTGAACTGGCATCGGGATGGTTACAGGGAAGGAAGGAATCTGCTCTGGATTTAGGGATTGGGTTCGTGTTGGGATAAATCTGGTGAGGATGAGATGAAGCTGAATTTGTCTCAACACGTGGCGCAATTTCGGTGAGAGGATGCAGAGTTCCTTCAGCAGGAGTTTAAAAAAAAATTAGCAGAAAGTCAAGTCAACTTTTATTGTCATTTCGACCATAACTGCTGGTACAGTGCATAGTAAAAATGAGACAACGTTTTTTTCAGGACCATGGTGTTACATGACAGTACAAAAAACAAAAAACCACGTAATAATAAAAAACAGAGAAAGTTATACTAGACTACAGACCTACACTGGACTGCATAAAGTGCACAAAAACAGTGCAGACATTACAATAAATAATAAACAGGACAGTAGGGCATGGTGTCAGTCCAGGCTTTGAGTATTGAGGAGTCTGTTGGCTTGGGGGAAGAAACTGTTACATAGTCTGGTCGTGAGAGCCCGAATGCTTCGGAGCCTTTTCCCAGACGGCAGGAGGGAGAAGAGTTTGTATGAGGGGTGTGTGGGGTCCTTCACAATGCTGTTTGGTTTGCGGATGCAGAGAGTAGTGTAAATGTCCACGATGGCAGGAAGAGGGACCCCGATGATCTTCTCAGCTGACCTCACTATCTACTGCAGGGTCTTGCGATCCGAGACGGTGCAATTTCCGAACCAGGCAGTGATGCAGCTGCTCAGGATGCTCTCAATACAACCCCTGTTATTAAAAGAGTTTGACAAACCCACGTCGCTACAGGGTCGCAATTACTAATCGGAGCGGTGCCTGGTGCAGAAGGAGCCGGTGAACCAAGAAATTAGCCAGGGTCTGTCCGGATGGAATCGCTCAGTCCCGGCAAAGTTATTTCGGAGCCCATCCCGCGTAAAGAACGCAAACAATATCCCAGTTGGTTGTAAACAGAGACCGACTCGGTTACACTGCTGCGGGCAAGCAGTATTAACAACCCGTGCCCTACCTGGCGAGAGACACAACACAACGAGGAGGAAGGTGAAGCCAGCCATCGCCACTTCAGTGTCGAGAGAGGAGGAACCGACACGAACAGCGACTTGCCCCGACAGCAGCCCCGCTCCCTCTCTCCTGCTTTAAACACCAAGGCTCGGCCAATGAGGAGAAGGGCGCGCCTCTTGCCGCGCCCAGCACCTTATGTCTCTCAGATTGTGCCCCCTTTCCATCTCTGCGCGATTTTCACATCTCCGTGCTGGAGTAGATTAAATGTTGAACTTGTTACTTGCATCAGACTCATGTTGCGCTGAAACAGGGCCTTCGCCGCGTCCCATGCCCGTTCTCCAAGATGCCTGTCTGAACCGGTCACAAACATAAACACACGAGATTCTGCAGATGCTGGAAATCTTCTGGCAAAACCCACAAAAGGCTGGAGGGACTCAGCAGGTGAAGCAGCACCAAGTCACTCTTTCCCTCTGAGAATCTGCCCTCTCGTGTCCACCACCTTAACCATTTCTCCCCTCATCCAATCTCCTCTGCTCTAGGGGAAAAAGTCCCAAGACTATCCTTACAACTCAAGTTGTCCAGACCTGGTACATTCCTCATAATCCTTCTCTGAACCCTTTCCAGTTTTTTTTTATCAATCACTGCATAAGACTATTTTTGGTTCTTTGGTCAGTTGCCTATATTTTATGTCTCTGTCTTTGTTCAGGTCCAGAACATACAGTGAAATGCATTGTTTGTGTTAATAACTTACACATTATGGCACCAACATTTCATATCCCCAATGCTTGGCAGAACAACACAGAATACAACAAGCAACAAAGCAACCTCCTCCCTCCCACCCATCCATATCATCTGTAGCAGTTTCCATCAACAAACTTGCTTTCATAATCTTAAATCACTCTACTAGATCTTCTTCTTGTTCAAAGAACAGTCCCACCTCATAATTGAAGCCCCTCATCCCTGTGATCATATAAGTAAATCTCTTCTGTTGCCCTGCTAAAAACCTTTTATCTTTTCTCCATGACTCTCTTCTTGTACCTCTTCTGAAAATATTCCCTCCAGGTAACAATGTTTCGTCTCATTATTTTGAAAGAGTTCAAACACCGCAGTACTAAATTTCACTGCTATTTCTATTAGTGGGAGGCTGAGAAGATTTGGAACATTACCAAAGACTTGTACAAATTTCTATTTGTGTATGTTGGAGAACATTCTGACGGGCTGCATCAGAGGCTGGTAAGAAGGCTCCAATGCTACAAGGCTCAAGGACAGCTTCTATCCCACTGGACTTTTCACCTCACAATCTACTTTGTTATGATCTTGCACCTTATTGTTTACCTGCACTGTGTCGTGCCTGCATTCTATTCATTCGAGGAGTAGGCAGGCCAGCTGTACTTGCCTGCTGCTGTTTTGGCATAGGAATACATGAATTAGATCCATGGCTGATCTGACCGTAACTTCATCTCCATACTTCTATCCAACTAGGGGAATGTTTCAGTCCTTTGGTTAACCAAAATCTCTGCCTTAAAAATAGGCTCCACATGTATCACCCTTGAAGAAGAGAGAAAAGGACTTCTCTGCTCCTCCAGTCTTGTGTGTGTTGATCCATCTTCTTTCCACCTTAGATGGGCAACCCTTGATTTTAAACAGCTAATTCAGACTCTTCTACAAGAGAAAACACCTCCATATCCACCTCAAGACCCCTCAGGATCTTACATGTTTCAATAAAATTACCTCCCATTCTTCCGAACTGTGGGGAAATACAAACTTAGGCTGACCACCTTTCTACTGGGTTTCCTAATTACCTGTTCTGCATAATAACCTTTTGCAAATCATCTACTTTGCCTTTATTTCTTCAAATTGTGTCCTTTCTTGTGTAATTTCAGTTTATTTTATATACATTCAGTGGATACCTTACTAGGTACTTAATAATTTGAGTTACTGTCACATTCCTGTCAGTTTGAACCAGTCTGACTGGTCTCCCATGACCTCTCTCATGAACTAGATGTTCTCGCCCACAGAACTGCCACTCATTGGATTTTTCTTGTTTTTCTTCACAACATTATCTTTAAATTCTGGAGACTGGTGTGCATAAAAATCCCAGAAAGTCAGTATTTTCTGAGATACTCAAACTACCCCATCTGGCACCAACAATCACTCCATGGTCAAAATCACTTAGATCACATTTTTTCCCATTTTGAAATAAATAATGTGACCACTGATTTATGTCTTTCTTGTGAATGTTGTCTATCTGATATCTGCGATGCTGCTGGAAGTAAGCTTTTCATTGCACCTGTGCTGTACGTAAATTTGACTTTGACACCTAGACTCTTCTGCACGTCAGAGCTCTGCAACCTCCCACCATTTAAAGAATATTCCTTTTTAAAATGTTTTCTTACCAAAATTTCATATTTTTCCCCTTTATACTCCATTTTCCAGATCTTTGATCAGTTAATGATAGTTAGGGGAGCAGACGGGAGATTCTGTGCATGTGAAAAGACACCGGATTGTGTTTGCCTCCCAGGTGCAAGGGTCAGGGATGTCTTGGATCAGGTCCACAGTATTCTGAAGGTGGAGGGTAAGCAGCCAGAATTTGTGGTACATATTGCTACCAATGACATGGGAGAAATTATGAACATTATGAAACATTATAACATTATGAAATGGGAGAGGTCTTGAAGAAAGAATATAGGGAGTCAGGCAGAAACCTGATATGCAGGATCTCCAGGATAGTAACCTCTGAATTGCTGTCTGAGCTACCTGCCAGTGACGGTAAAAACATGATGATTTGGCTGAGAAATTGGTGCAGAGAGCAGGATTTCAGATTTCTGGATCATTGGGATTTCTTCTGGGGAAGGTATATAAAGTATACCTTTACAGGTATATAAAGTCATACTTTATAGGTATATAAAGTGATACTTTATATATTTATAAAGGTATAGGAAGGTATACGTGGTTATAACTGAACCCAAGGGGGATCAACATCCTTGTGGGCAGATTTGTTAGAGCTTTTGGGGAGGGTTTAAGGTAATTTGGCAGGGGTATGGGAACCTTGAGGATGAGGCACTCTGTATACAAGTAGATGCAGTGAGTAGTGAGACTGTGAAGAAGGATACAGCTACGAATACATGGCTACTCCATAGAAAGAGTTAAATGCAGCAAGTTCCTGGGAGTTCACATGACAGATGACTTCACTAGGTCCCTTATTAACAGCGTCCTGAACAAGAAGGTACAGCAGTGCCTCCACTTCCCAAGGAGTGAGGCAATCAAGGCTCCCCCACCCCCCATCTTAACTGTGTTTTACAGGCGCATGATTGAGAATATCCTGATAAGCTGCAGATCCATCTAGTACGGGAGCAGCTGAGCATTGGACTAGAAGTCCGTACAAAGGACTGTGAGAACAGATGAGAGGATCATAGGGTCTCCCAACCATCCATCAGGGACATTTATCAGGACTGATGCATACTTAGCATTATTAAGGATCCCACCCATCCATCCAGCATCCTGTTTGACATTCTGCCATTAGACATGATGCTATGATGCATAAAAACAAGAACAGTCAGGATGGGAAACGGTTTCTCCCCCCAGGCCATTAGGGTTCTGAACTCCCGGCAGCATTGTATTCAAAGTGCCACTGGCTAATTTGTTCTGTACTTACCAATATTTAAAATTAATTCACTTTAGTTTATTATTTATGTGATTCATCTGTAGACTTTTTCCGTGTCTTCATGAGTTATCGTGTGCTTTACACCCTGGTTCGAAGAAACATTATCTTGTTTCTATATACATTATATGGCTATCTATATTATATACATGTATATAGTTAAATGACAATAAACGTCACTTGACTTGACAGGCAGATCACAGGGCAAAATTGCAGTCAATGGGATGAGATGAAGTACAACATGAGGGCAAAATCAAAAAGGGTGATGAATGCAGAAATGAAGGCATTATATTTGAATGCACACAGTATATAATGTAGCACAATTAAAGATTATGGGCATCACAGATTCATGACTGAAAGAAGATCATATTTGAGAGCTTAACATCTAAGGAGTGTATCAAAAGGACAGGCAAGTAGGCAGAGGAAGTTGGGTAGTGCTGTTGGTAAAAAAATGAAATTAAATTCTTATTAAGAGGTGACATAGGATCAGAAGATGTAGAATACTTGTGGGTGGAGTTAAGAAACTGCAAAGTTAAAAAGACCCTGATGGGAGTTAAATGCAGGCCTACAAATTGTTGCCAAGATGTTGGATACAAATTACAATGTGAGATAGAAAAGGGAAATTTTATGATAGACATGGGGAATTTCAAAATGTAGTTAGATTGGGAAAATCAGGTTGGTGCTGGATCCTAAGAGAGGGAATTTGTAGAATACCTACGAGATGGCTCTTTTGAGTAGCTTGTGGTTATGCCCACTTGGGGATCAGCAGTTCTGGAGTGAGTGCTGTGTAATGAACTAAATTGGATTAGGGAGTTCAGGGTAAAGGAATCCTTAGGAAGCGGTGATCATAATATGACAGAATTCACCATGCAGTTTCAGGGGGAGAGGATAAAGTCAGATATAGCAGTACTACAGTGGAGTAAAGGAATTTTCAGAGGCATGAAAGAAAAGCTGGCCAAAATTGACTGGAAATGGACACTAGCAGGAATGATAGCAGAATGATAATTTCTGGGGATAATTCGGAAGGTGAAGGATAGATACATTCCAAAGATGGAGTATTCTAAAAGGAAGATGAGGCAACTATGGCTGACAATGGAAGGCAAAAGCAGCATAAAAGCTAAAGAGAGGGCATAAAATATAGCAAAAATGAATGGGAAGTTATAAGACCGGGAAGCTCTTAGAAAACTAAAAGAAGGCAACAAAAAGCTATCAGAAAATATGAAATATGAAGGGAAGCTCGCTAATAATATAAAAACAGATAGCAAAGGTTTTTTTCACATATCCAATTATGCACAAATATAATATGCTAGAAGACACTAGCAGTATGCCAGAAATTTGAGAGTGTTAAGGGCAGAAGTGAGTGTAGCTGCAATTCCTAAGGAGAAGGAGCTTGGGAAGCTGAAAGGTCTGAAGGTAGATAAATCACCTGGACCAGATGGACTACACCTACATCTGAAAAAAGTATCTGAAGAGATTATGGAGACATGATGCACCATCAATAACTCTCCGAGACGTGAGGCGAGATATAGGCTTTTATTGGCTGGAAGAAAGGACAAGCAGCAATTGAGCACCATACTACATCCTGGAGACTGAGACCAGGGCTCAGGCCCCAATCGCCTTTATACCGGGGTCCGTGGGAGGAGCCACAGGAGCAGTCAGCGGGGGTGGGGGGGGTGGGGGCGTGTCCAGACAGGTATATGTAGTTCACCACAAGACATTAATAGTGATCTTTCAAGAATTACTAGATTCTGGAATCATTCCTGAGGACTGGAAAATTGTAAATATCACTCCACTGTTTATGAAAGAAGGGAGGCAGAAGAAATGAAATTATAGGTCAGTTAGCCTGACTTTAGTGGTTGGGAAAATGTTGGGAGTCCATTACTAAGGGTAAGGTTTTGGGGTACTTAGATGCACATGATAAAATAGGCCAAAGTCAGCAAAGTTTCCTTAAGTAGAAATCTTGCCTGACAAACTGTTGGAATTCTTTGAGGAAATAACAGGCAAAGTAGACAAAGGAAAGTTAGTGAACGTTGGATTTTCAGAAGGCCTTTGACAAGGTACCATGCACGAGGCTGCTTAAGAAAATAAGAGCCCATGTTGTTACAGGAAAGGTAACACCAGGGAGAGAAGATTGCTGACTGGCAGGAGGCAGGAGTGGAAATAAGAGGGGCTTTTTCTGGTGGCTGCTGGTGACTAATGGTATTCCACAAGAATCAGTGTTGGAACTGCTTCTTTTCATATTACATGTGAATGATTTGGATGATGGAATTGATGCTAAGTTTGAAAATGATATAAAGAAAGTGGAAGAACAAGTAGTGTTGAGGAGGCAGGAAGTATGCAGAATGACTCAGGCAGATTGGGAAAATGGCAAAGAAATGGCAGATGTCATGCGCTTTGGTATAAGGAATAAACGTGTAGACTATTTTCTAAATTAGAAGAAAATTCAAAAATCAGAGGTGCAAGGGGACCTGGGAGTCCTTGTGTGGGATTTCCTGAAGGTTAACTTGCAGGTTAAGGCTATGGTAAGGAAGGCAAATGCAATGTTAGCATTCAATTCGAGCAGACTAGAATATAAGGGCAAGGATGTAATGCTGAGGCTTTATATTGGCTTTATATTGACTGCATTGTGAATTTGCGATTTGTGAATAGTTTTGGGCACTTAATTAAGGAAAGGTGTGCTGGACTTGGAGAACATCTGGGGAGGTTCATGGGAATGATTTCAGGATTGAAAGGGTGAACATGTGAGGAGCGTTTGATGGCTCTGGCCTGTATTTGCTGGAGTTCAGAAGATTGGAGGGGGGAACCTATCAAATATTGAAAGGTCTGGATAGAGTGGATGTTTCCTTTAGGGGGTGAGCCTAGGAACAGGGGGCACAGTCTCAGACTAAAGGGAGGTCCATATAGAACAGAAAAAAGAAGGGATTTCTTTAGCCAGGGGGATGTGAATCTGTGAAATTCATTGCCACAGGTGGCTGTGGCGGCCAAGTCATGGAGTATATTTAAAGCAGAGGTTGATAGTTTCTTGATTAATCAGGGCATCAAAGGTTACATGGAAAAGGCAGGAGAATGGGGTTGAGAGGGATAATAAATCAGCATGATGGCACTTGATGGGCCAAATGACTCAACTCTGCTCCTTTGTTTTATGGTTTTAATTTTTATCCCTTTATGGTGTTTTTATGCATTCTTTGTAACTAACCTATCATTAGTTTATTAGTAAATTTAGTATCTGTGGCTTTACTGGCTTCTTCCAAGTCCTATGAGTAAATACTAAAGTGTTGAAAACATAGCATTGGTGAGCTGCTTACACCTTGGCACCCAGTAAAGAACCCATTTATGCCTTTTTTCAGAACCAAACTCAGATTTATAATCATTGACTTATTGTAAATGATGTGAAATTTGTTGTTTTGAGACAGCAATGCAATGCAAAGACATACAATTACTATAAATTACAAAAATAAATAAGTATTGCAAAGTAAAGGAATAATAAGGTAGTGTTCATGGGTTCATTGACCACTCAGTGTCAGGGGGGATAAAGCTATTTCTGAATCAAGGAGGGTGTCTGCCGGCTTTTGTGCAACACATTCAAAATGCTGGCGTGAGCTGACCACATAGCATCTACGGAAGGGAGTAAACAGTTGATGTTTTGATCTGAGTCCCTTCAACAGGCTCCTGTGCCTCCTGCTAAAGGCAGTAAGAAGAGGAGGCAATTTTCTCTGATGACAATAATGGTCTTTAATGATGGATGCTGCCTCATTGAAGAGGTGCTTTTTGTAGATATGGTGGGGAGGACCATGCCCATAATGGAGCGAGCTGAGACTATAACCCTCTGCAGCCTCTTACAATCCTGTGCATTGGAGGCTTCATACCAGGCTCTGATGTAATCAGACTGAATGTTCTCCACTGTACATCTGCTGAAATTTTTAAGTGTTTTCAGTGACGTACCAAATCTCCACAAGCTCTGCTCCGAATGATAGAGCCACAGGCATTCTTTCTTTCTGATTACATCAATGTACTGGGCCGAGGATAGATCATTCCTGTTAACATAGAATACTACAGCACAGTACAGGCCCTTCGGCCCACAATGTTGTGCTGACCCTTAAACCCTGCCTCCCATATAACCCCCCCACCATACCTGTCTTGTAATCTCTTAAATTTCATTAGTGTATCTGCCTCCACCACTGACTCAGGCAGTGCATTCCATGCACCAACCACTCTCTAAGTAAAAAACCTTCCTCTAATATCCTCCTTGAACTTCCCACCCTTTACCTCAAAGCCATGTCCTCTTGTATTGAGCAGTGGTGCCCTGGGGAAGAGGCGCTGGCTGTCCACTCTATCTATTCCTCTTAATATCTTGAATACCTCCATCATGTCTCCTCTCATCCTCCTTCTCTCCAGACAGTAAAGCCCTAGCTCCCTTAATCTCTGATCATAATGCATACTCTCTAAACCAGGCAGCATCCTGGTAAATCTCCTCTGTACCCTTTCCAATGCTTCCACATCCTCCTATAGTGAGGTGACCAGAACTGGACACAGTACTCCAAGTGTGTCCTAACCAGAGTTTTATAGAGCTGCATCATTACCTCGTGACTCTTAAGCTCTATCCCTCGACTTATGAAAGCTAACACTCCATAAGCTTTAACCAAGCAGTCTTCTGTTCACACTGCAAGTACACCAACACTTTTAATTTCCTCACTAATATTTGATGTAGCATCTTAACAAGTGCCTCTTGGATATATCAAACCTACAAATTCCCTCTTCCTGCCCCTCACCCACCACATGACATTCTTCAAATAAGATCAAGTATGTTTTCCTTTACAAAATCATGTCAATTTTCCTGATTAGCTTGAACTTTTTCTGACCTGGTACAATGTCTTGATTAATAGCTAATTTGTCTGTAACAATACACTCAGTAGCTACTTTATTACGAGGAGTGATTGATAAGTTTGTGGCCTAAGGTCGAAGGAGTCAATTTTAGAAAACCTAGCACATTTACCTTTCAACATAGTCCCCACCTACATTTACACACTTAGTCCAGCGGTCGTGGAGCATACGGATCTTGGACCTCCAGAAAGTATCCACAGATGGGAGATTGATAGGTTCGTGGCCTAAGGTAGAAGGAGATGAGTTAAACAGCTCTCGTTACATGCACATGCAGGTCATCTCTTTGACTGATTATGCAGGAGGTTTGAAGTTAATAACTCATCAGTTAATAATTCATCAGAGGTGATTGATAAGTTTGTGGCCTATGGTAGAAGGAGATGAGTTTATTAACTTCAAACTTCCTGTATAATCAGTCAAAGAGCTGACCTGCATGTGCATGTAACAAGAGCTGTATAACTCATCTCCTTCTACCTTAGGCCACGAACCTATCAATCACCCATCTGTGGATACTTTCTGGAGGTCCAAGGTCCATATGTTCCACGACCGCTGGATTAAGTGTGTAAATGCAGGAGGGGACTATGTCGAAAAATAAATGTGCTACGTTTTCTAAAATTGACTCCTTCTGCCTTAGGCCATGAACTTATCAATCACCCCTTGTAAGTACCTCCTGTATATTCATGGTCTCCTGCTGCTGTAACTCATCCACTTCAAGGTTCAATGTGTTGTGCGTTCTGCATGCCACTGTTGTTACGCATGTTTATTTGAGTTACTGTCACTGACCTGCCTGCCTGAACAGTCTGGCCATTCTGCCCTGGCATCTCTGATAACAAAGCCTTCTTAACTCACAGAACCGCTGCTCTCTAGGTGCTTTTTTGTCTTTTTGCACCATTCTCTGTAAACTCTAAACTGTTGGGCGTGTAAACCCCAGATCAGCGGTTTCTGAGATACTCAAACCACTCCATCTGGCACCAACAAACATTCCATGGTCAAAATCACTTAGATCCCTTTTCTCCCCTATTCTGATGTTTGGTCTGAACAACATCTAAACTTCTTGCCCATGACTGCATAGTTTTATGCACTGAGTTGCTACCACATGATTGACTGATTAGATATTTGCATTACAAGTAGTGTATAGGTGTAGCTAATAAAGTGGCCACTAAGTGTAAGTTTCAACTCATAAAGACGTGGACAGCAGGATATTGAAAAATGAGTCCTGGCCCAAAATATCAACTGTTTATTTGTCTCCCGAGATGCTGTCTGTCTTGCTGAGTTCCTCCAGCATTTTGTGTGGTTTGCTGTGGAAAACAAGTTTGGTTAAGACATTAAGTCTGCAAATGTATTTAATTATTCACATTAGTATGCAGTCTAGCGTAATGCAATTCCCTCTCATGAATTAAAAATGTCTCAAAAAATAAGAAAGAGGACAAAATATTTGGAGACGCTATTTACAGGGATTAAAAATTCAGCATTTTTGGATGCCTTTTTTGTGTATAGACATTCACTCTGCAGACCCTGAGGGTGAACTTCTACCACAGATGTCTCTCCTGCACAGACTGCAGATCCTGCAGCTATTCAATGTGGTCAGTAATTCTTGGAATGCTTCCCAGGATCATTGCTTGGCAGACTTCTCACATTTTGGATTTGGGCATATGTGGCACCATTTCCAAATTTGCACTCGACATAGAGCATGGAGCTGCAGTGAACTATGACAGTGACAGATTTCAAGAAGATATAGACTGGATAAGAATGAGAATCATTGATAAGTCTCTATATAGTTCTATTAGTCAGAATTACAACTGACTGATAGGGTCATACAGCATAGAAACAGACGCTTTGGCCCATCTAGTCCACACTGAGCTGTATTCTGCCTAGTCCCATTCACCCACACCTGGACCATAGCCCTTCATACCCCTCCCATCCATGTACTTATCCACTTTGCAGTCAACACCCCATCCACTACTTCTGCTAGCAACTCATTCCACACTTGCACCACCTCCTAAGTAAAGAAGTTCCCCTTCAGGTTTCCCTTACATATTTAACCTTTCACCCTTAACTTATGACCTCTAATTCCAGTTGCATCCAATAGAAAAAGCCTGGTTGCATCAACCTTATCCAATTAACATTTAACTTGTATGTATTTTTCTTATTGTAATTTATAGTGTATTTTTTGTATTGTACTGTACTGCTGCCTTAAAACCACAAATTTCATGACATATGTCAGTGACAATAAACCTGATTCTGATTTAGATTCTGTACTCTTCATAATTTTGTGTACATCTCATTCTCCTACATTCCAGGGAATAAATTCCTAATCTATTCAACCTTTCCCTAGTTGTGATGCTTACGGAGTATTAGAGATGCAAGAGGACACTTAAGAAAGAAATCGGGAGGGCTAAAAGAACACATGAAGTTGCTCTGGCAGACAAGGTGATGGAGAATCCTAAGGGATTCTACAGATATATTAAGAGCAAAGGATTGCAAGGGACAAAATTAGTCCTTTGGAAGATCAGAATGGTAATCCACGTGTGGATCCAAAACAAATTGGGCAGATCTTAAGTAAATTTTTACATCTGTATTTATGGACCCTATATAATTACAGAGGAGGAGGTATTTGCTGTGCTGAGGCAAATCAGGGTGGATAAATTCCCAGGGGCTGACAAGGTGTACCTATGGGAGGCAAGTGGAGAAATTGCTGGGGTCCTAACAGAGATAATTAGCTCATCCTTAGCAAGAGGTACCAGAGGATTGGGGGATAGTCAATGTTGTTCCACTGTTTAAAAAAAGGCTCTAAACATAAATCAGGAAATTATAGGCCAGTGAGAGTGACCAGTTGTGGGAAAGTTATTGGAAGGTACTCTAAGGGATTGGATATAAAAGTATATGATAGACAAAGACTGATTAAGGATTATCAGTATGGCTTCTGTGTAGTAGGTCCTGTCTAACCAATCTTATAGTTTTTTTGAGGAACTTAACAAGTAAGTGAATGAAGGCAACGCAGTGGATGTTGTCTACGTGGACTTCAGTAAGGCATTTGACAAGGTTCCGCATGGGGAGGCTGGTCAAGAAGGTTCAGTGACTTGGCATTCAAGATGAGGTAGTAAATTGGATTAGACATTGGCTTTGTGGGAAAATTCAGAAAGTGGTTGTAGATGATTGCCTCTCTGACTGGAGGCCTATGACTAGTAGTATGATGCAGAGATCGGTGCTGGGTTTATTGTTGTTTGTCACCTATATCAATGATCTGGATGATAATGTGGTTAACTGGATCAGCAAATTGGTGGATGATATCAAGATTGGGGGTGTCATTGAGGACAGTGAGGAAAGCTATCACACCTTGCAGAGGGAAAAATGGCTGAAAAATGGCAGAAATAATTTAATGCAGACAAGTGCAAGGTTTTCCATTTTGGTAGGATGAACCAGGGTAGGTCTTACAAAGTGAACTGTAGGGCACTGAGGAGTGTGGTAAAACAAAGGGATCTGGGATTACAGGTCCATAATTAATTGAAAGTGGCATTGCATGTTGTTAGGACATAAAGTAAGCTTTTGGCACATTGGCCTTCATGAGTCAATGCATTGAGTACAGGAGATGGGATGTTATGTTGAAGTTGTATAAGATGTTGGTGAGGCCGAATTTGGATTGTGTTGTGTGCAGTTTTCGTCACCTACCTGCAGGAAAGACGTAACCAAGGTTGAAAATGTACAGGTAAAATTTACCAGGATGTTGCAGGGTCTGGATGACCTGAGTTATAAGTAAAGATTGAATAGTAAGACTGTATTCCTTAGAACATAGAGATTGAAAGGCAATTTGATAGAGTATACAAAATTATGAGGTGCATAGATAGGGTAAATGCAAGGAGGCTTTTTCAGCTGAGATTGGATGGGACAACAATCAGAGGTCATGGGTTAAGGGTAAAAGGTGAGAAGTTTAAAGCGAACATGAGGGGAAACCAGGCATATAGAGGAGGGTAGTGCAGTGGATGTGATCTACATGGATTTTAGTAGGTTTGGTGGCAGGGTGGAGATATGTCTCTACCAAAGGAGTTGTAAGGCACTAATTCCCTCTGCTAGCCCACAGGACACCATTGGACAAAGTGTAGTACCTGCATAGTGCACCCCACCCCCCCCGCAACCTGATCAGGGTTATGTGAAGCCAAGGGAGCAGGTGGTGGATGGTCGTACGAGCAGCTGGCGCAGATCACAAGTCCTGGTTATGTGACCACTGACGCCAGGCAGACAATCTCTGAAGAGTATTGATAATGGCTGGGATCACCCATCTTATAAAGACACTGCCCTGAAGAAGGCAATTGCAAACCACTTCCGTAGAAAAATTTGCAAAGAACAATCAGAGTCACCATGATTACCCATAAGACACGACACATAATGATGATGATGATAAGTTGCATAAAACAAATATTCCTGTGAAGTATAAAAACACAACATGACAAATGGTTCATCTATGTCGAGAAGTTAGAGAAAACAAGAAGAAAGAGGCTGTTAAACACACTCTGTGGCCACTTTATGAGGTACTTACCTTTATGGTCTGCTCCTGTAGCCCATCCACTTCAAGGTTTGATGTGTTATGTTTAGAGATGCTCTTCTGCACACCATTGTTGTAACGTGTGGTTATTTGTGTTATTGTCGCCCTTCTGTCAACTCGAACCAGTCTGGCCATTCTCCTTTGATCTCTCTCATTAACAAAGCTTTTTTGCCCAAAGGACTGCCGCTCACTGATATCTTTTTGTGTTTTGCACTATTCTCTGTTGTATGTGAAAATCCCAAGAGAACAGCAGTTTCTGAGATTCTCAAAGCAACCTGTCTTGCACCAACAATCACTTCACAGTCAAAGTCACGTAGATCATAGTTCTTCCCTAGTCTGATGTTTGGTCTGAACAACAACTGAACCTCTTGACCATGTCTGCATGCTTTTATGGATTGACTTGCTGCCATGTGATTGGCTGATTAGATATTTGCATTCACAAACAGGTGTACCTAATAAAGTGGCCTCTAAGTGTATATTAATAACATAGTAGGAATGTAGGTGGCCCATGTGTTGTTCGTAGTAAGGAGGATCATAAGTAGGCTACAGGATAGTTTTGAACATTTGGTAAGAGAGACAAAGTCATGGTAGATGGAATTTAATCCTGATAAGTGTGAGATGATGCTTGTTGAGAGGACTAATTAATAGTTGAGATTCTCGCACAAACTTACCCAAGAAGTGTCTCAGACAATGTACGTACATAACCAGAGCACATTGCACTGGGTTTACCCAATGAGGTCACACACCTTGCCACAGTCTTCCTTTCTCTATATATATCCCCTCCCTTACCCCCCTTCCCCTACCCCTACTGCTCTCAGATTGTGGTGGACATATATTGGATCTTTGGCCTTTGTTTGTGACTTTCTTCAATATTAGCACATCACTCAGGCAGGAATGAAAGTGAGTATGAACAAAATTGCACCGTCTAAACAGAAATCTGTTTGGCCAAACAAATTGTGTTGCCATTGTGGCAGGGGCTCACATACACCAGACCAATGCAGGTTCAAATGCAAAATTGCAGAAAATACAACAAAGTAAGACACATACAAAGAGCATGTTGGGCAGTCAAAAATAAATGGACTGCACAGGGAAGAGAAGAAGATAAAAAGTCAAGTGGCAGTTTCAAAAAGAGAATTAATCTGCATGTTATTGATGAAAAATCTCATAATGTAGAGAGTGACAGAGGACTGAGTAACTTTGAGATTTACAAGTGAAAAAGAACACCAGAAGTGAACAGTAAATTAATTAATATGGAATCTGACACTGGCTCAGCTGTTTCAGTCATTCCATAAAATAAATTTGAATGGCATTTCAAAAATACTGAATTGAAACTTGCAGATATCCAACTTAGAACTTGTACTGGAGAAAAGATAACTCCTGTAGGAATGACATTTGTAACAGTGAAATACAACAAACAATAAGCCACATTGGGATTTTTTTGGGGTAAAAACAGGAGGGACCGTGTTGTGGGAACATTAGTGACTGAGGCAACTACACTTGATTGGAGATCCATCCACCATTTGCATGCCGCATTCCCTGCAATGGAGTCAACTGAAAGCTAATTAAGAAAGGGACTGAATGAGGCTAAGGCCACAGCAGTGTTCAAGGATGGCAATGGAAAACACAAACGTTTCAAGGGTAAAATAATGTTAAATGAAAATGCCATATACAAGTTTTACAAAGCCTGTCCTGTTCCATATACCATCTCTGATAAATTAGCCAGTGAGCTAGATTGCATGGAGGCTGAAGGAATTCTTTCCAAGGTTGAGTGGAGCCCATGGGCAACACCAGTGGTCCCAGTGGTCCAGAAGAATGGGTCTGTCAAAATCTGTGGTGATTTAAAGGACACTATCAACCCAGTACTGAAAGCAGATCAATAGAGAATATCTTTGTAAACATTTCTGGAGGAAAATATTTCAACAAAGTGGACTTAACTGAAGCCTACCTACAGATGGAGATAGAAGAAAAGTCCAAAGTGTTTCTCACCATAAACACTCACGACAGCTTTATCACTATAATAGTTTTTTTTTGGAGTAGCATAAGCATTTGCAAATGGTGGAAAGCTATGTGCCTGTTGCTGCAAGGCTGCTCAGGCACTCAGTATTATCTGGATGACATCATTGTTACCAGCAAGGATGACAAGGAACATCTCCAAAATCTTAAGACAGTGTTAAAAAGACGATAAGTTTATTGGCTCAGAGCACTACACAACTCATGTGAATTCTTTAAAACAAGCATCACTAACTGTGGTCACACTATTGACTCACAAGAATTACACAAGTGTGCTCAGAATATTCAAGCAGTGGTGGATGCCCCAAGGCCAAAGGGCATGCTACAGTTCAGATTCAGATTAAGTTTATTGTCATTTAGAAACCACAAATGCAATGCAGTTAAAAAATGAGACAACGTTCCTCCAGAATGATATCACAAAAGCATATGACAAAACAGACTACACCAGAAAATCCACATAACGTTTAGCAATCCCCAATCCAGAGTCCGGAGAGGCTGCTGCGTATTAATATTGCGCTACCATCTAGCGCGTTCCCCGGAAAGGAGCTCCCCAGACAAAACAAGACCAAAAACTAAAGCTACAAAACCTGCACAAAACCACATAGTTACAAAATATAGTTACAACAGTGCAAACAATTGCATAATTGATAAAAAAAAAACAGACCATGGACACGGTAAAAATAGTCCAAAGATGTTAAAGGACTATAAGTTCAAAAGAAATCACCACACAGTTTCCACAAGTCCCCAGGATCCTGACAGACTTGCCATTCCATGCCGGCGGCAAAAGGGAATACCCCCACTATGGACTTCCACGGCGCCGCCCGACTCAGCCTCGCAGACGCAGCACACACCGAAAACGACCTGTCCGCAGCGGACTCCGAGTCCGTTGAATCTCCGAGCCTCCGACCATCCCCTCCGGTACAGTTTTTCCAAGCACCATCCTCTGCCGAGCGTGTTAAGACGGCCCGCCAACGGCCATCGGTAACGCGACCCCGAGGACTGGGGGCCTGTACTTCCCGGCAGAGTCCCGGACCTCACAACAGCAGCAGCAACGAAGAAGGTCTTCCTGGAGATTTCCCGATGTTCCTCCGTGCTCCCACGTCGGTTTACAATCGATTATGATTGCGCACGGCACCCCACTTCACAAATAACAGATAATCAGTTCCGGAGTGGCCGCTGCAAGTTGCGTCGCGCTGCCCTGTTGGAAAATTGTTGTGATTCTTTTTAGGATGTGTCAATTACTATGATGGGTTCCTGCCAAACCTGGCTACTGTGCTCCACCCCTGTGCTACTGCACTCATTACCACAGATCGGGAAGAATTGGTAATGGACAAAACAGTGTGAGGTGGCTTTCCAAAAGTTAAAGGAAATGGTGACATCAGACACTGTACTCACACATTATGATCTACCTTGTCCAGTGAAGCTTGCCAGTAACCCCTCGCTTTACGGTATAGGTACCGTCCCTACCATTGCCAAGAAAAATTATGAACAGATTAACAGAGAAGCCTTGAGTTTGGTTGATGTAAAACATATGGGAGAGAGTTTACCCTCATTACTGACCATCAAGCGCTGGTGCTCATTTTTAATCCGCTGAAGGGTTTGACACTAACAGCAGCAGCACAAATACAGAGATGGGCTCTGTTTCTTGGAGGACACAACTACAAGGTCGAACTCAAGAGGATAACTAATCATGAAAACGCTGATGGATTGTCCTGTTTACTCTTCGAAACGGAAATAGGTGAAAATTTTTAAAAAGATGTTCCTTTTGACGTATTCTTCCTAATACAAACTGGAAGTCTTCCTATCATGGCAGGAATGATCCGATGAAAGGATCCCCCACTGCCTCCAGCTTCCCAAAGTGGCTGGGATGTACAGCAGGAATTCCAGTTCCCCCATCTTTACCATGCCAGGATGAACTTGCCCTTGATGGATGTTACCTTATGTGAGGACTGAGAGTTGTACCATCCAAGCTTATAGCTGAAGTATTGGAAGAGTTACATGTCGGTCATCTGAGCATGGTTAAAATGAAAGTATTGGCTCAAAGCTTTGACTGGTGGCCTGGGATAGATCGGCAGATCAAGCAGCTTGCCATATACCACTTGGGGTTCCAACACATCCAGAGGTGCCAAGAACAGTGCCTCTTCATCCCTGGGAACAGCTTAACTGTCTTGGCAAAGGATTCATGTGGATTTTGCCAGACCATTCACGGGCACAAATATCTTGGTAGTAGTGGATGCAGCTACAAATTGGCCAGAAGTGTTCCCGATAGCCTTCACTACTTCATTGAAAACAGGTGATCTAATTTTCTACATCAACAAATTGGTTGACTTCGTAAGGTAATATAGTATATTGCAACTGAGTAAAGTTAATATAGTAATTACAAAGAGGATGAATACTTTTTAGTCTCACAATTTTGGTTTTAATTTTTATTAAATTATTGACAGGTTTTGGAATTTTTCTGTTGATTTGGCATGATGCACAATTTGTACATCAGCTCAAAATCCTACTTCAATATATTTTAAATTTAGAAAACGAGATAGTAAAGTGTGAAAATAGTTGTGGTGGCTGAATATTTTTTCAAGGCACTATAAAAGTATGTGAATGACGTACGTCATTATGCCACCAGGTCATATGTGTGAACCTCACTAATGTAAAACTAAGTAGAGCTATTTCCCAGATCCTGTGTTTTTCTTTTGGTTAGTTTTTGGAGTTACAAAACATATCATTGGGGAAGCTATTGTTCCGCAACTTTTTCTGATCTGGTGCATTGGAGAACCCAAAACAGGCCATGATGCAACCAGTCAGAACACTCTCCATGATACATCTGAAGTAAATAACTGGAGTTGTTGGTTATATACAACATCTCAAACTACTCATTGAGCATGGCTTCTTCATGGTGGCATCAATAAGTTAAGCTCAGAATAGATCCCCTACAAAGGGATCTCTCGTCTCTTTGTGTTTCTACAAAGGGGTTTCCTGATAAGTGGTCTCGGCCCAAAACATCGACAGCTTATTCCTCTCTGTAGATGCTGCCTGACCTGCTGAGTTCCTCCAGCATTTTGCTTGTGTTGCTCTGGATTTCCAGCATTCACAGAATCTCTTGTATTTCTCATTTTTTCCAGTTATTATTTCTGCTCTGACTGCCCGTGAGAGATAAATGAGCAACATATCCAAAACTTGTGATGTGTCTGTCATGCATAAAGGTATGAGATGAGTAACTGGAGGAGAAAATGATGACTGAGCAGGAAAATGGGACTGAGCAGGACAATACACAATGGGCCAGGAGCCTGCCCATTCCGTGCAGCTGATCCTGGAAGAGAATCAGATTTAGAATCAGGTCTGATATCATTGGCATTTGTCGTGAAATTTGTTGTCTTTGGGGCAGCAGTACAATGCAATACATTGCAGCGGTGTGCTACAAACAGCGCTAAAATTACGACACGGAGTCGGTAACTGCAGTCGAAGGAAAAACTTTATTCGAAAACTTCAGCCTCACTTTTAAGCCTCTGTCAACCGGCCCCCCATGGCGAAGAGGCTCCAAAGCTCTGTGCTCGCAAACCCCCGTAGGCTATCTAATTGTGAGTCGGTTCGCATACGCTAGGAAATGAGCCGCCACATAACCCCCCCCCAGAACCGGCGATACACCCCCCAATGTCCACAGCCTGGGCCAGAACCTGCTTGGGAGGTCGGCCTCTGCGCCGAGGCGCCGGAAACTCGGCCGGTTGCGCCAGGTCCACATGGGCCGGCTTGAGGCGGTCCACCGTGAAAACCTCCTCCTTCCCCCCAACGTCCAGCACGAACGTGGACCCGTTGTTCCGGAGCACCGTAAACGGCCCCTCGTATGGCCGCTGCAGCGGTGGCCGATGCCCGCCCCTTCGTACAAACACAAACTTACAGTTCCGTAGGTCTTTGGGTACGCAGGTCGGGTGCCGCCCATGCTGTGAAGTGGGTATGGGGGCCAGGTTACCGAGCTTCTCGCGAAGTCTGCCCAGGACTGCAGCGGGTTCTTCCTCTTGCCCCCTCGGGGCTGGTAGGAACTCCCCGGGGACGGCCAGGGGCGCGCCGTATACCAACTCGGCCGACGAGGCGTGCAGGTCGTCCTTGGGCGCTGTGCGGATGCCGAGAAGGACCCAGGGAAGCTCGTCCGCCCAGTTGGCTCCTCGCAGGCGGGCCATGAGGGCCGACTTCAGGTGACGGTGGAAACGCTCCACTAGCCCGTTCGACTGTGGGTGGTAGGCAGTGGTGTGGTGCAGCTGAGTCCCCAAAAGGCTGGCCATAGCTGACCACAGGCTGGAGGTGAACTGGGCGCCTCTGTCGGAGGTAATGTGGGCTGGTACACCAAAGCGGGATATCCAGGTGGCGAGCAGGGCTCGGGCGCAAGATTCGGAGGTGGTGTCGGTGAGCGGGACCGCCTCTGGCCATCTTGTGAACCGGTCCACGATAGTCAGGAGGTGCCGCGCTCCGCGCGACACTGGCAGGGGGCCCACGATATCCACATGAATGTGGTCGAAACGCCGGTGGGCGGGATGGAACTGCTGCGGTGGGGCTTTGGTGTGCCGCTGAACCTTGGCCGTCTGGCAGTGCATGCACGTCCTGGCCCATTCACTGACCTGTTTGCGGAGTCCGTGCCAAACGAACCTGCTGGAAACCATCCGGACAGTTGTCCGGATGGAGGGATGCGCCAAGTTATGAATGGAGTCGAAAACACGTCGCCGCCAGGCTGCGGGGACGACCGGACGGGGCTGGTTGGTGGCGACGTCACAGAGTAGGGTCCTCTCACCTGGGCCCACGGGGAAGTCCTGGAGCTGCAAACCAGAGACTGCAGTCCTGTAACTCGGAATCTCCTCATCTACCTGCTGTGCCTCTGCCAGTGCCTCAAAGTCTACCCCTTGGGAAAGGGCATGAACGGTAGGGCGAGAGAGCGCATCCGCCACGACATTGTCCTTACCCGAGACGTGCCGGACATCCGTTGTGTATTCAGAGATGTAGGACAGGTGGCGTTGCTGGCGGGATGACCAGGGGTCGGATGCTTTCGTAAACGCAAAGGTAAGCGGTTTGTGGTCCGTGAACGCGGTGAAGGGCCGACCTTCTAGGAAGTACCTGAAATGCCGGATTGCCAGGTAGAGCGCCAACAGTTCCCGGTCAAAAGCACTGTACTTGAGCTCGGGTGGCCGCAGGTGTTTGCTGAAAAACGCCAGGGGTTGCCAGCGACCTGCGATGAGCTGCTCCAGCACCCCACCGACTGCCGTGTTTGATGCGTCCACTGTGAGGGCGGTAGGGGTGTCCATTCTGGGATGTACTAGCATTGCGGCGTCAGCCAAAGCTTCCGTCGTTTGAACGAAAGCGGCGGCGGACTCCTCGTCCCAGGTAATGTCCTTGCTCGGACCCGACATCAGGGCGAACAGGGGGCGCATGATCCGGGCAGCTGAAGGGAGGAAGCGGCGGTAGAAATTGACCATACCTACGAATTCCTGAAGGCCTTTGACCGTGGTGGGTCGGGGGAAGTGGCGGACCGCATCTACCTTAGCGGGCAGAGGGGTTGCCCCGTCTTTAGTAATCCTGTGGCCCAGGAAGTCAACGGTATCAAGTCCGAACTGGCATTTGGCAGGGTTAATTGTAAGACCGTACTCACTCAGTCGGGCGCAGAGTTGACGGAGGTGGGACAGATGCTCCTGACGACTGCCGCTGGCTATGAGGATGTCATCCAAATAGATGAACGCGAAGTCCAGGTCCCGTCCCACCGCGTCCATTAACCGCTGGAACGTCTGTGCGGCATTCTTCAGGCCGAACGGCATGCGGAGGAACTCGAAGAGGCCAAACGGGGTGATGAGAGCCGTCTTGGGGACGTCGTCAGGATGCATCGGGATTTGATGGTACCCTCGGACAAGGTCGACCTTGGAGAAGATCCGGGCGCCGTGCAGGTTTGCCGCAAAGTCCTGAATGTGCGGCACAGGGTAGCGGTCCGGTGTGGTAGCCTCGTTCAGCCTGCGGTAGTCGCCGCACGGTCTCCAGCCCCCCGTCGCTTTGGGCACCATGTGCAGGGGGGAAGCCCAGGGGCTGTCGGACCGCCGGATGATCCCCAATTCCTCCATTCTCTGGAACTCCTCCTTCGCCAGTCGGAGCTTGTCCGGGGGAAGCCGCCGAGCACGGGCATGGAGGGGTGGTCCCTGTGTCGGGATGTGGTGCTGTACGCCGTGCCTGGGCATGGCTGCTGTGAACTGCGGTGCCAGAACCGATGGGAACTCCGCCAGGACCCTGGTGAAGTCGTTGTCGGACAGCGTGATGGAGCCGAGGTGAGGGGCTGGCAACTGGGCCGCGCCCAGGGAGAACGTCTGAAAGGTCTCGGCGTGTACCAGTCTCTTCCTGGGCAGGTCAACCAGCAGGCTGTGAGCTCGCAAAAAATCCGCACCCAGAAGCGGTTGGGCTACGGCGGCCAGTGTGAAGTCCCACGTGAACTGGCTGGGGCCGAACTGTAGCTGCACCTGACGGGTGCCATAGGTCCTTACTGTGCTGCCATTCACGGCCCTCAGGGGGGGACCCGGTGCCCTGCTGCGGGTGTCGTAACTTGTCGGAGGTAAAACGCTGACCTCAGCCCCAGTATCGACCAAAAAGCGGCGTCCCGACCTGCTATCCCACACATACAGGAGGCTATCCCGATGGCCAGCCGCCGTAGCCATCAGCGGCGGCTGGCCCTGGCGTTTCCCGGGAACTTGCAGGGCGGGCGGCAACGGCGGGCTTCTGCGCCCCACCGCTGGTGGTAGAAGCACCAGTGGTCATTGGGCCGGGGGTTAGTGGGCTCTGCGGCCGGGCCTGGACTGGTTTGCTGCCGGGAGCGTGGCTGGGAGATCTGTGCGATGGACGCCCCGCTCACCTTTTTGGCGTTCCACAGCAAGTCCGCCCGGGCTGCCACCTTCCGGGGGTCACTGAAATCCGCATCGGACAGCAGCAGGCGTATGTCCTCGGGCAGCTGCTCCAGGAATGCCTGCTCAAACATGAGGCAGGGTGTGTGTCCGTCGGTGAGAGACAACATCTCATTCATTAAAGCCGATGGAGGTCTGTCGCCCAAGCCATCCAGGTGCAGTAAACGGGCAGCCCGCTCGCACCGTGAGAGTCCGAAAGTCCTGAGGAGCAGGGCTTTGAATTCCGTGTACTTGCCGTCTGCCGGGGGCGACTGTACGAACTCCGCGACCTGGGCCGCTGTGTCCTGGTCGAGGGAGCTCACCACGTAGTAGTAGCGGGTGTCTTCTGAGGTGATCCGGCGAACGTGGAATTGGGCTTCGGCTTGCTGGAACCATAGGTCCGGGCGCTGTGTCCAGAAACCCGGCAGTTTCAACGAAACCGCATGAACAGAGGCGGCGTCGGTCATTTCTGGTCCAAAAATCGTTTGGACCGTCGGGGTCACCAATTGTAGCGGTGTGCTACAAACAGCGCTAAAATTACGACACGGAGTCGGTAACTGCAGTCGAAGGAAAAACTTTATTCGAAAACTTCAGCCTCACTTTTAAACCTCTGTCAACCGGCCCCCCATGGCGAAGAGGCTCCAAAGCTCTGTGCTCGCAAACCCCCGTAGGCTATCTAATTGTGAGTCGGTTCGCATACGCTAGGAAATGAGCCGCCACAACATAATAACAGAGGAAAAATTGTGAATTATAGTAAGTATGTATATATATTAAATAGTTGAATTAAATAAGTAATTAAATAAGTCAACAGCTTTCTGCAGCTTATTTTGATCCTGTGGATTAGCACTCCTCCCTTCCATACCAGGCGGTGATGTAGGCAATTGGAATGCTCTCCACGGTACATCTGTAGAAATCTGCGAGATTTATTGGCTCAAGTCCAGAGTTTGAGGCCTGGTGCTTGGGGTCCTTCAGTAGTCAAAATTGGCGAGTCCTGGGGTGGGTACAGAAGATCGAAGCCTGAAGGTCAATTGAAGTTTGGAAGATGAGCCCTGGCGGCCAAAGCCTTGGATATGCGAATCCATTAGCAAAGTTAAAGGTCCAGTGTCTGGGAGTCTATTGGTGGCTGGAGGTCCAGAGATGGGCTGTCCTGGAGTTAGAGGATTGTCTGTGTGTATGCACGGCTACGTGGGTGAGAGGGAGGTGAGAGATTTGCTTTGCTGTTGTTCTGTGTGATGAAAACTACAATTATTACTAAGCAATGCAGTGGTTTAATTATTGAAATACATATATTTCTTAAGTTTTATATGCATAGAAAGGTAAAATATATACTATATACTAAGAAAAACATTTGACTAACTGACGCTAAATAAGACCAGATGTACCTGTTCCGACTTCAATTCTGACTTAAAGATGGACTCGGGAATGGAACTCATTCATAACCCAGGGACTGCCTGTACTTTAAAATAATCTCTAGATTACTTATAATACCTAATACAATGTGAATCCTATGTAAATAGTTGCTACACTGTATTGTTTAGGGAGTAACGACAAGAAATAATAGTCTGTACATGCTCAAACTATGAGTGCTGGAGAGAGAACTTCTGGGTTTTCCCGATCTGCTGTTGGTTGAAATCGCACATGCGGAATCCGCAGATAAGGAGGGCCAACTGTACTTCTTTCAAATTTCTCGAACTTCTATGTTCCAAGGTCTCTAATGCAAGATTCTGAAGTAACACTGCTTCAGTTTTCAGGGAAGGGATCTCTCAAAGACCTCAGCAAACAAGCTTTTGACAAAGTATCTGCCAACTAACATTTGTTAGGCTTACCACTCCAATTATTAACAGCACTTGGAGGATAGAGGGACCGTAAGGTGACATACACATACTGTAATAAATTTATTTTAAACATCAGAAGTATTGACTGAAGGAAAATTAACAAACTGGGCTGCTATCCTAAAGGGAGAATGTATGACAGAGTCATTTGATACAGTTGTCGAAGGTGGTATTAGTAGAAAGACAGTCAAAGCAAGTTTTGGATTCTCTCTCATCCTCACATTGAAGGCAACTTTCATTGGCGTCTACATTACTCTTATTGTACACATCAGGTAGATTTAGAATAGATTTAGCAGCTCAAAATTGGGGTGGCACAGTGGTTAGAACAACGCTTTACAGTACCAGTGAATGCGTTAAACTCCTGTCATTCTCCCTGTGACTGTGCAGATTTCCTCCAGGAGCTCCGGTTTCCTCCCAAGTTCCAAAGACGTACTGGTTGTTAGGTTAATTGGTCGTTGTAAATTGTCCTGTGCTTAGGGTGGGGTGAAATCTGGAGTTGCTAGGCAGCACAGCTCGAAGGGCTGGAAGGGCCTACTCTGTGCTGTATCTCAGTCAATCAATAAATAAGTAATTCAACCAACCAGATATTCCAGGACAACATGGAACATCAGATCCCAAAATGTTTTGCCATTACCATCGAGCCAAGGATTTCCATTAAAAAAACCCAAACTGCTGGAGGAACTAATGCGTCTGGCAGCATCTGCGAAGGCAGAAGGATGGTTGAGTCGCCACATCACAGTGGCTAGGAGGGTGGGCTCGAGGGCCCAGTGACCAACCACCTCTCCCATTTTATAGAACAGAACAGTACAGCACAGATGTGCCAACATTTTAACCTAATCCACGATAAATCTAACCCTTCCCTCCCACATAGCCCTCCGTTTTTCATTCATCCATATGGCCAAGAGTCACTTAAATGCCCCTACTTACCTGCCTCTACCATCACCCACAACAGTTGCGTTCCATGCACTTAACTCTCTAGAGTAAAAAAAAATCTACCTCTGATATTTCCCCTATACTTCCCTCTATTCAATTAAAGTTATGTCTTCTTGTTATTGTTACCCTGGGAGAAAGATTGTGGCTGTTCACTATCTATGCCTCTTTATCATCTTATGCATGTCCTCCCATCCTCCTTTGCTCCACTGAGAAAAGCTCTAACATACTTAACCTATTCTCTTAAAATATGCTCTTTAATCCAAGTAGCATCCTGGTGAATCTCATCTCACCCTCTCTAAAGCTTCCGTATCTGACCACAACACAGTACTCCCAAATGTGATCTATCTAGAAATTTAAAGGCTGCAAAATAACCTCAAGGCTTTTGAACTCAATCTCTGACCAACGAAGGAACTATGAGGCAGGGTTGCAGTTTTTTTAAGTAAACTTTTTGATGTGTTACAGCATTAATAGCAAGAGAGGGAGGAGGAGCTTAGGAGGATTAATGATGCCTAACAGCTCTATTTCCATTTTTTCTCTTTCAGAGTTCTTTTGAAGACGCTGATCTGGAGTTACACGCCGACTACAGTTCTTTGCGGGACTGGGACCTGTTCTCGGGTTTCACGACTGGCCGTTATTCGGCACGCCAAGGGCTCGGCCTAAGAGCCTAGCTCGCCTCCGGAGGGTCAAGATTTCATGGCTCTGGGGACGGGCAAATCGAAGGTCGGTGTCCGGACAGGAGGTCGGTTTGTCATGGCAGATGAAAGATCTAAGGCTGCGCGCCCAGAGACCCGAGATCTTTGGGCACAGAGCTCGGAAAAAGTGGCGCAAAGGACTTTTAACACTGTAAACCAGTGAGTTGTTTGTTATGTCTCCCGTCTCACTGTGAAACGGAGACACCTTATTTCAGGATGTTCCCCCAGCTTGTTTGTACGTGTTGATTTCAGGATGTGTATTGTATACATTTCTCTGACATTAAATGTACCTTTGAAACCTTTGAATTCCAGTAAACTGTAAAAAAAAAATTAGATTATGTTTGGACAAGGAACAAAGAATCAAGAGCTTCTGCAGATGCTGGAAATCCAGAGCAACAAACACAACTCGGAATTGTCAGCAGGTGAGACGACATCTATGCAGGGAAATAAACACGCAAAGTTTTGGGCCTAAACCCTTTTTCAGGGCTGGGGGAGGGTTGCAGGGGAAGGAGTACCAGCTGGCAGATGACAGGTGAAGCCAGGTGAGGGCCCAAGTGGACGGTTTGGGGGAAAGAGGGATGAAGTAAGAAGCAAGGGGGGTGATAGGTGAGATCCAATGAGGGGGAAGGTGGGTAGGAGAATGAAGTGAGAGGCTGGGAGGATACAGCATTGCTAAGTTATACCCAGCTCAGATCCTCCAGTCACGGGGGATGAGGTATCACAGAGATCAGATCCAAAGACAGAGTCAAGTTACCAGTGCAAGAGGGGAGGTATTAAAATTCCAGTAATTAAGCCCGAGTGTTAGCATCAGTAGCTGTGACCATGTTATTGTAAAACCCCATCCGTTATTACTGACATCTGTTAGGAAATTGTGGTCAAATCCATGGCGATGTGGTTGGTTCCTAACTGACATCTAGGTCAATGAGGAGCAACTAACATTGGACTTGCCAGCAAAGACTAGATCTAACAATCGAATAATGATAAACAAACACTCACAAGCTTGCGAAAGTAGTGGGTGCTAATTGGGAAGTTCGACCCTCATTGATACAGAGCAGACAGACCTCTACAGTACTGTAAAAAGTTATATATAGCAAGGTCCAAGTGTTAATTGTAATGCTCTTAAAGAGACAGTTAGCAATTATTGTGAAAGATTGCCACAGAGAACAGCGAGTATATGTTGATGGTATACAGGGATGGCATACTGTTAATGGCAACAGTGCTGATGCAGAGAGTGACGTTGGGGTGCAAGTCCAAGGCTCCCTGAAAGTGGCTACCCAGGTTGATAGGGTGCTAAAGAAGGCGCATAGCACACTTGCCTTTATTAGTCAGGGCATTCACTTCAAGAGCCGGGAAGTTATATTATAGCCTTAAAACTCCAGCTAGCCCACATCCAGAATATTACATTCAATCCTGGTTGCCCCAGTCTAGGAAGGATGTGACGTTTTTGGAGAAGCTGCAGAAGAGATTCACCAGGATGCTAGGTTAGAGGGCACATGCTATAAGGAGAGGCTGGACAAACTTGGGATTTTTCTCCGCGGCAGTGGAAGCTGAGGGGAGACCTAACAGAAATGTGCAAGATTGTGATTGCGAGGGGCAAAGATAGAGAAGGCACCCGGTATCTTTTCCCCAGGCACTGAAAAATCAAATACTAAAGGGATGCATTTAAGGAGAGAGAGAGGGCAAGTTCAAGGTAATGTATGGGACAGGCTTTTTTTTTAATTATAAAGGCAAAGTGTGGGTGCCTGGAATGCAGCAGTAGGGGTGGTAGTGGAGGCAAGTATGATAGGTGTTTAAGAGGCTCTTAGATAGGCATATGAATGATATCATGTGCAGGCATGGGCAATCAATGAAAATTGTTCTCAGCTTCTTCCTGGGCATAATTTGCTAGTGCCACACTGAAGTAGCAGCCTAGATTACTTGCTCAAATCTTGGGAGCAAACCTTTAACTCAAAACATCTGTGCCTCAATCAGAACTGCTAGTCCCTCTCACACTCTGCGCCTCTCCCCCAGATGGTCTGAAGTGAAATAAACCCTTCCATTATGATGACCAAGTGGTGGAAGCCTGAATAATCTCATTCATTTCCTCAAGAGTTGAATTCAATCCCAATTCATTTGATTAAACTTCATCTTACCTGCTGAGGTATCCGGCTTGCAGGATACAGATGAGACGGAAGCAGGTGGGCCAGGCTTGGTTGCTGCTCAGGGATGGTGTTGGAGCGCACTTCCTGCTGGGGAAACTGTGACAGAGACTTGCACAGTCCCAGAGTGGAGCACATCACCTCTGGTTTCTGCCAGAGACCAAGACACAAAGTAAGCACGGAGCAAACTGCGGCAGAAACTTCTCACAATCTCTTGCTGACCTGCAAAAATACAAGCTGCTGAAAGAAAGCAGGTCAGCAGTATCCGAGGAGGGAGGGGAGGTGGACAGTCAACATTTCAGTTTGAGATCCTTCCCCATGGCCAAATGGTCAGTTTGGGTTCAGTAAGTTTTGAAAACAGTGAACACATGCAGTTAAGTTGACACAACTTTTCTTCCTAACTAGTCTTTCCTCTTGGTCCGTCTCACAAGCTTGCATGGATTTCAGGTGGCCTGAACTGTGTACAAGTGTAATGCCATCCTTTCATAAAGACCCAAGAACTAGGATCAGGAGTAGACCATCTGGCCCATTGAGCCTGCTCTGTCATTAAATAAAATAAGATCACAGCTGACCTGGCTGTGTACTCAGCTCCACTTACTTGCCCTTTCCCCATAATCTTTAGTTCCCCTGTTATGCAAAAATCTGCATCTTAAAAATATATTTCATGAGGTGACCTGTGCAGCTTTTCCCTGGGCAAAGACTCTCAGATTCACTACTCTGTGGGAAAAAGTTTCTCCTCATCTCTGTCCTAAATTTATTCCTCCGAATCGCGAGCCTATGTCTTCTAGTTACTAGTTGAAAAAATTTCTTACCTCTGTCTTAATTATCACTTTCATAATTTTATATGTTTCTATAAAATCCCCTCTCATTCTTCTGAATTCTAGCAACTCATTCTCTCCTCATCCTAATACCCTCACCTCTAGGATGAACCTGGTGAACATCCTCTGCACTATCTCCAAAGCCAGTATATTTTTCCTCAAATACGGAGACCAGAATTGAACGCAACACTCTTCAGCCTCAGGACTCACACTGCCAGGTTCAGGAACAGTTACTACCCCTCAACCATCAGGCTCTTGAACCGAAGGGGATAACATCAATCAACTTCATTTGCTCCATCATTGAAATATTCCCACATCCAATAGACTCACTTTCAAGGTCTGGATATTTCATACGTTCTGGATATTTATTGCTTAATTACTTATTATTATTTTTTCTTTTTTATTTGCACAGTCTTGTCTTTTGCGCACTGGTTGAACGCCAAGTTGGTGTGGTGTTTCATTGATTCTGTTATGGTTATTATGCTATAGATTTATTGAGTATGCCAACAAAGAAATGAATCACAGGGCTGTACATGGTGACATAAATGTACTTCGATTAAAAATTTACTTTGAACTTTAAAAACTTTTCCTTCACAATTTTAGAGATTTTTAATGGTTGTTGTCAAGTCCCATCCAAATTCATTATACAGAATGAGGAACTGCACATGCTGGGAATTGGTACAACACACAAACACTGGAGGAACTCAGCAGGTCAGGCAGCATTTATGAAGTTTTGGGTTGAGTTGCAGTGTTTTGTGCTTTGTTCCAGACGCGTCTCTTACAGCCATTGCTCCTCTCAGCTTGGCTGCACTTCAGTGGACTTCTTGCTTGGGTGACACTGGTTCCAGCTCGGACAGCTGACCAGTTGAATAATGTGAAGAAACTGAAACACAACTTTAAAAAAAAACAGGTGCCCACGATCATGATATTCGCAACACTAGAAAAGCTGAAAGTCTGCAGTGTTTTACTGAAGTAGTATGCTTTAAAGAGTAACATACACAAAATTCTGCAGGAACTCAGCTGGCCAGGCAGCATCCATGGGAAAGAGTACAGTCGCTGTTTCAGGCTGAGACCCTTCATCAGCTCGAAAGGGAGATTTAAACTTTTTCAGGCTTGGCAGCCCTGGAAGAGACTTCGTAGTGTAGTAGTCCAATCACAAATAAGAGAAAATCTGCAGATGCTGGAATCCAATTCAGGCCGAAATGTCAACTGTTTACTCTTTTCCATGCATGCTGCCTGACCTGCTGACTTCATAGAAACATAGAAAGCCTACAGCAGAATATAAGCCCTGTGCCAAACATATCCTTACCTTAGAATTTACCTAGGGTTACTTATAGCCCTTTATTTTTCTAAGCTCCATGTATCTATCCAGGAGTCTTTTAAACAGCCCCATTGTATCCGCCTCCACCACTGTCACCAGCAGCCCATTCCACACACTCACCACTCTCTGCGTGAAAAAGCTTGCCCCGACATCTCTGTACCTACTTCCAAGCACCTTAAAACTATGCCCTCTTGTGCTCGCCATTTCAGCCTTGGGGAAAAAACCTCTGACTATCCACACAATCGATGCCTCTCACCATCTTGTACACCTCTATCAGGTCACCTCTCATCCTCTGTTACTCCAAGGAGAAAAGGCCGAGTTCACTCAACCTATTCTCATAAGGCATGCCCCCAGACCAGGCAACATCCTTGTAAATCTCCTCTGCACCCTTTCTATGGCTTCCACATCCTTCCTATAATGAGGCGACCAGAACTGAGCATAGTACTCCAAGTGGGGTCTGACCAGGGGCCTATATTGCTGCAACATTACCGCTTGGTTCCTAAACTCAATCCCACGGTTGATGAAGGCTAATGCACCATACACAGCTGCTTTGAGCATCATATGGACTCAGACCCCAAGATCCCTCTGATCCTCCACACTGCCAAGAGTCTTACCATTAATACAATTAATACATTGAAATGAGGAAGAATAGTAATTACATTTTATTAATTGTGATCATTACAAAAGTCATTGGAAAAGGAAGCCAGATATGCTCCCAGCATGTTACAAAATGCATGCTTGGAAGTGGCAGCTCATTCCGTACAGTCTGGTATCGCGGGATCCACAGCATCGCGCTTAAGAAAGACCTGATCTGCATTAGGATCAGATCAACATAGATCAATTCCATAGTGTGACTGCACCAGGACCACGTGATCTAAAGACACTCTGACCTTTCTTTCACAGCCACTTTTAAAAACACCAGAATAAAATGCATCAGCCCAGACCCATCAACTCAACCTAAAACGTCCATCGTTAATTCACAGATGCTGCCCGAATCGCTGAGTTCCTCCAGCATCTGCGTGTGTTACTCTGGATTTCTAGCATCGACAGAATCTCGTGTTTAGAATAAAACTCACGACTTTCGAAATTGTATATAAACTCCAGTCAGGGTGTTATACCCTATCAATCAATATATCTCGAACACTGCAAGGTAACAGTAAATCCCGCTTTCTTTTCAAACCACCCTCCTCCAACAATGTCAGATGGTTCACAATGACTTGCATCGTTAATGCACCAAAAAGTACACAAAAATGTCCCTCTCCTTGAGGAAGTGCACCTCTCATCTTTGTGACACAAAGGATTCTGCAGATACCGTCAATCGAGAATAACAAATAATAGAACAGAATTCCGGAGGAGTTCGGCAGGTCGGGAATAAACAGTTTAAACAGCCGAGACCCTTCCATCAAGACGGCAGATGAAATACAGATAAAAAGGTTTCTGCCAGGAAGATCTCTCACCTCTCGTGGTTAGACTGAGAGCCACTCGGCTCACAGGTGAAATCAGAAAGCCATCAACGCAGGGCGCCTGGGATTTAAATAAATCAGTGGATTGCACTCTTCGCTGTATTGCATTCCATTAACATTTCACTTTGACATATAATTATATACCAACAAATTCAACTAAACCGGCATCGGGGCGCTTACCGGAGGGAAGGAATTTAGGGATTGGGTTCATATCGGGATAAATCTGGCGAGGATGAGATGAAGCTGAATTTGACCCACACTCGGCACAATTCGGTGAGAGGATGCGGAGTTCCTTTCAAAAGAAATAGCAGAAAGACGGCGATGTTAAGCGAGTTTTACAAAGCCAGGCCGGCCCTTAGGCCGCAGTCACTAATCGAAGCCAAGCCCGGCGCAGAAGGAGCCGGTGACCGCAGGGAATTGGGACGGGGTCGGGTGGGGCTGCCCTCCGAGCCCATCCCGCGTAAAGAACGCAAACAATATCCCAGTTGGTTGTAAACAGAGACCGACTCGGTTACACTGCTGCGGGCAAGCAGTATTAACAACCCGTGCCCTACCTGGCGAGAGACACAACACAACGAGGAGGAAGGTGAAGCCAGCCATCGCCACTTCAGTGTCGAGAGAGGAGGAACCGACACGAACAGCGACTTGCCCCGACAGCAGCCCCGCTCCCTCTCTCCTGCTTTAAACACCAAGGCTCGGCCAATGAGGAGAAGGGCGCGCCTCTTGCCGCGCCCAGCACCTTATGTCTCTCAGATTGTGCCCCCTTTCCATCTCTGCGCGATTTTCACATCTCCGTGCTGGAGT